>NC_068913.1:49656439-49959469 GCF_023091745.1 Budorcas taxicolor | reverse complement strand
TCCAAACCCTCTGGCATATATATGTCATCATCATGCCCGAGACTCTCTTACACCGTTTATGGAACTCGGGAGAGACAGATGTCTCACTCTTACAAATAAAACGTTTGAATTTCCTTTGGGTCAGTTTCTACCACCGTCACCATCACAGCTCCCTTCATCTCTTTTTGTTTATTCAGCCGTCTGTCCTCTGAATGGTCCATAAATGCATTATCTCTTGATTCCCAAAGATAATCATCAATTTATCCCAATACGGTGTTGTTGTTGTTGTTGTTGTTTTTCTTTTTTCCCCAGGCTTCACTCTTAAATTGGGGCTTCCCTGGTGGCTCAGATGGTAAAGAATCAAATTTCTTAGAGAAAAATATCATGACATGCCACCAATACTGACCACTGTTAGACAGTGAACCAGAAAGGATGGATAAGTTAGTAGGGTGAAGCATTTTAGATTTAAGGGCACCAGTGACTTTAAAAACATCTTATTTATTTGGTTGAGCAGCATGTGGGATCTTAGTCCCCCTACTTGGGATCAAACCTGTGCTCTCCGCATTGGAAGAATGGAGTCCAACCACTGGACCCCCAGCCAAGTCCCTTACTGGTGACTTTTTTGTTGCTTCTCTGTACTATCTGACATTGTTGATCATATCCACCTTCCTAGCTTTCCAGCTACTGTCCAGCTTGTCCTTCTGAAGTTTCCTTTCCTGTATCTTCTTCCATTACTCACTCCTGGGTGCACCCCTAGGGTGATCACAGCCTCTGTGTCCCTACACAATAATGACTTCTAGATCTGTGCTCCAACCTTGACTTCCATTTAAAAATTACTCTGTGCTGGGTGGGGGAGGGGAGGTGGGTGGAGTGAGGCTGGGAAGTTAGTATTTAATGAGTTCCCATTAGGTAAGACGGAGAAGGCAATGGCAACCCACTCCAGTATTCTTTCCTGGAGAATCCCAGGGACAGGGGAGCCTGGTGGGCTGCTGTCTATGGGGTCGCACAGAGTCGGACACGACTGAAGTGACTTAGCAGCAGCAGCAGCAGCATTAAGAAAGATGAAAAAGTTTTGGAGATGGATGGTGGTGATGGTTGTACAACAATGTGAATGCAGTGAATGCCACCAAAATAGATACTTAAAACTGGTTAAAATGGTAAATTTTATGTTAGGCATATTTTACCATAATCAGAAAACATTACTCTATAATAAACAAAACTCACCTGTCTCTGAGATCATAATATTGTCATTGTGTCTGTCGCCTATCCCAAGAACAAAGGTTGCCACACAGTAGCCAGCACAGGAATAAACAAATCTCTCCACTGCTGCCTGAAACTAATTAAAATGCATCTGAATATTAGTTGCATTCTTACTGCAAAGAGCAGCATGAATCTATTACAAAGGACTCCCCAAAAGATGCCATTCTGGGAATCATTTTCAGGGAGCAAGTCAGTGGTGCCTGGTTTTATTAAAGTTTCGTCTTTGAGGTGCCAACTTTCTTCATTGCTCTCCTTACATTCTAGGTGAAGATACAGTGACTCAGCATGAGAAGGAAACAATAGTCAAAGGACAACAGTAATATAATCAAAGGGTTCACTGCCTCTGCATGCATCACTTGCCAGCAACAATCCAGACCCCATAATGATTCCTCCTTTGTTGGTGAACATATGTTTTGCTTGTGACCACTTAAAGTATGCATGGGTTCACAAATCCACACGTATAACAGACTAATAAATGCTACTAATTATATTCCCTCCCCCAAAAGGGGGCTACCCATGCAAATGAGAAGTGCTAATCCTGTACAGCAGAATTTTAACAAGCAGCCAAGCAGCCTAACCACACAGCTTGCGAAGGACTCACACACGTACTTCTGAGTAATGGAAGTAGCATTTTCAACATCCCTAATTTATCATTTAGATTAGGGTGCAGGGGTAAATTGCAAATTACTTTTTATGATCTGAAGTGTTTCCAGATCAGAAGGAGTTTGTCTGTGGTAACTAAATTTTTCTGCTGAATGACAGAAATAGATGGTGTGAAAAGATGCTAACAAATTGTGTCCCAGAACCAAATTTTATGCAAAGCAGGCCTGATAATCAAAAGAGAAGCAAATGCTCAGTGAGGTCTGAATGAGCACCTCTGTTTTGCACAGATCTACAATGTCACCAGCATTTAAACCCCCATGAGCTCAGGAGGAAAGTGTTCCACAGTGTGTTAGGAGGCATGGCAATGCAGAGCCTTTGAAAACATGTCATTAGACTGCTGTGTCTCACAATTTCTCAGGAGCCTTTGGAGTGGTGAGAAGCAGGAGCTCACCTTTTCTTCAATAGGGCATTTTTCTTTGAGCCAGTGACTCAGCACTTCATCTTTAAAGGCTCCCGTGTTGCCCACTGTGCTTTGTTGAATTTTGGCGATCGTTGTAGCATCTTTTACAATCTCAATCATTCCTGTGGGAAGATGCACAGATCTGATGTGAACTGGAGCCAAGCACCGGACCCAGAGGAGAAATGGCTGTGTCTTTGTTCAGTAGAGGGCAGAGAGCTTTCTCAACCAGAAGGTTATTTTCCAGGTTCGTGCTGGTGGTTTCCTTATGAGGAAGAGAAAGAAAAGGAGGCGGATAGGGAAGTTGTGTGGGACCTGCTTTCAGTATCCATGAATGAAAAGAGGAAAGGGCTGGTTTCTGATAAGCAAAACCATTAATATGCCAAGCGCATCTTTCTTCACTTGGCAACCTGTTCCTTTTTCTTTTTAAAATTCCAGAGTCAAATGAGAAGGCTGTTCTCTACTTCTCAAATTGGAAATTGGAATAAAAATTTGTTTAATTGAAATTAAAATGTGAAATGTCTACAAAAGCACCTAAGAGGAGAGTACATAATAGCTTTGATAATGTGAAGTCAGGCTCGTAAAACAAGTGGCAGATCTTTCCATCTACTTTTGAATGTCTTTTGTGAGAGAGAGTTTACTGTGCAATGAAAAGAGTGAAAGTTTAGAGGAGGGAACAAGTTCTTGTTAAAATCATTTCTATATATAGTCACAAGGAATTAAATCATGCATTCATGTATTTTCAACATGTCCATACTAAACTGAGAGTCACATTCACTAGAATGTGGAACATCTTCCTTTTACATGGATTATGATTGTAATTTTTCATTTATTAAAGGCCTACACTGAAGGGATGATGGTCTTTAAAAATTCTGGGGGGACCATGTGGTATGCAGAATCTTAGTTTCCCAACCAGAGATTGAACTCATGCCCCTTAAAATGGGAGTCTTAACCAGTGGACCACCAGGGATGTCCCATGGGATGCTGGCCTTTTAAATGAGCTGAGCAGTATATTCATCTCCCAAGGTCCCCACATACCTATCTTGTCACCAGTTGAAATGCAACCATATGGCAGGAGGCACAGGTCCAAAGATTCAGTCTCCCAAATGGACTCCATGATTCGCAGAATCTGGGCATCAAAACACAAAAATGTTTCTCTTACAGATGTCTATTTCTCTTCTCCATTAGAAATGACAACAATCTTTTCTGGCAACACAAACTATTGAAGTGAATGTGAAATATATAAGTAACGAATGTACTTTTATTTGTCAACCTGGTACTCTAGTGTTTCCCTTCCTTGGGAGCCTCAGTTTTGGCTCCAGAGTGGTACTTTGGAAAAGAGGAAAGTTGGATTTCTTTGGGGGTAGGTTTCAGCCATGATTCATCTATTATTCCTAGTTATGTATATTTTGCCATAATGAATATAAGTTCCATTCTAACATCTTTACACATTTTTATCCAAAAGGCACTCTTGGGCTCCAATCAGGGCCACAGTGACGATGACAATAAAGATACCTGACATTCACTGAGGCTGTTTTATGTTGATCCTTTGCATTAACCCTCCAGTGTGGGTGTGATTATTATGCCCAGTCTTTTCAGATTATTTTCCATTATAGGTTATTACAAGATTACCGAGTAGAGTTTCCTGTGCGATACAGTAGGTCTTGTTTATCTAGTTTATATGTAACAGTGTATATCTGTTAATTCCAAACTCCTACCTTATCCCCCTTACCCTTTCCCCTTTGGTAACCATAGTTTTGCTTTCTATGTCTGTGAGTCTATTTCTGTTTTGTAAATAAGTATTTGTACCATATTTTTGATACCATGGCTTTCCTATTTTAAATAAATTACATGACATATTAGAAATTATGTTGCTTCTACACTATTGAACAACTAGGGTACAGCATATATTACTTCACAAATCTGCAAAGCTAAAACGTATGCTCAAAAATATGAAAATGATCAACACTGATACCTTTGTCATCCACCTTCTGTTCTAAAAATCTGTTCAATCTTGTTATGTAAACTGCATGAATTCTCCAGTCATCTCCCTATTCATCTTCTCCCTCCATCCTATCAGATCATTCACTTGAATCTGTGTATGTGGATATATACCAAAGGTGACGTATGTAAGGAGAACATCTGTGAGTGTATGTTGCTCGTTGTTCAGTCACTAAGTCGTGTCCAGCTCTTTGGAACCCCATGGACTGCAGCTAGTCTTTCTATTCTTTACCATCTCCTGGAGTTTGCTCAAATTCATGTCCATTGAGTGTGTAATGAATGAATGTGAATGAATCAATGAATGTCAATGAATGTGAATAAAGTGGATGCTTGGGGGTCAATGTATTTCCATTCCACGTTACCACACTAGGAATGGGGTATATAGAAAAGAAGTTAGGTGAGGGATGTGTTTCAGCTTATTTGGGAATGCTGGATATGCATCTCTTCAGGAGTGGATAGAACCATGAGGCTGACTAGATTCATATCTAATGGTCTGTGGCCATACTCCCCCAGTGAAAACTCTATTATGTTATCTTTGATCACTCTTCATTATACAAAATAGGAGACTGGAACAGGGTCAGTAGAAGGTATTTTTTTTTACAAGTAGTACAGATTTCTTTTTTTGAACAACTGAAAAAAAAAATCCTTAACAGCAGTATACCTGTAAAATAAGCATGTCTTGGCGTAGATCATCGCCGTGTTTAAAGATAATTCCAATTGTTTCATTTGATAGAGCTGTAGGGTCAGCACATTTAAACTCAAGCCACAGGGGTTTTTTCTTAGAGGCCATCACTTTACATTTTTCAATCTGTAAGAAAACAGCCACATGTTTCCTACGCACAACTGAAAACACATTGTGGAGACATACATCTTCCTGTAAAGCATCACTATAAACACCTAGGAAAAAGTTTTCAGTTGGAGAAGGATTTTAGTGATTTGGGTAAAAATGCACATGGCATTTTCACCAAATCAAAAAATGCTAGTGAAAGCAATTCACAATGCTTAAACCAGTGGTTCTCAAAGTGTGTTCCCAGGAAACCCGAGCATCTGTGGAGGGCCTAAGAGGCATGGCATATCCTATCTTCTGATATTCCACTCTCATAGGACTCTTGCGCTTTTACGTTCCCTCTAACACAGGGCAACTTTGCTGTTATTTTTTTAAATATATTTGGCCTCATTCTAAGAATTAATTTGAAAAAAGAGTTCTGTTGCTACCATAGTGTCTAAGCATGGTTGTTGCAAAATTAGATGCAATCTAATTCTAGGCCAAATCTAACAAGATGAAATTTAACAGCAATAAATGAAACTCTTGCACTCAGATATTACACAATGCCTTTCCCCTCCAAAAAACCCTACATAACATCGAAATGAATTCAAGGTGGGAGAAAGGTGATTTAGCAGCCACTCTTTCCAAATAGAAAATCTTAGGAATTTTAGCCAACAGTGAATTCATTATGGATCAAAAATGTGATCTTAAAAAAAAGCAAATGATGTGAAGCTGTATTACTATATCATTATCCCTACCAAGTTCTAGGGCTTCCCCAGCGGCTCAGCAGTAAAGAATCCCCCTGCAGTGCAGAAGATGCAGATTTGACCCCTGGGTGGGGAAGACCCCTTGGAGGAGGGCACGGCAACCCAATCCCCTATTCTTGCCAGGAAAAGCCCATGGACAGAGGAGCCTGGCAAAGAGTCAGATAGGACTGAAGTGACTGAGCATGTACCAGTTTCTAACTTCAAAAGGACAGTAGGTAGTGTGTGCTTTTGCTAAAGGGCCAGCTTACTGCTAATTGTATATAAAACTAAACATGGATTAAAGACTTAAATATGAGAATTAAAACTTTAGGAAAAAAATTTGTCACATTGAATTAGGAGGTGTTTCTCCACTTTGGCACTACTAACATTTTGGACTGGATAATGTTTTGTTTGTGAGGGGAAGGGGGAGGCTGTCCTGTGTATTGTAGGATATTTAGCAGCATCTCTGGTCTCTGCCCAGTGGATGCTGGTAGCATTGTCCCAGTTGGAACAATCAAAAATGTCTCCAGACATTACCAAACATCCCTTGGTGGAGGAGGTGGGGGTTCACCCCTGGTTGAAAATCACTGGATGAAGCAAATATTTCTTAGGACACAAAATGTGTGAACCATAAAAGAAAAAATGATAAATTAAACTTAATCAGAATTAAAATCTTCTGCTCTTTGAAACATATTAAAATGAAAAAGTAATCCATAGACTGGGAGAAAGTATTTGTAAACTATATACCTGATAAAGGATTTATATCCAGAATATATAAGTAACTCGTAAATAAGAATAAAATGGTAGCCCAAATTAAAAATGATTGGAAGATATGAAAAGAAGCTTCTAAAAAAAAATAAATAAACACATGATAAGATGCTCAACATCATTAGGAAATGATGAAACTAAATGAAACTAAAAATAACAGTGAAGTACTACTTCATACTCATTTGAATGGCTAAAATTAAAAAGATTGATTATAACAAAAAGCACATAGTGTATGATTCCACTTTGTGACATTCTAGAAGGGGCAAAATTTCATGATGGAAAACAGATCTGTTATCCAGGATGGAGTACAGAAGGAGACTAATCACAGAGGGGTATGAAAGAATTTTTTCTACAAATTTCTATGAAAGTATTCTCTGTCTTGATTTTGTGATGGTTCAGTTCAGCTCAGTCGCTCAGTCACGTCCGACTCTTTGCGACCCCATGGACGGCAGCATTCCAGGCTTCACTGTCCTTCACCAATATCCAAAGCTTGTTCAAACTCATGTCCATTGAGTCAGTGATGCCATCCAACCATCTCATCTTCTGTCATCCCCTTCTCCTCCTGCCTTCAACCTTTCCCAGCATGAGGGTCTTTTCTAACAAGTCAGCCCTTCACAGCAGGTGGCCAAAATAATTGGAAGTGGTGGTGATGGTTATGTGGTTGTGTACATTTGGCAAAGCTCACTGAATTGTAAACTTGCAATGGATACATTTTATTGTATACAAATGGTTCCTCAAGAAAGCTGACTTAAAATGGATGGGAGATTGCCCAGTGCTGAGGTTTTTAGTATCTAGCAGTTGAGGAACGGCTTGACAGAAGCCCATCCAGGGACTTTCCAGCTTCCCTGTCTCTCTGTAAATGTCAGCTTTCATCCACTAAGGCCTGGTGAAGCAGGCAGAGACATTGTCAAGACATATCAAGATGATACCTACCACCAGTGCGCCTGCCTTCAGTCCAGGGTCATATGGAACTCTAAAGCTTTGGGGGAGATTCAAATTCTGCAGGATTTCAAGCTTTTGCTTTAGTTGGAAAATAACTGTAATTGTCAAAAGCACACAAGAGTTATATGAGTTCAAGAAATTACCAATATCACCTATAACATTTCCTGAAGTCACACATATTCACAGCATTCTATACATTTGGTAAGGTGAAGAATAGGAGAAGAGGGAGTAGGTTTCTGTCCTTGAGGAACTAACCTTTCAGGGTGACAGGCTTACTGAGAGCAATAAACTCTGCACGCACATTAAAACAGGGGACAGAAGTATCTGAACATATATGGCATACCCAGACAGGCACAGAAGGACACTTTATGAATAATGCTAGAGAATTACTGTAGCTTTCTTTCCAACATGTGAAACTTTAAACTGCCATCTGATTTAGGACACATATCTGAAGACCATATTAAATGGAATTTGGTTAGGGTTTGGTAAATTCTTTACAAAAGAGGAAGTTAGGTTGTATGGAAAAAATATGACAGCCTCAAAATTCTAAAGGCAAATATATAAATGGAAAATTACTGCCTAGGTAACAGACTGGCGGTTAGTACAAATTTTCCCCTTTCTTTCTTACAACGACAAAAAAGTTAAGATTATTATCACCGTTATTTTTAGGAGAGAGCATTATTGGTATATCGGAAAAGAATCAAAGGGAAAAATGGAAAATCGAAATATTCAAAAGCTTAAAACTGGTTGAGTATGTTAGTGAGGGTCCATTATGAGCTATAATGCTGAATCTAGGTATACAAACATGATAAGAGATAATTCCTAGCTCATGGCTCATACAGCTCAATAGACCAGAAAAATGTGTTAATAGCTTTAATTTAATGTAGTATCAACTAAAGCCAATGGGAATATAGATAAAGAGTGATTCATTTGGAATTTCTTAGAGATAAGACAACACTGGAACATAAAAGAGGTGATATATATATTTTATAAGAAGCACATAGATAAATAAATATACATACATCTTGCAACATATGATGTATGCATATACATATATATATAAAAATTGAAAAAATTCTCAATAATTCATTACTTTGAAAGAGTGAAGATTTGAAAATTATCTGCATGTTTTGAAAGATGGGGTAGAAAGGGTAACTATTTGGGAATAACTAATCTTCGTGAGTGTGTGCGTGCACAGTTGCTCTTTAAAAATGCATCTTACATCTGCTTAATGCAGTTTTAACTTTTCAAAGAGTTTAGCATCTATTATAATACATTCATCATTAGAATAGAAGTGTAGTTTCAAAACTTATTAACTTGTAAAGGGAGAACTTGAAATTTGCTTACTGAAGAAAGACAGAAAATTTAAAAATGTATTCTTGGCTACCCTGAGGAAGGTGTGACTTGCCCTCCAGAAGGAAGAAGGATCCCAGGGATGGTATTTGGAGACAAAGGCATTTGCAAAGAGCACCAAGAAAATCAAGCCGCCCGTACCTTGGGAGCTGACGTCATACTTTTCGGCAGAGAGTGATTTAATATCAATGGTGACTTTTTGTAGCATGTCGATTACTTGGACTTGTTGAGTGAAGTCTCGTAGCATGGCCGTGCCACAGCCCCTCAGGTAGGCCTCCAGAATCACTGCAAACCTCTGCTGATAGTGTCTCGACTGGGCAATCTCACTTCTCAAGAACCAAAACAAGAAGTGACCAATTCTTTTGTTCTGAGGGTGGAAACAAGAAGGTTAAAATTATTATGACTAATGCTCCAGATTATCAGTCAATTCTTGATAACCGTTTAAAGGTCATGCTCTTATCAAAATGGAAGTACTTACTCTTAAACCACGCTTCAGCAGAAATCTGGCAAGGGCACTGTCATGGTATGGTTCGAATTTCACAGCCTAAGGAAAGAACACATTGGCATTTGTAGGACTGTGTTCTCCATTGGTTAATCAGGAAACAGGAGATGGAGAAAAACTGGTCTCTGCCTTGGTGGGTTTGTGTGGATAGGAGGATGAGAATCTGACCAGTCATTTAAGTTCAGCCCTTTCTCTTCAAGGACACTTTTGGCCAGAGTGAACCACTTGCTTAAGGACCAAGATTAGAAGCCAGAACTCTTGACTCACAATAATGTGCTTTTGATAACTTTAAAAATGAAGAGGTGAGCGCTTTTGTTCCCATGAAGGGCTTACCTGATTTTTATTGGAAGGATAGAAGAGAAAGATGGAGACAAATCTATAAAGGTGGAAGGAAAGAAAGGTTGTTGGGAAGAAAATAGACAGTGGGGATATTGTACACTTGGGGAGAACAATATCTGTTAGATATAAAGATCCTGAAAATTGTGTAGCTCCTCTTCTGTTCAAGATATGTGCTTGGCATCTCACTAGCAAGTCAGTGAACTGCCTCCCAGGTTCTTACTGCAACAGACTAATCATCACTCCCTTCTATGATTCAGAGTATATAGGGTTTTTTGCCTGAAAATCTCTTGTTTTATCTGCTTCCCCAGGTTTAGCAGTGTTTAGTAGTTTTTGCATCACTTGGCTAATATGGAGATTTTCACATAGGTGGCAGCCCTATGGCTGAAAAAAGAAAAGAACAAAAGTTAAAAAAAAAGTAGGGCCCAGGTAGGTGACTGCCCCAAACTCTGCCCCCCCCCCCCACCACCTCAACTGCTGGGCAATTAAAAAATAAAATGTAGGGGCTTCCCTGATGGTCTAGTGGTTACGACTCTGTGCTTCCAATTCAGAGGTCACGGGTTCATCCTTAGTGGGGGATCTAAGATCCCATATGCTACTTGGCCAAACAAACAAACAAAAAACCCTGAAAAATAATTAAATTCTAGTGGGTGCATGGATATTTATTACATCATTTTCTGTACTTTTCTGCATGTATGCAATAGATCATAATTTTAGATGCAGTAAGACGACTAAGGTCTGTCTAGTCAAGGCTATGGTTTATCCAGTAGTCATGTATGGATGTGAGAGTTGGACTGTGAAGAAGGCTGAGCACTGAAGAATTGATGCTTTTGAACTGTGGTGTTGGAGAAGACTCTTGAAAGTCCCTTGGACTGCAAGGAGATCCAACCAGTACATTCTAAACAAGATCAGCCCCGGGATTTCTTTGGAAGGAATGATGCTAAAGCTGAAACTCCAGTACTTTGGCCACCTCATGCGAAGAGTTGACTCATTGGGAAAGACTTTGATGCTGGGAGGGATTGGGGGCAGGAGGAGAAGGGGACGACAGAGGGTGAGATGGCTGGATGGCATCACTGACTTGATGGACGTGAATCTGAGTGAACTCCAGGAGTTGATGATGGACAGGGAGGCCTGGTGTGCTGCGATTCATGGGGTCACAAAGAATCGGACACGAGTGAGAGACTGAACTGAACTAAACTGAAGACTAACAAATACTGTTTGATTATTAGAGGTGCATATATAAAGTTACAGGATAGATGGGATTTATAAGCATAAAGAGAAGTTTAAAATTAAATATCTCAGGAGTATTTCCTTTATAAATAGACATGGTCTATCCTTTTCCCTAAGAAAGAGGAGAAATTTCCATTCACTTTATGTTTTAGGGCCTGGGAACTTTTGGGTATGATTTCTAATCCTTACTTTGGTTTTCCAGTTTGGAAATGATCAATACTGACTTGATAATATTTCAATTATCCCCATGCTTTCAAAGATGATGTATGCTTAAATTGGTGCTGCTGTAACTGTAGTTAAGATCTTAATTCTGAGAATGTAGTTATTTAGCCACCAGTAGTCACTTCAGAAATGTTACTAAGTTTTTAACCCAAATGTTAGTCTTTTTGACCTTCTTCATGTTTCACTTCTGTAAAGATGATGCAGGTCTCAATCAGGAGACCATTTTAATCGGCAATGAATGAGTCATTTGGCCATATCTGCAAATGACTACTCTTCTTCAAATTTAGGACCACAAACTCAATGTTAATATCACTGACCTCTTTTATTTACATGTTTCTAAGAAGAATACTATTCATTTTCCAAGCCTGCAAAGTTCACTTGTGAAAATGACAATGTAAAATAATTCATGATGGCCTTGGGATTTGAAACAGATCATCTGCAAATTTGCCTCATGTTCTTTTTGTTATGGAGAGCTATAAAACTGAGGATACTTTGATTTTTATTAAATTTTCATTAGTGTTTAGGCTAGTCTCTGAACTCATGGGCAGAGAAAAACTTTGGTTATATTTGATTAGATAAAGATAAAGGCCAACTATGTTTCAACTCTCTGAGTAATGGGAAGGTGAAGATTCAAAGTTTAGACTATCCAAAATTTGCATCAGAAAACTCCAGAAAACTGCCTATAAATATAGATAATGATTAGACAGTTTGGTGTCCAACAGCCTGAAAAACATCACCTACTCAGAATTGTCCTTGGCTTCTTCAATGTAAATTAAGTGTTCTCAGGACCCCTGACGATTTTCTCATAACCTTCTATAGCTTTTCCTCAAAGCGTTTGTCACAGCATGTTATTCAGTATCTGCCTGTATGTATACTCATTTGATGTCTTTCTCCATGAACTACAGGCTACACTAGGGCAGAGTCCAGCTGTGTTTTGATCACTTCTCTATATCCAGTAACCAGAAAAGGGGAAACACTCAGTCTGAGTTGTTGAAGTAATGAATGAACACATCTGCTCTGTAAAATAGAATTCTCTTCCAATTCCTGTCTTCCCTCCTCCACGTCAAGCAGCACAATACCCTATGAGAATGACTATAGTGAGCAAGAGAACCAGTCCTCCTTTATCTAACTTCCTAAGGAAACCTTTAGCAAATGATTTTAGTCTCTCTGGACACAGGGAAAGGCATATGAAGAAGAGTGGAAACAGAGTACCAGACCTGTCTAAAGAGAGGGGCTTTCAAGGTCCCATCCAGAATTGAGATGAGAGGGGCTATCAAGGTCCCATCCAGAATTGAGATGTTACTCTATGAATTGTGACAAACATGAGCAGAGAGTATGACCTTTTCTCTCTAGGACATGCTATCATGCATACTTGCAGACACTGGGAGGCAATAAAAAGAGCAGACCTGTCGTCAGACCTCTGGGTTTGAATTTGTCTTTCAAAATACGTGGCCTTGGGCACATTACTTAAACTCTCAGTGCCTCAGTTTCCTTATATATAAAATGCAAATATTAACTGGACTGCTATCAACATTGTTGGGAGAGTTAAACATGATAATACATGAAAAATACATAGATCACTTGGAACCTTGGCGTAAGGGAGCATTCAGTAAGTCAAGTCTATCATTAACAGAGTAAACTCTCATTCTCACTGGACCAGTTCTCCTAAAAAAGTGGAATTATTCATGTCATCAAAATGCTGGTCAGAAAGCCCTCAAACACAGAAAAAAAAAGTAACAGGGAACGTTTACTACTCTTTGAGTAGTAAAAAAGTAGATCTCCTTTGACTGATCATTGACTCTCTTTGGACAATGTGCACTGGAAGATGGCTTAATATGGTGCCTATATGCACAGGCAGATAAATTCCTTGGGATGAGTGCTTCCCCTACCTGGACCAGTTGGAGCAGGTAATGCAGAACGTCATCGTCTTCCAAGCTCTCCAGTTTCTGAACTGCAATGGCTCTTACGTTTTCATCTGAAAAGTTGCAGTCCAGGAGTTGCATCGTTAATCCAACATCCAAAGCACTTTGATCCCAGACCTCCCTTCTGGCTAACAATTGATATGTTTTGGCCACAATTTCTTGCTGTCCCCATTTCACTGAGCTAAAGAGCTTAGGGTATGCTTTGGGATCCTTAAGGCTTTCATATCTGAAATGCCAAAGCAATTCTTTGTCTTCCGCAGTGAGAGGGTTAAGTGGATCAGTAGCTATGATTGCCTCCAGTTGCTTCCGAAGTTGGTTGGGCATTTCTGCTCGTACGCGGTCCCCTTCCGGGTCAGGGGTGGGCTGATGCTTAGGCAAGGCTATGGGGTGACAGTAGTTGTCCAGGAGAATGGAGATGGACATTGAGTTTTCCTTGTCGGGGTTGGTGGCAGACGTGAGCTTGTCTGCATTGAAGCTCCCTTGGTCTTCCCCCTTCCCAGATAACTGCCACATGTGGAGCACATACTCGCCGTGGCGCAGGAGGAATCGGTGGTCAATGAGCAGCAAGTTCACGTAGTAGAGAAGCTGAGCTTTGCCTCTGGACTCGGGACTGGGAGTCTCTGCAGAGGCCTTACCAGACAGAGCTGGCGCTTTGCCACAGTAGATCTGGAGGTTGAGCAGAGCCCCTTTGGGTAAGTCTTTGATCTTGATACTGAATTCAAGCCACACATTCCAGAGCACCTCCTCTGTGAAGGGTTTGGGGCTGGTTCTTCTTTGGCAAAGGACTTGCTGCCCATACTGGATATTTGCCTCCACAAAAACTGTGAGATCTGCATTCCGGGGCAGGACGGGGATATCGATGCCCCTGATCTTGACCCTGAACTTGCGGTCACAGTCCCACAGGGACACAGTGAACACGCTCTCATGGTCCTTCCCGTGGATGGTTAGCTGCTCATGGTAGCCAGTGACTCCGGTGCAGTCATCCACCAGCGGCCACTCTTCCTTCCTCACCTCGTCCAGGGCTGGGTCTGGTGGAGTGTCAAGCACCAGGTGAATCTCTTCACCATTTTTAAGGCACTGCCGCACCCACTGAAAGTTTTTGATGGGCGTCTCGCCTACCAGGTACTCATCGCGGCCGCAGACACGCAGCACGAAGTCCTGTTCGCTCTGACTCTCGGGAATATCCATCAGGGACTTCTTCTTGGCCATTTTGGTAAAGAAGCTCTGGAGGATGGTGCCCGGGGTATCATCAGCCGAGACCTTGATGGTCTGGCTGGTGGTACTGCGGTGAATGATGATGAAGACGCAGTTGTTGGTGATCTTCTTCAGCAGGTACTCCGGGAGAGGCTTAGACGTCACCCAGGGGTGCATGGCGTAGAGCTTGGGGTCGCGGCCAGCCACCTCGGCCATACGCGGGGTGACCAGGCGGCGGCGTGTGAACTCCAGCTCATCGTCGTGCACGTTGCTGACATCTGTGACATCGTAGCCGATGAGGGCAGTGAGCTGGCGCTGGAAGGCCAGCGTCTCCTCTGAGGGCGAGTGCCGCTGAACCAGGTGGATCTGCCCGGGGCTCCGGTGCAGCACCTTCCAGTAGTGCAGGCAGTCCAGGGTCTGCACCACCTGGTACTTGTCATAGATCTCATACCACTGCCCTTTCTTCTGGTAGAGCAGGAGGAAGTGGTCGGGGCCCAGCCGGTGGTAGAAGTCGGCGGCCACACTGGTCTCCAGCACGCGCAGCCACACTTGGGCCTTCATCTGCTCCACGTTGCCATGGCCGGCCACATGCAGCAGCGCCGTTTCGGGGGTCTTGGTGTTGCGTTGGCTGGTGGGCAGCACAAACTCAATGGGGATGAGCTCCATGGAGGACAGGCTAGCCGCTGTGCTGCGGGGCTTCATCCTCCGGCGCCTGCGGCAGTTGTCCTCTCTCAGCACCACAGGCTGTTCATGGTTCTCCAGCTCCATGCCCTACGTGACCTGGAAGCAGAGAGAGGAACAGAGGGCTCTTCAGAGGGAAGGTGCTTGCCTTTTATGGTGGCCCGTGAGCTGGCAAGGAGAAGGTGTAGACGAATGACAGGGATGTGTGCAGGAGGACACAGGAGGTTCGGAATAGGGGCTGAGGAATCCTGGCCCCACCACTTAGAAACTGGGGGAGGAGCTGCTTAAATAATCTCTGAGCCTGTTTCCTACCCATCAAATGGTGTTAGCAATACTTCAGAGGGTAGACAGGAGCATTAAATAAGGTAATAACTTGCTGAATGTGGGCCATGGGTAGATGGGGACTCATTGATTACTCTCTCTACTTCTGTTATGTTTGGAATTTTAATTTAAAAAAAGAGAGAGGTCAAGCACTGATCTAGCATGCTATCGGATGAACTGTAATGGCTCTAAGTGTTAATTGTTTTAAGCATATTGAAATGCATGGATGAGTCAAATAATCCAGTTAGATCATCAAGTCCTAGTTTACAAGGTGCCATGTAAGATGCTGAAACAACTCCCTTTGAAAAGTGGCCTTTGGCTTATTTCCTCTTTGTTCAGTCTCATGTCTCCTGGGGGACTCAGACACCTTATCCAAGTTACCTCATGATCCCTTTTCAAACTGTCTGGATCAGGTATCTGTGCCCTCGTCAACTTCCTATTTTTTTTTTTTTTTTCTCTTCATTTTTTTCTTTCTAGTGAGGAGAGGTAGTCATTTCACTGATAAAACTCAAAAAGATCAGAATTGGTGAAGCTCCTCTTAAGAACATTTGCAGATATTTATAACGTGAATCAGGAAGTATGTAAGTTTCTTGGCTGTCGTTGCTCCATGAGGGCGATCTCTCAGGGCAGTCCCCAGGGCTGTACTCTCCAAATAGGAACTTTCAGGTAGTGTTACCTTTGTACCAGTTCATCTCATCTACCTCTGGAGAACCTGCAGGTTGGAAGGAAGGACCTGCTTTGGGACCCCTATTGACTATTTAACTTCTTTTTGCTCTAATAGTTTCATCTCTATAACTAGGATTCACCAGTATATTCTCAATAATTTATCCACTATTTCCACAAATAGTTAATAAGGACCTACTTTCACAAAACATTTAAGTATAAATGTTACTTACTGTAGTGTGAAACTCTTCAAATAATGATTGAAATGCTTAACATGTTAAAATTGAAATACAAATAAGGTATTTTGATTTTACTATTTAGTAGTTCTTATTCTAAATAAGAATCAATTAGTAAAACAAAAATTAATGTCTAAGAAAATATTATTCTAAAAGGACTAATGTGGTGTAATATATAAGTAATTATTTATTTCCTTAAGAAACAGTGGAACATTTGATATATACCAAAAAGAGTTTGACTAAAAGGTAAGAAAGGCAACTAGATCCAAACTTCTGTTCAAATCTTGACTTAAATTTACTTTTAAAGTCAACAGTCCCTCTCTCAACATATTTTGAAGTTACACTTACTAAATACATGAAACCAACTGTCCCAAAGAACTGTCTCTTGCAGCTTAAGCCCTTCACTATTTGGTCTTTTGCTAGTTTACAGAATGACAAGAGAACTGTAAGCTGTGAATACTGGGTTAACTTGAAACAAGATAGGTCCAAATTTAGGCAACATGCAAATACACAGCAATTACTTCTCCCTTCATGACATCAAACAGACTTACAGATAAGAGATGCAGAAGAAAACTGGCTGACTAAATACTCACTGCTCTCCTTCATGGTTGAGGCTGTGAAGCTTTCGCCTTTTACGAGAGAGAGACGTTAAAAACACTGTTTAGCACACTAATCACGAATCATGCGTTTGTAAGAGCTTGAAGGCTGGCTGGCCCTCCCTCTTCCTCCCAAACAAAAACAAAAAAGGACTGATGCACCTGCAAAGCTATTGCCGGAACCCTGTGGATATCCACACACACGGGTTGGACTAACGGGTTGGACTAGATGATGAAACAGACAGTCAGTGGCAGCATGGTCAGAAGAGCGACAGCAGTTCCAGATAAAAATATTCTGGCCGAGAAGGAAGTGTCACTATTCTGAGTCAGACCCAACAAAGGGCAAAAAATAGAAGGAAGCAATACCTGGTAAAGCAGCAGAAGCGACGATGTTGAAGGATCATTTGTTTAATTTCTAAAAACAAAACAAATTCAAACGTACCCAGTGTGCTTCTAAACTCTTCCGCTTTTCTGGGTCTCCCTTCACATCCAGATGCAGAGGAAGTGTTGCAGTTACCAGGAAGGAAGTTTTAACCAAGTTGATTATACGTGTGATTGCTCATTTTAAAAGTGTAAGAAATGCATTTCCTGTTAAAGCACACACAGAGAACTAAGCAGAAAAGTATATGTATTTTTTACTCTACGAACTGTTTTTTTCTTTAATTTCGAGAGTGCAAACTAAATATAAAATGACATAGATTCAAACCAAATATGCATTCATGAGACACGCACACGTGAACTATTTTTCTGCTTAGTTCTCAGTGGAGAGAAAGGCCTCTTAGCCACAGTATTAGAGAGCCAGCTTGGTGGGAAGATTTTAAAGAGCCAAAGGAAACCCATTAGTCCTGCAAAGCCCATTCAATGAATTTTCCCTCATGGACTCCTTGTTCATACCCTGTATGACCCCTTGTTCATACCTTGTAACTGAGGGATGAGGGAAGAGAAACCTAAGTGATCCAGGGGACTGGTTATCAAGCTGAACATTTTCAAAGACAAGGTCTGGAAGTTCATTTCCTTAGGTTGGTGAGACAGTTTTCTATTTTTCAAAACATTTAGGCTCCAAAATATCACTGGCTCAGACTGAAAATACAGTGTGTATGTGTGCGTGTATATGTGTGCATGTGTGTGTGTGTGTGTTGGGGGTGGAGACTTCTTGAGAGCAGTGATTGACTGCAGATAAAAGAGGTTCTTGGTGTCAGTGGATTGGGAGCTGAGTACTGTCCCACCAGTGAGGATCTCTGGGAGGTGGCTCCTGATTCCCAGGGGAGTGAAGAATCCTTAGAAAAGCCATGCTCAGTCACTTTTATAGCAGCTCTGTATATTCCAGTAACCTCGTTTCCTTCTAGATCCTGAAACAGTGGCCCTTCTCCTCCATTCCAGGGTTTCCTGTACCAGAGTTCATCCTTCAACCTAGGCTCTCATGGACTCTACTGAGACCCAGGGACAACAGGTAAACATAACCTTGGCCTCACTGGTTCCTTGGAGATGGATAATTAAGAGTTTCTCTCAATTAATCTGAGAGATAAATGATTGTCTAATCTGTCTCCTTTCACTACAGGCCTCTTAGATTTTACCTTTCTATAAGCAGTGCTGTAAGAGTTGACATCAACAGGTAAGCCATTAACTCAAGGGCTGCCTCTCAAATATTTAGAGGGATCTTATCAGCTTTCCAAAGTGTATTCCTGTAAAGGAATACTCCCATAGGAGCCTGGTGGCTTTTGAAGCTTCTAAGTTAGCCTTCTTGGTTGGTTTGAGGGAGGCACCAAGAAGCCACCCCACAGGAGCTGGCCAAGCTGTGATTTACCTGGAATGTGTGGAGAGGTAGGTGGGTAGAGTACAAGTGGCAGTTTGGGGCTGCTAGGGCTGACCACAGAGGGACCATAAGCTTGGCCAACTCTGTTCCCCAGATCATTCAACGGATAGAGGAGACTAAGTCCTGACAACCTCACACACACACACACACACACACACACACACGCATGCACACATACACATTATTTCACAAATATTAGACTCCACCTCTTGAATTTTCTTGCTTCTGTAGGAACTACTCAGCTAAGTCCAATTATGCAAATATTGTCTGTTCTATGACTAAACTTGCAAATACTTAAGAGTTTTTTTAGTGGTTTCAGATCAAGAACCCTGCTCTTCCCCAAGTCCTAATATAACCCCTAAAATTTGCCTATATGTAGTCATTGTTTCAGGGGAGAAATAATGGCCAGTGTCTCCTTCCTATAGGTAGATACTTCCTCCACACAAAGGAATTCTTTACTAGTTGTATCCCCAGATTTTTCAGGGTAGAACCCCCCCTTGGCCTTATCACTATCCCATTTTATTAATATGTTTTTCTCTTTTCTTCCTTTTTGCCCTTCTGTGAATCTCCATACATCCAGCACTATGTTTTCCATAGAGTAGACATACACTATGTTGTGACTGAAAAAATATAATCAAATAGTCTGACCTTATTATCGCATTCAACATTACAGGAGCCACAAGATCAAGCAGATTAGAACGTAAGAACACAGTAAGATGTGCCAACGGTCAATAAATAGATGAAGAATGAATTATTTGCTTTGAGGAATTATTTGCTTTTAAGACAAGCTTTAGAGATATCATTTGTAGCCTAGAGAGAAAAGATATGCAGATAAAAAAACTGCAATGTGATAGTATAGGCCAAGTGGTTTATATTTTATGTTCCTTCAATATCACAAAAGTTTACTGGAGGAGGTCACTTTGAGTGGGATTTCAAACATTTCAAATATGCAAGGGGAGGTGCAGGGTGTAAGGCAAGAGGAATCAGAGGGGGAAGTCTTCAAGTCAAAAAGTATTTGGGGAACAGTGAACGGATCAGTTCTCTGACCTGGAAGATTTGTGAAAGACAGCAGTGGGAGATATGGAAAAGATATGGAAAAATAGGCCTGTGCTTCCCAAACTTCTTTCATGTCTCGGCACGTGTACATTGTAATGGTATTTGTATAGTACATTGGGTATAGTGGACTAAATGTTTGTGTTCCCCTCCACTCCTAATTCATCTACTGAAATCCTAATCCCCCAATGTGATAGTATCAGGAGGTGGGGCCTTTGGGAGATAATTAGGTCAGGAGGGTGGTACCTTATGAATGGAATTTGTGCCTTTATAAAGGGGACTCCAAAGAATTCTCTTGCTATTTTTCTGCCTTGTGAGGACGCAAAGAGAAGATAGCAGTCTGCAGACCAGAAGAGGACCCTCACTGGACCCTGAGCATGCAACTCATCTCAAGTACCTAACCTTCAGAACTATGAGAAATAAATTTGTTGTTTATGGCTGCCCCATCTAAGATATTTTGTTATAGCAGCCAGAACTGACTGTGACATGGGGATAAGGAAAGAGGTTCTTCAATGCATGAGACATTGTCTGTATTCCCCAGGGACCTTTGAGGCAAACTGATTGGGAAGCTGTTATTGGTTATTGTTCCTGGATAGGATAGCTCTCTGACTTGGATGCGTGTGTATCTCTCAACCTGACAAAACACTGGAATCCATCTTTTCATATTTTTGTAGATCAACCTCAGATGATTTATATAATGATATAATCAATTTCAAGTCATTTTAATCTCATCTAATAATTTAGTTCACCTTCAAACTTAGCTTTGTTGTCTAGGTACAAATGCTAATCTTTTTAAAAATTTATTTTAAAAACTGTTTTACAGTTTTTAACAGAGAAGGCAATGGCACCCCCCTGCAGTACTCTTGCCTGGAAAATCCCATGGACGGAGGAGCCTGGAAGGCTGCAGTCCATGGGGTCGCTGAGGGTCAGACCCAACTGAGCGACTTCACTTTCCCTTTTCACTTTCATGCATTGGAGAAGGAAATGGCAACCCACTCCAGTGTTCTTGCCTGGAGAATCCCAGGGACGGGGGAGCCTGGTGGGCTGCCGTCAATGGGGTTGCACAGAGTCGGACATGACTGAAGTGACTTAGCAGCAGCAGCAGCATACAGATTTTAAAGGTTATGCTCCATTTGCAGTTATTATAAAATATTGGCTAAATTCCCCATATTGTACAATGTATCCTTGTAGCCTGTCTTGTACTCAATAGTTTGTATCACCCACTCCCCCACCTCTGTATCCCTACCCACACCCCCTGGTAACCAGTAGTTTGTTCTCTGTGTCGGTAAATTTGCTTCTTTTTTGTTATATGCACTAGTTTATTGTACTTTTAGATTCCACATATAAGTGATACTATACAGTATTTGTCTTTCTCTGTCTGAATTAATAAATGCCAATCTTTATGAAGCTTTTGGTCTGAATCTGACAAAAGAGAAGCATCCTGGTAATGTCGATGCACTAGCAATCATGAGACCTGGGTTTATTCCCACTTATTCTCTAGGCCTAATCTATGCTAATACATCTCTCTGAGTTTCCTAATCTACCAAAGAGATAACAGCCATCCTACTGACAGGAAGTCTTTATACATTTTCAATGAAACATTAACTTATATAACTACACTATGCAAGACATTGTGTTGGATGCTATAGAGGACAGGCAATTCCAGGTGTCACACACCAATACAATGTACAAAGGAAGACAGTAGGCTTGTGTGTGTCTTTTGCAGAGAGGAAAACTTTCCCAGAATCCTCCTGGGTTCCTTCTGTCAGTTGGCACATCTCTCTCTCAGCCAATCACAGGGAAATTGCTTGAGTGATTTAAATTAATCCTGCTGGATTCCTAACTGGCAGAGAAAGGTGGACACCAGAACAAGAAGTGAAGGCTCTGATGTGTTGGGGAGGATAACAGAAGAGTTTGTAGCAGCCTTGAATGTCATCATGCTATGTGGGTAGAGGGGAATCATTCCAAGATCTGAGAAAAGAAGTCACAGGAGATTAGTCACAGTCAACACATCCCTAAGCGTCCATAGCCAGATCCAGGGGTCTGTGGGGACCTTCCATTCTTATTATCAGAAATTGACCACTGAGGTCACTTTTCTCAATTTTCTTGTTCAGCTCATCTTAGCAGATATAGTTTAGTTAGCCCTCTGCAAATTTCCAGAAAAGATTTTTCTGTAAATTGAGTTTTAAAAGTCCAAATACCTTAGTGTGATATGTCAGACCCTTTATAATCTATCCCTTATGGTCTATGATTGTACTAGCCATTTTCTGTAAGGAACTTGAGCATCCCTGGAGTTTGGTACCTGCTCAGGTCCTAAACCAATCCCCTGAGGATACCCACAGAGCACTGGATGCAGTTTGTATAACCTCCTCTGGGAGGGCTTTCTAGAATAGGGTTAGGAAAGCTTGTCTCCAAGGCAAACCTTTCAATATCACAGTAATCCAAGTCTATGCCCCAACCACTAATGCTGAAGAAACTGAACAGTTCTATGAGAACCTACAAGACCTGCTAGAACTAATACCAAAAAAGAAGTCCTTTTCATCATAGAGGACTGGATTGCAAAAGTAGGAAGTCAAGAGATACCTGGAGTAACAGGCAAGTTTGGCTTTGGAGTACAGAATGAAGCAGGGCAAAGGCTAACAGAGTTTTTCCAAGAGAAGGCACTGGCCATAGCTAACACCCTCTTCCAACAACATAAGAGATAACTCTGCACATGGACATCACCAGATGGTCAGTACCAAAATCAGAGTGATTATATTCTTTGCAGCCGAGGATGAAGAGGCTCTATACGGTCAGCAAGAACAAGACTGGGAGCTTACTGTGGCTCAGATCAAGAACTCATTGCAAAACTCAGACTTAAATTGAAGAAAGTATGGGAAACCACTAGACCATTCAGGTATGACCTAAATCAAATCCCTTACAATTATACAGTGGAAGTGTCAAGTAGATTCAAGGGATTAGATCTGATAGACAGAGTGCCTGAAGAACTATGTGCAGAGGTTCGTGACATTGCACAGGAGGCAGGGATCAAGACCACCCCCAAGAAAAAGAAATGCAAAAGTCAAAGTGGTTGTCTGAGGAGGCCTTACAAACAGCTTTGAAAAGGAGAGAAGCTAAAGGCAAAGGAGAAAAGGAAAGATATACCCATCTGAATGCAGAGTTCCAAAGAGTAGCAAGGAGAGATTAGAAAGCCTTCCTCAGTGATCAATACAAAGAAATGGATGAAAACAATGGGAAAGACTAGAGAGCTCTTCAAGAAAATTAGGGATATCAAGGGAACATTTCATGCAAAGATGGGCACAATAAAGGACAGGAATGATATGGACCTAACAGAAGCAGAAGATATTAAGAAGAGGCAAGAATACACAGAAGAACTAAACAAAAAAAGATCTTAATGACCCAGATAACTATAATGGTGTGATCACTCACCTAGAGCCAGACCTCCTGGAGTCTGAAGTCAAGTGGGCCTTAGGAAGCATCCCTATGAACAAAACTAGTGGAGGTGATGGAATTCAAATCCTAAAAGGGATGATGCTGTGAAAGTGCTGCACTCAATATGCCAGCAAATTTGAAAAACTCAGCAGTGGTCACAGGACTGGAAAAGATCAGGTTTCATTCTAATATCAAAGAAAGGCAATGCCAAAGAATGTTCAAACTAACACATAATTGCTCTCATCTCGCATGCTAGCAAAGTAATGCTCATAATTCTCCAAGGAAGGCTTCAATAGTACATGAACCAAGAATTTCAAATGTTCAAGCTGGATTTAGCAAAAAAAGAGGAACCAAAGATTAAATTGCCAACATCTGTTGGATCATAGCGAAAGAAAGAGAATTCCAGAAAAACATCTACTTCTGCTCCATTGACTCGGGCTTACCTGGTGGCTCAGACGGTAAAGCGTCTGCCTGTAATGCAGGAGACCTGGGTTCGATTCCTGGGTCGGGAAGATCTCCTGGAGAAGGAAATGGCAACCCACTCCAGTATTCTTGTCTGGAAAATTCCACGGATGGAGGAGCCTGGTAGGTTACAGTTCAAGGGGTCGCAAAGAGTTGGACAAAACAAGCAACTTCACTGCTATGCTGCTTCATTAACTGTGCCAAAGCCTTTGACTGTGTGGACCACAACACACTGTGGAAAATTTTTCAAGAGATGGGAATACCAGACCACCTTACCTGCCTCCTGAGAAATCTGTATGCAGGTCAAGAAGAAACAGAACTGGACTTGGAACAATAGACTGGTTCCAAATCGGGAAAAGGGTACATCAAGGCTGTATATTGTCACCCTGCTTATTTAACTTATATGCAGAGAACATCATGCGAAATACCAGGATGGAGAAAGCACAAGCTGAAGTCAAGATTGCCAGGAGAAATATTAATAACCTCAGATATGCAGATGACACCACTGTTATGGCAGAAAGCAAAGAGGAACTAAAGAGCCTTTTGATGAATGTGAAAGAGGAGAGCGAAAAAGCTGGCATAAAACTCAACATTCAAAAAACTAAGATCATGGTATTTGATCGCATCACTTCATGACAAATAGATGGAGAAACAATGGAAACAGCACGGGACTTTATTTTCTTGGGCTCCAAAATCACTGCAGATGGTGACTGCAGCCATGAAATTAAAAGACACTGCTGCTTGGAAGAAAACCTAAGAAACTCCTAGAGGAGAACATAGGCAAAACACTCTCAGACATAAATCACAGCAGGATCCTCTATGATCCACCTCCCAGAATTCTGGAAATAAAAGCAAAAATAAACAAATGGGATCTAATTAAAATTAAAAGCTTCTGCACAGCAAAGGAAACTATAAGCAAGGTGAAAAGACAGCCTTCTGAATGGGAGAAAATAATAGCAAATGAAGCAACTGACAAACAACTAATCGCAAAAATATACAAGCAATTTATGCAGCTCAATTCCAGAAAAATAAACGACCCAATCAAAAAATGGGCCAAAGAACTAAATAGACATTTCTCCAAAGAAGACATACGGATGGCTAACAAACACATGAAAAGATGCTCAACATCACTCATTATCAGAGAAATGCAAATCAAAACCACAATGAGGTACCACTTCACACCAGTCAGAATGGCTGCGATCCAAAAATCTGCAAGCAATAAATGCTGGAGAGGGTGTGGAGAAAAGGGAACCCTCCTACACTGTTGGTGGGAATGCAAACTAGTACAGCCACTATGGAGAACAGTGTGGAGATTCCTTAAAAAATTGCAAATAGAACTCCCTTATGACCCAGCAATCCCACTGCTGGGCATACACACCGAGGAAACCAGAATCGAAAGAGACACATGTACTCCAATGTTCATCGCAGCACTGTTTATAATAGCCAGGACATGGAAACAACCTAGATGTTCATCAGCAGAGGAATGGATAAGAAAGCTGTGGTACATATACACAATGGAGTATTACTCAGCCGTTAAAAAGAATTCATTTGAATCAGTTCTGATGAGATGGATGAAACTGGAGCCGATTATACAGAGTGAAGTAAGCCAGAAAGAAAAACACCAATACAGTATACTAACACATAAATATGGAATTTAGAAAGATGGCAATGACGACCCTGTATGCAAGACAGGAAAAAAGACACAGCTGTGTATAACGGGCTTTTGGACTCAGAGGGAGAGGGAGAGGGTGGGATGATTTGGGAGAATGGCATTCTATCATGTATACTATCATGTAAGAATTGAATCGCCAGTCTATGTCTGACGCAGGATACAGCATGCTTGGGGCTGGTGCATGGGGATGACCCACAGAGATGTTATGGGGAGGGAGGTGGGAGGGGGGTTCATGTTTGGGAACACATGTAAGAATTAAAGATTTTAAAATTTAAAAAATAAATAAATAAAATAAATAAATAAAAAAAAAGAAAAAAACAAAAACCTATGACAAACCTAGACAGCATTTTAAAAAGCAGAGACATTGCTTTGCCAACAAAGATCTGTTTAGGCAAAGCTATGGTTTTTCCAGTAGTAATGTATGGATGTGAGAGTTGGACCATAAAGAAAGCTGAGCACCAAAGAATCGATGCTTTTGAACTGTGTTGTTGGGGATGACTCTTTAGAGTCCCTTGGACTACAAGGAGGTCAAACCAGTCAATCCTAAGGGAGATCAATCCTGAATATTCATTGGAAGGACTGATGCTGAAGCTGAAACTCCAATACTTTGGCCACCTGATGTGAAGAACTGACTCATTTGAAAAGACCCTGATGCTGGGAAAGATTGAAGGTGGGAGGAGAAGGGGGTGACAGAGGATGAGATGGTTGGATGGCATCACTGACTTGATTAACATGAGTTTGAGCAGGCTCCAGGAGTTGGTGATGGACAGGGAAACCCGGCATGCTGCAGTCCATGGGATTGCAGAGTGGGACACAACTGAGCGACTGATCTGACAGGCTGACTGAGGAAAGCTTTCCTCCATTAGTTCAGTTCAGTTCAGTTCAGTTTAGTCGCTCAGTCATGTCCGACTCTTTGCAACTGCATGAATCGCAGCACGCCAGGTCTCCCTGTCCGTCAGCAACTCCCGGAGTTCACTCAGACTCACGTCCATTGAGTCAGTGATGCCATCCAGCCATCTCATTCTCTGTCGTCCCCTTCTCCTCCTGCCCCCAGTCCCTCCTGGCATCAGAGTCTTTTCCAGTGAGTCAACTCTTCACGTGAGGTGGCCAAAGTACTGGAGGTTCAGCTTTAGCATCATTCCTTCCAAAGAACATCCAGGGTTGATCTCCTTTAGAATGGACTGGTTGGATCTCCTTGCAGTCCAAGGGACTCTCAAGAGTCTTCTCCAACACCACAGTTCAAAAGCATCAATTCTTCGGTGCTCAGCCTTCTTCACAGTCCAACTCTCACATCCATACATGACCACAGGAAAAACCATAGCCTTGACTAGATGGACCTTAGTCGGCAAAGTAATGTCTCCATTAGGGATCACCACAAAAGTAATCGTAGTATCACTACTGCCAAGAACAAATTCTTCCATGGCACTTTCCAGGTGTCTTACATTATTCTAAGCACTTTAATTGCTATTGTTCAGTCGCCTGCCAATGTAGGAAACACAGGAGATGTGGGTTTGATCCTTGGGTTGGGAAGATCCCCTGGAGTAGGAAATGTCAATCCACTCCACTTTTCTGCCATGAAAAATCCCATGGACAGCCTGGTA
Organism: Budorcas taxicolor; assembly: GCF_023091745.1. Classification (NCBI taxonomy): domain Eukaryota; kingdom Metazoa; phylum Chordata; class Mammalia; order Artiodactyla; family Bovidae; genus Budorcas; species Budorcas taxicolor. Next base: position 49,932,658 of record NC_068913.1, on the reverse strand, counting down.
GGCTAAAGTCCAAAGGGTCATAAAGAGTCAGACATGACTGAATGAATAAGCACAAGCACTTTACTATATACATTCATTTAATTCTCACAACATCCCAAGGAGATGCCTCTGAGGAGAAGAGTATTACTACTATCCCCTCTAGGCTGCCTCCTTTATGAGTCTGAGTTCTTGGGGACAGTGAATGCTCTGTTGATCACTGAATTCCTCAAGACCTAACACAGTGCTTGGCAAAGCAAGGGCCTCAGTAAATGTTGAATGGATCATTTGTATGAACTATCTATTTTTTGAAAGTCAGTGGATTCCCTTGCATTTAAAGGAAGCAACAGGAATATTGGATGCTACCCTAAAGCCTCCCAGAGCAACCAAAACCCAGGCATCCCCTCCCTCCCACTGAACCACCTAACCCAAAGCCCTGCAGTCTACCACCTCTTAAAACCTCAGCACAGAAATCTTCAGAGGATAATGATGTGTGTAGGACTTGGGATGGACCCCATTTTGACTAACATTTATTTTCATGAACGACAATGCTCAAGGGGCTTTTTATAGCCCCTCTGGCTGATCCAATGTGTTAGTTCTCTTTGTTGTTCCCTTATTAATAGTGAACAGAAATATAAGACCGAAAACTGCCTGTATATCCTTGTGAGCAAGAAATCCACCATATAATGGATATGAGGCCCATCCCTGGGACCCTGCCTTCCAGATTACCTGCAGACTGTCAAGTATTTGTATCTATTTACCTATACCTCTGTCTAGTCACCTACCTATCTCCATCTACCTCTTACACACATCCCATGATCCCGACAGAAACAAAGTTGTTTGTAATAAAGACGGAGTGAAGTTTCCAAGCCAAAGATAGATCTTGCACTCCTGAGATTTTTCCTGTTCAGGGGCAGAGCACAGTGGTTGAGAGAGAGGAAGACTCAGTGGACCAGCTTGGATGGAACTTGCTCTCAGAGCCCTGGTCCTGAGACCCCAGAAGTGACAAAGTACAATAGAAGCTGCTGCTAAGGCCATTACTCCAGAAGTTCTTCCTTCCCAAGCCCAGGCAGGATTCTGACTAGAGTATGGCAGGAATCACATCCCACTGGAAGGAAGCACAGAGGATTCTCTGCCTCTCAGGTGTAGAGAAAGGGCCTAGGGGCACGGGCTGGGAGTGGGAAAGGATTGGGGGGCACTGGGCCTGAGCCAGGTTTTCCCAGGCTGGGGTTCAGCGCGTGCATCTCCTTGCTTTGTACCTGGTAGGATTCCTCATCACCTCCAAAGCTTGGGCCACCTTTGCTGCAGTTACCCATGATGTGGGTTTGATCAGTACCATGAGAATTTTCAGCAGATCGGAAGTCCTGATGGGTGTATCTCAGCGAGGCTGTGAGTTCCCCTGGGCTGTCCCCTCTTCTCCCTGCCTGCCAGCGCTGGGTTTCTCCTTTTCTTTTCAAGTAGATGCCTGGTCACCCCTCCCCTCTCTCCTTCCTTCCTTTTCTTTTAAAATAGTATTTACTGACTCGAGGGGGAGGGGCTTCTGCGCTGCTGGTAATGGTCCTTTTTTTGAGGAGATGCTGGCTCTACGGTATGACCAGTTTGTGAACAGTCACCCTGCTGTCTGCTCAGTGGTCCCTTTTCTGTGTGTTTGTGTTGTATGCCAATGAAAGTTCGACAGATAATATTTACCTAAAATTATTTTTACTTGAAAATGTCTCAAATTCAAGCAACTTCCCCTATTTTCTTAAATGGTTTTTTTGTTTGTTTCTTCCCTCCCCCGGCCCATATTCTTGTAGACTTTTATCTCCATCTGAATCTTGATATTTCAGTTGGAGGCCAGTGCTGAATGATCATGTCTGCTCCTCACAAGCAGTGACCTCTGCCCAGATGCTCCATCTTTGTATAGGAGGGCCATCAGGCTGGGCAGAATGTCACAAAGGAAACATACTTTCACGTGGACTAATTTGGAGGAAAAGGGGTCTCTGATCCAAGCTGCTGTGTGGAATTCTACTTAAATATTCATTGACTTGTGCATTCATTACCATTTATTTGTGAGTTCATTTAACATTTGTTATAGAATATCATCTGAGTACTGGCACATGGATCCCTGCTGCAAGGAGCTTGCAACCTACCAAGCAGAGAAGATGTCTACTTGTCGCCATGACACAGCAGGAACATGAGTTGGACCCTCAGAGTCACACAGGGAAAGAAGAATGGGAGTTCAGAGCAGGAGGCAATCTTTTCCAGCTGAGCCTTCCAGAAGGAAGGCCTCAATTGGGGTGGTGGGTAGAACAGGTAGGGCTCACAGGCAAAGATGGGGGAAAGAGCAGTCTAGTAGAAGGAATAATATATAGCATTTAAAGCTCAGAAGAGTGAAATTTCCTTAAATAGTCTGGAAAGGGAGAAGAGGCTGCGAGAGGGTGGGTGGTGATCAAGTCATGGTATTCCTGCCGGGACACTGGCAAGAAGCGTTCTGGAGGAGTTGTTGAACCACTGGGAAGAGCCAAACTGAACAGGGTGGGTGGGAGTAGGGGCAGGATTAGAGTACATCTTTAGGGCCCCCTAGGCTTTCTTATTTTGATTGACAGCTTTATTAAAGGTTACTTTGCAAACCACCCTCTTCAGTTTTAACCTTTCACAAGGTTCTCTAAGGCAAATGCGACCGTCCTAATGTATTCATTAAGGTATGCTGTGTCCTAATTAACATAGGAAGCCTGGCATGCTGCAGTCCATGGACTCGCAAAAAGTCAGACACAACTGAGCAACTGAACTGAACTGAAATGTCCTAATTGCTGTAACAAAATATTAGTGGTTTCTTTCTTTCTCACATCATAGCCCCAAGCTGGTTGGGTGGGGGAGGTGATATTCTAAGCATTCATTTAGGACACAGCTACTTCCAGTTAGTGTTTCTGCTCTCCTCTTGGGTCTTGAGTCCTCCATTGGGTCTGAGAAGGGCTCACATCTCATGTGCCCATATTTTGTTGGGCAGAAGTCTGTCACGTGATCCACCTTTCGCCAAGGGTGGCTGGGAAATACAGCCTATCCTGGTGCCTGGGGAGGTTGGGCGGGGTGGTTGGGGGGATAAGTTTGGCCAAGACAACATTACATTTGCAACAACATGTTAGAGAGGATAGGATTTGATGAGCATGATAAAAAGCTTCAGTGCTATTGTGTGTCTAATTTCATGCGTTATACATTATTTCTATCATGAGATGCTTAGAATATGGCCCATCAGCCTTAGGCAGTCACTGATGTTGGGGTTACATCTCTTTTCCTGTTGTGTGGTTAGTGATAACTGAAGACTTTTACAAAACCAGAAACTGGCAGGTCTCCCTCTGGCTGTCTCCAAATTCCTCTATAATAATTCAGTTCCTCCTTTACTGACTGGGAAATTCTCTTGTAATCACACAGGGCAGCAGTTACACACTAACCAGCAGTTATGCAGAAGAGAACAGAGAGAGATTAATAGACTGCTAAGGAATTATATGAGCTGACTTTGCATTGTTGAGGACAACCAAAAAATTCACGTTTGAAGTATTTTGTCCATTTATCCTACTACCCCATCACTGTTAAAGCTTCTCTCTCATAATAAATGTTTATTTGTATAAACTTCAAAAGGAAAATTATTTTTTAATAAAAGTTTATATGTATCATTAACAGGATAGCGGATTGGTGGAAGGACTGGGTCCTGTAGTCGTTTGAAGAGCAGACTGACAGAGGCTCTGCCATCCCCACCATGGGTCTTTTTAGGTTGCCTCAGGCATCAACATCCAGCCAGGAGATGAGCGCATCAGATGGTGCAGGACATATTTGTGGGTTGGACTTGAAAGTGGTAAAGGTCATTTCCATCCACAATTCTTTGATCAGAACTCAGTCATGTAACCACACCTAGTGCAAGGGTCTGAGAAAGACAGGCTCTGTAGCAACTCGGCAACTCTCCTACGTGGTGTAAGGAGAGTCATCAGTCTGGTGAGCGAGTTGTCTCTGCCACAGTGGGGCTACCGGCTTCTCTTAAACTTGCATAGAGTACCCTGGGTCTGCCGATAGGAGATGTCCTAGGGATGCTGGTTTTAGGAAACAATGGATACCTTGCCTGAATACGATGGTTCTAAAAGACTGAAATGCTTTGTTGTTGTTGGAATGACAGTGTAAGTTTATTGAATTGATACTATGAATTCCAAACGGGGGGATAAAGTCAACTGTTATGTGGTGCAAAAGTCCAAAGGAGGAAAAATGCAAAATCAGATATGATAGTCATTAGGGCTGGTGACAAACACTCCAGCCGGATGGTAAGATGATACTCCCCAACCCCTTTGAAGGTAGGATGATCGCTGATTTGCTTTGACCAATGAAATGTGGGCAGGAGTGTGTCACAAGTTACCGTATTTCCTTCCCTATGCTGTGGAGAACTTGGAAGGACATGTTGAGATGAAACTTCATCAGCTCGGCCCCTGAAAGACTGGGATGAGCAGAACTCCCCTGGTTACTTATGATGAGCATGTATATGGTGGGTCAAGCTGCTGAAATCTTGAAGTGATTTGTAACTGCAGTCCAACCCAATATGTTCTGACTATTACATCCCGTAAATGTTCTTCTTGAAAAAAATAGGCTGACATAAGATTTCGCATCAGATTTTAAAAGTTAAACTTTACTTTATGGGATTGGAAATCTAAAGTTGCTTTAGGTGGAAGATTTTGCTGACATCAACTTTAAGTGACATAAATCAATCATATTTATTCATTAAAATACAATATTCAATTGGAAAATGCTTCAAAAATGATGTTACAAAATTCATTATTATATAAAATATCGAAGAGCAAACATTTTATCTAATGTTTAAGGTACACAGTTATAGATAAATACTTGCTAATTTCTTTTTCCAGCTGTTTTAAAGTAAGATAATTATCAGAGGTTTAGATGTAGATTTTAGTAAAAGATTACATGTAATTCTTTTCTGTCTTTTTTCATGCTACTGTTCCTCTTTCCCCTCAGAGATTTTGTGCGGCTTTTCTTAGAACCTCCTCCTTTTTAATGGTATTGAAATAACTAGAATTAATACCAAAAGATCTTTTTCTTCTTTTGCTTCCTCAGTTTTGCTTTGAAAATTCTATGATTACTATATTTAAATTGCTGTATCAGTCTATTTGCCACCAGTGCCAAGATTTACCATGGATGCCTTATATCCTCTGCCCCAACATGCTTCATGATGAACAAAGATGATGATGATACTAAGCTGTGTGCATCCACCTCAGTGTGAGACAGTAGGTCATGAGGCTTTCCTATCTCACAGGACAGCAGGAAGTTCAGTGTTTGGTAGGAAACAGGAGGGGCTATGCTAGTGTTTCCCAAAGGTCAGACAGTGTCAGAACTCTGCAGGAGACTTGTTCAAAATATGGGTTCTTAGCTTCACTCCAGTCTCCATGAATCAAAACATCCAGAAAAAGAAACTGGGAATCTGCATTTTAAACTGTCTCTCCAGTTTGATGCTGGTGAACAGATGAGTCCATCTCAGCAAAGGTCATAGAGGACCCCAGAGGCCAGCACACAGGGCAACCAGCCCTCCCTTCCCTTCCTCCAAGAAAATGTATAGAACATGCCCCAGAGCCATCCTGCTGATAGGAGAGGAAGTTGATTATTTATCCTTTACTGGTTGAGGGTTGCTCCTGGCCACAGAAGTTCTTTGGCATTTCAGGCCTGTGCTATGTTTGGGGTGAGCATGCTCTGGGGCAGAAAGACACAGGTGCCTGTGGTTGGAAGCTGTTAGTGTGTGTGTAGAAACTATTTCCTGAAGACCTCGGGGGAGGCCAAGAGTATATGACTGGATCATTGACAGTGTCTGCTATATCTAAGTTAAATCTCATCTTTTATCATCACTGTTTTTGCTCTTTTTGGCAAAAAGTTACCTCTTGTTCTGGGCTTATGTTACCAGGTAGAACTGCCTATTTTGATCCCAACTGTATCATCAGTGGTAGCCTGTGATGCATTTTGAAAGCCCTGCCTTACAAATTAATTCTAAAGATATCTGTTCATCTTACGTTTCAGAAAACAATGGTTTCAAAAATATCTGACCTATACGTAAAGTCTACGTATAGGATGAAGCATAGACAGGACATTTGATGGCCAAGTCAGACCTTGTGATTAGAACCTGTCACTAGTGACCAGTGGTGGTCTCAGTCAAATCTAGCACCCTACGCTTATATATAACGTGACAGGCCACCATGCTAATAAAATGAAAATGAACTGAAAGGTAGTTGACTCATTTAAGCAAACATTTAATGAGTCCTTGTTGTGGCTTATAATAAAGAGCACACTGAAGGTGATTTTAAAATCATAGAATTTAACTTTTGGACTCAGAGGGAGAGGGAGAGGGTGGGATGATTTGGGAGAACGGCATTCTATCATGTATACTATCATGTAAGAATTGAATCGCCAGTCTATGTCTGACGCAGGATACAGCATGCTTGGGGCTGGTGCATGGGGATGGCCCACAGAGATGTTATGGGGAGGGGGGTGGGAGGGGGTTCATGTTTGGGAACACATGTAAGAATTAAAGATTTTAAAATTAAAAAAAATAAAATAAAAATAAAAAAATAAAAATAAAAATAAAGATAGGGATTAAATCACACACACACACAAAAAATCATAGAATTTAGAGCTGGTGGGAATTATGCAGTATGTATCAGAAGTCTGTTTCCTGTATGGGACTAGGAACATGGGCTTAGGAACCAGACTATTGATGCTAAGTCACTTTAGTTGTGTTTGACTCTGTGTGACCTCCACTGGGCTCCCCCGTCCCTGGGATTTTCCAGCCAAGAACACTGGAGTGGGTTGCCATTTCCTTCTCCAATGCATGAAAGTGAAAAGTGAAAGTGAAGTGGCTCAGTCAAGTCTGACCCTCAGCGACCCCACGGACTGCAGCCTTCCAGGCTCCTCCGTCCATGGGATTTTCCAGGCAAGAGTATTGGAGTGGGGTGCCATCGCCTTCTCTGAGGAACCAGACTGCTTGGATTAAAATCCCAGTTCCAATGCTTGCAAGCCTGCCTGGGGCAATTTACCTTATATTTTTGAGTCTCAGTGTATTTTATATAGTTGTTGTTTAGTTGCTAAGTTATATCTGACTCTTTTGCGACCCCATGGACTGTAGCCTGCCAGGCTTGTCTGTCCATGAGATTTTCGAGGCAAGACTACTGGAGTGGGTAGCCATTTTCTTTTCCAGGGGATCTTCCTGACTTGGGGATCAAACCTGCATCTCCTGCATTGGCAGGCGGATTCTTTACCACTGAGCCACCTGGGAAACCTTCTATATATTAGCACCTACTTCATAAAATTTTAAGGATTAAGTGAGTGAATGAATGTATGTGAATGTCATAAGACAGTGCCTGGAACATGGTAAGCAATAAATAAATTTTAGCCATTAACTAGTTCTGTCCTGTTTTACAGATGAAGTAAATCCAGCCCAGAGATGCCTAGTGACCTTGCCAAAGAAGTGAGACTGGAACTCATGTCTCCTCATTTCCAGAGCAATTTGTTTTCAGTACAAGTTGTAGAATGATGGCAGACAAGCTCTAAAGGTGAGATCTTTATTATTACTTGAAAGATAAGGTGGATAACATTTTGAGAGCAATTAAAGAAATCATAAATCTAGTATGACATAGTACATCCTATCTGTGAACATTAAATGTAGAAAGAATGAAAAGTAATGTATGGGGATCATCATGGCATCAAATTATAATAGAAGCTTCCTGAAAGAGACAAGCCTGAGCCTAGAGCCTTTAGGAAGCATTGCATTTTGTTGAGAAGATGAACTGGGAAGAAAAGTCGTTCCCAGTGGGAAAAGGGCACAATGGCAGCAATGACCTGGTGTGTGTGAAGCAGCAGCTCATGAGGAGATGAGCTGTGCTGTAGGGAACTGAGTTTCATACTGGTGGCTTGCAAGTAGGTTTCAGGTATATGTTCTGTTTGGCCTATGCTGCTGCTACTGCTAAGTCGCTTCAGCCATGTCCGACTCTGTGCGACCCCATAGATGGCAGCCCACCAGGCTCCGCCGTCCCTGGGATTCTCCAGGCGAGAACACTGGAGTGGGTTGCCATTTCCTTCTCCAATGTATGAAAGTGAAAAGTGAAAGTGAAGTCACTGAGTCGTGTCCAACTCTCAGCGACCCCGTGGACTGCAGCCTACCAGGCTCCTCTGTCCATGGGATTTTTGTTTGGCCTATGGAGTTTGACAAAAATTTGAGTTGGCTACTTTATCTGTCAAGGTTCTACAGAGAAACAGAACCAAGGATATGTATATATTATAGATTCTACTTCTAGTGATCGGTCTGTTCAAATTATTTCTTCTTGATTCAGTTTTGAGGGGGCTGTATACTTATAGAAAATTGTCCGTTTCTTCTAGCTGCTGAATTTGTTGGCATATAATTGTTCATAGTGTTCTCTTACGGTTTTTTGTATTTCTGCAGTTTCAGTTGGTATTTCTCCTTTTTCATTTATTTTGTTTATTTAAGAATATGTATATCTGTGTGTGTTTGTGTGTATGTGTATATAAAGAGATTGATTGATTTTTAAGAATTGATTCATGTGATCATGAGGGTAGTATCTGAAATCTGAAGGGCAGACCAACTGACTGGAAATTCATGAGATTTCCATGTTGCATTTTTGAAGCAGAATCCTTCATTCCTCCTCTCCAGGAAATGTAAGTTTTTCACTCTTAAGGTCTTCCACTGATTGTATGAGTCCCTCCCACATTATTGAGAGTAATCTCCTTTGCTTAAAGTCAAGTGATTGTAAATGTTAGTCTACAAAATCCCCTCACCGCAACACCTAGACCAGTGTTTGATTAAACAGTGGGACACCACAGCTTAGTCAAGCTGACACATAAATTAACCGTTACAGCTACAAACATCAAGAGATTTGATTTTATAAGGAAGAGTCAGATTTCTAGCTTGTTTGGAAAACTGGAAAGATCTGGCAACTCTGGGCCTGTAAGTTCTTTGGATGAGGCTGAACTTTTGAGTTTTCTCAATCTCCATCCTTTCCATGGGTAATTTGGGCTTGTGTCTTGAACCCTGAGCAGGGTAGAAAAACCCGAGTTTAGTAAAGAAAGAGAAGACTTTGTGACGGGGGACACTGGATCTAAGTTCAGGAGATAATCCCAGGTATTACAGCAGCAAGAGAGGAGCTTGGAGACTGTCAGATCAGTGATTTATCTAGGGAGGCTGCTTGGCAAGGGGAAGAGGCATTGGTGTGAGTGGTAGGATCTGGTTTCTTTGTGTGCTTTAATCTAGAAGCTCTCCTTTAATCTGGCTTGGGGCTGCTCAAAAGTTTGAAAATCACTCCTCAAGATCTGCATGGCCATTTTACAACTGAAGAAACAATAGCCCAGATTCAGTTTGGTTTTCATGTGACAGGTGATAGAAAGCCTTTGACTGCTTTTTCCCTAAAATATTGCAGTATATTTGATTTACAATGTTGTATTAGTTTCAGGTATGAAGCAAAATGATTCATATATATATACTCTTTTCTAAATTATTACAAGGTATTGAATATAGTTCCCTGTGCTATATAGTAGGACCTTGTTCTCTACCTATTTTGTATATAGTAGCTTGTATCTTTTAATTCCAAACTCCTAATTTATCCCTCTCCGCTTTGGTAACCATAAATTTGTTATCTCTATAGAGATAGGAATAGAAAAAAGAATATAAGATTATAAGAAAATAAGAAAGATTAGAAAATAAGAAAATAAGAATATAAGATCTTATAGAGATAAGAATAGAAATATCTATTTCTGTTTTGTAAATAAGTTCATTTGTATCAATTTTTTAGATTCCATATATAAGTGATATCATATGGTACTTGTCTTTCTCTGACTTACTTTATTTAATATGATAATCTCTAGGCCCACCCATGTTGCTACAAGCGGCATTGTTTCATTCTTTTTATGGTAGAATAGTATTCTACTATATATATATACACACACACACACACACACACACACATATATATATATATATATATATATATACACACACCACATCTTCCTTAACTATTTGTCTATTGATGGGCACTTGGATTACTTCCATGTCCTGGCTATTGTAAGTATCACTGCTTTGAACATTGGGGTGCATGTATTCTTTTGAATTAGAGTCTTCTCTGGATATATGCCCAGTAGTGGGATTGCTGGAATATACTGTAAGAAAACCTTGATGACTCTTAAACATGGAAAGCCATTCATCATATGTAAGGTTGATCAGGTGAGAAATAACTGAAGCAGTGAGAGATTGGGAGCAGGAGGGCTATGAAGAAACCATCTCACGCTTCATGTTGGAGTACTCACAGTCTAGACCAGGTAGTGGCTCTGAAAGTAAAGAAAGAGCAGAAGTGGTAATTGGAGACAGGCCAGAGATAAGTAACAAAGGGGTGGGCAGAGGCAAAGGAATCTCCAAGGTATCAAGCCTGAGGACCAGTAAGAAAATGATACTTGTGGCAGAAATTGGAAAACTTGAAAAGAATTCCATTGAAGGGCCAACTTCTTTCATATCAACCTACTCTATTTGGGCTGCACGTTTGTTTTTGACTGGGCTTAACTGACTTCATCCATTCCATGAAACAAATTAACGCCTTTCTCTCTAAGGATTTGTTGACAGCAGGTGCCAGGCGAAATCTAGTATTTGATGGGAATGACAGAAAATGTTATAATATTATCAGTGTGCAATGTACACTTACACTTTAGATTCTAAAAGATTTATTTAAAGACTTTAAAGTCTTAATGCTTACAGATAAATGATAAACTTTCAATATGTAGAATATAAACCTATGTAATATTAAATAACTTAAATTCTTGTTAAAGAAAGTGTTTGAAATAAATAATGTGCATTTAGCCTCTGTGATGAATTGTAGAAATAGCTTTAATTAGCTTTGGTGTGACTGCCTTTATGCTGTTATGTCTATTAGCACCTACCATGTGTGAAAGTGTGAAAGTGTTAGTTGCTCAGCCATGTCTGACTCTTTGCGACCCCATGGATTGTAGCCCACCAGGCTCCTCTGTCCATGGAAATCTCCAGGCAAGAATACTAGAGTGTGTAGCCATTCCGTTCTCAGGGGATCTGTCCGAGCCAGGGATTGAACCTGGGTCTCCTGCATTGCAGGCAGATTCTCTACCATCTGAGCCATCAGGGAAGCCCCAGCACCTACCACAGTGCCCTTCAATTAACAATTTAATTTTAATAAAATTTGATCTTAATGTGATATAATTATAATAGAATATGTATTTTATTAATGAACTGGTCTTGTGCTCAATCTGGATTAAACTCTGCCCAATTTCATCCTTAGATACTTCTTAAATAGTCTTTTTCAAAGTGCTTTGTTCATATATATATAAACAAATATATATATATCCTAGGTCAGAACATCTTCTTTAAATTCAATACAAAGGAATTCTCTAAGTTGACCACTGACCACTTAAATAAGCAGTGTCCTTACTAACACACTGTGTATATGTCATATTGTATATAGCATATATGTTATATATGCTCATGTTCTGTATAACAACATCATTGAAAGAATATGTAAACCATAAGACCAGTTAGAAGACTATAGGAGAATAGAGAAGCAGAGGAGACAAAGATGAGTTTAAGAGGATGAAGACTGAAGACTGGATTTTAGGAGAAGACTACAGTTAGGGACAGAAGAAAAAGGAAAATCCAGCCACTCAAAGAAATAAAGAAAAGCTATGTAGTGAAACAGGAGAACCTGATATCAGAGAAACCAAAGGAAATGAGCTTTCTGGGAGAGGGTAAAGGTAGACGGTAGCTAACAGGTGAGAAGCAGCCAGTGAGAATGAACGGATCATTGAATTTGGTCAGGACGTGTTTGGTCCTGATGTGGAGAGAACAGTTTCAGGGGCTGATAGTTGTCAAATCGAGGATGAAAGACATTGGTTGAAATTCAAAGAAAGTTTTTAGCATCTTTAGCCAAGCATTCTCTGCTGAGTCTGTTGAAGAGCCTCACTAGCTCAATTAAGGACTGAAATAAACCTTTTAAGTGAACTCTGGGAGTTGGTGATGGACAGGGAGGCCTGGCATGCTGTGATCGCAAAGAGTCGGACAGGACTGAGTGACTGAATTATAGGAGGTTTTGCTTCCCTGGTGGTGCAGAGGTTAAAGCGTCTGCCTGCAATGCGGGAGACCTGGGTTCGATCCCTGGGTCGGGAAGATCCCGTGGAGAAGGAAATGGCAACCCATTCCAGTATTCTTGCCTGGAGAATCCCATGGATGGAGGAGCTTGGTGGGCTACAGTCCATGAGTCGCAAAGAGTCGGACACGACTGAGCGACTTCACTTTCACTTTCATACTCAAAACAAAGACTACATTTTTTTGTTGTTGTTGTTACATATCCAAGACAGGAGTTCATTAGTAAGGGAGCAAACAGCCTAAAGATCTGCCCAGGTTGTTTGTAGCTGTGGTGTTATTAAAATGGCTTGGATTAATATCCCCTTTACCACAAATTTATCTGTTCACAGAGACAACAGTGACTGTCAACTATAGAAATGAAATTTTGGTCTCTAGATCTATGGATCTAAGAGCAGATCCATAGCAGAAAACAAGCCTGGCAGAAAACAAGGAATCAGGTCATAGAAACTATAGCAAATTTTCCAAATTGTAACTGATGCTAAACAGTATGAGTCAGATGGGCCCATTTTAGAAACTCCTTGGGGGACCCCCTCACCACCTCTCCTATCACAAGCTTTCGGCTGTATCTGAATCTGTCGGCCACTCTCTCTCTTGAAAATATCCCGCCTTGGTTCCTCTGACACCAGCTCTTGTCTAGTTCTCTTCCTCTCTGACTGTCCCCAAGTCTCCTGGATTGCTTTTTCTCTGGCAACCCTATAAAGGGCGCTTTCTCCTCCCAGATACAGTCACCACCTCTCCTCTTTCTTGATGCCTTTTCCTGGAAGATCTCATATCCTCCTATGGCATCACCTGTTTCCTGTCCTCAGGTGATCTCAAATCTACCTGCTCTGTTCCTTTCTCCTAATCTTCATTTTTATAGTCCTAGCTGCCTATTCAACAACTCCTTGAAGAGGCTTCCCAGGAACCTTGAACTCAGTATGTCAAAAATTAAACTTGCATCTCTTTACCCAATGCCTCATTCCCTGTGAAACCTGTTCTTCTCCCCATGGTTGATGGCTGCAGCATCTACCCAGCCATTTGAGCTAGGAAACTTGGAGTGATCCCTGGTGTTTTCCTCTGTCCACCTACCATTTCCCATTTGTCTCTGAGTTGTGGCCACTGCCCTTTGACACTTTTCTATTCATTCGTTCATTTTTTCATTGAACAAATGTGTCTATTGTGTGTCAGGTACTGGGGTTGCAGCAAGGAACAAGGCAGACAAAGTCCAAGTTCTTAAATAGGCAGTGGACAAATAACTATAGAATGATAGCTGGTATTAAGCTCTAGGAAGAAAAGTGAAGCAGGGTAAGGAGACAAAGACTCACAGAGGGGAGTTGCCATTGTAGAAACATTGATTAGAGAAGACTGCTCTGATGATAAGGTCACAAAGGAAGAGACATCTGAATAAGAGAGGTAATGATCTCTGGGAGTGTCTGGACATAATCTTGCTTTTGCAATCTTAGTGGCCCTGTCTGGGTTCAGCCTTCATCACTGCTCCCCTGAGAGTTATTGGGTTCCATGTTTCAAATTTCATATTTCTTTCTCTCCTGTGAACTCTCATTCCTTCCTGGGCCTGGAACATCCACCACATGGTCCAATACATGGAACTCTTTCTAATGCTCTGAACATACCACCCTCTTCACCTGCTTAGGCTTGTTTTATATGTGTTCTTACTTTTGCCTGGAATCCCCGCTTCCCAACACCTCTGCTGTCCACTGCATATCTTTGTAAACAGCCTTAAATTATTCCTCTTTGTGACCCTATGGACTGTAGTCTGCCAGGCTCCTCTGTCCTTGGGGATTCTTCAGGCAAGAATACTAGGGTGGGTTGCCGTGCCCTCCTCTAGGGGATGTTCCCAACCTAGGGATTGAACACAGGTCTCCTGCATTGAATTCTTTACTGCAATGAATTCTTTACTGTCTGAGCCACCAAGGAAGCCCCAAGCAAGGTAAATAAGAATAAATCATTGAATAAAAATTAGCTTAAATTTTTTCCTTTTTTGGGTGACATCTTTGAAATTTCCACAGAAGTTTTATTTTTCCCTCCTCAATACTGCCAAAGCATTTTATACTAGAATCATCTGGAAGGGTGAGCACATTTTTTCTCTAAAGGACAAGTAAATAAATACTTTAGGCTTTGTGGGCCAAATGGTATCTGTCAAAATGACTCAGCTCTGCCACGGTTGCATGAGAGCGGCTGTAGACAATTGTAAATGAATAAGCATGCTGTGTACCGATAAAAATTTATTTATAAAAACAGGCAGTGAGCTTCAGTTTGCTGACCCCTGATCTATTGTCATCTTGTTTTAGACTGTAATTATTAGTTGATTTTTTCTGCTTGCACAACTAAATTATGAGTTATTTGAGGATAAGTACCCAGGGACTGTGTGTTACTCATTTTGGTATCCTAGCCTGTGTAGCTTGTGTTTTCCAAAGATGGGCTACCATGACATCCTCCATTCCCATCTGCTTTTCTACAGTGTAACCTTCCACTGCCCTTCTAGGGATGAGGTCTCACTTCCCTCCCTTGGATCTAGGGTGCCTCGGGATTTGCTTGTCACCATAGAACACTGCAGAGGTGAAGCTGTGCAATTTCTGAGTCTCTCATAGCACTAGCTCTGGGGGATCTCCCCGTGGAAGTCCAGATGCCATTCTGTCAGAAGCTCAGAACACATGGAGAGGCGAACTGTGGATGTTCAGCTTGGCAGTTCCAGCTGAGTCCGTTTGAGTCTTTGAAGTTTAGAACCAGGCAGGTGAGTCCAGAACTTGTGGAATTTAAGCTCCCCTCCCCCTTTCATTATTTCCAGTTCCTCAGCTAAGGCGCCAGATGTCCTGTTGCAGAGGGGAATTGTGGCCCCCAACTAGCCATAACCAAATTGTAGATTTGTGATGAAATAAAGGATTGTTCTTTTATTCTCTAAGTTATTTTTTAATAGATATAATTGGCACATTGTGTAAGTTTAAGGTGTACAACATGTTGAATTGATACACTTATCTATTGCAAAATGTTAATGACTATAAATCAGGTAACATAATTACCATTTCTTTTTTTGTGGTGTGGACATTTAAGATCTACTTCTTTAGCAACTTTCAAGTAAACAATACAGTATTATTAACTACAATCACCATGCTGTATGTCAGATTCCATTAAGCTTTGAGATGGTCTGTTACATAGCAAAAGATAATTGGAATATAACTCATGCTCTGAAGTTTTGGTTCTGTTTTTAACATCAAAGCAATAACAAAATTAAGAACCAGAATGTCATACTGCCTTTGTGTGATTTTTGCTTTAAAATATTTCTGTTTGTGATTTATAGAGGTTTAAGTTAACATTAATGTAAATCCTAGGGACCTTAAACTGACATTTGGAGATGCTTAAACTAAAAATACATTTTCCAGGCAAGGTTGGAAGCCTTTTAACTGGGAGTCTGTCTTCCAAGGAGGTTCCCTCTAGTGGTTGTTTTCCTGTTGTTGTTTGTTGGTTTTAATAGGATTGTGCTCTCTCTTATGTTTTTTTAAAAATATGGATCATTTTTAAAATCCTTATTGAATTTGTTACAATATTACTTCTATTTTACTTTTTTTTTTTTTTGACTGTGAGGCATATGGGATTTAGCTCCCCTACCAGGAATCAAACCTGCATCCCCTGCCTTGAAAGGCAAAGTCTTAACCCCTGGACCACCAGGAAAATTCCTAGGCATCTAAGCTGTACCATAGGACTTGTTGATTAGCATAGGAGATGTTAGGAATAATATTTCACTGGTGGAATCCACAGTGTAAATGATATGTGGTTAGTTACAAAGACTTAATGGGTCCTGCCTCCCTTGATTAAATAAGCCGCAAGAATAAACAGGAACAGCAGGAAAACATGTTTGAAGTTAGGACCCAAGATCTGGAATACCATTGTCCTGTGTTCCCTACTCAATGGATGCCGCATGATAGCCCTAGGATTGTCATTGCCTCTGACTTACAGGGCCCTCTTCTTGTAGTATGCTAATTGGAGTATATTGTTTAGGACAGAAAACAGGGACTTCTCTTAGAGTTACCAGGTTTTGCTCCTGATTATGAAGCTATTTCTGTACAGGGCAACATTTGGTCTGAGATTTTGACTATAATATCCACCCAGTAGTGAGTTTGTAGAGGCAAGAGCCTTCCTTCTAATCTGACAGTTGTTGATTGATTAAATTAGCTTCAGTTGGTTTGCAACACTGAAATGTTGATATCCCTGTCTTAGAAAGGTGAACTCAACTCCAGCTTACATTGGGTTTCAAATTTCAGGAGAAAGGAAAGTTCTTTTTTGTCAGGTAGGGTATCGAATGAGGACAATTGCTATTGATGATGTGATAGACAGTATACTAGGGGACATTTATGAATCAGCACCATTTCTGATTGTGTCTGTGACTTCCCCTGGAAGGTGACACAGCACCACCTTGCCCAGGGTTGAAAATTGTGCCTAATGAACGATGACCGAGAGATTCATGAATAGTATCAGTTAGCACAGAAGAATCTCTTACATACCTTTGAGTGCCGTTTTGTTGTTTCACTTCACATGTTACTTGACAACAAATTTTGATTTGCGGATTCTAATGGATGTGGAATTGGCATTGATCTTTCAGATGTGCTATTTATTTGAGAGCAGTGTAAGCAAAGAGGGCTACAGAGTGTGTTAATGGCCCTAAAGAAGATGCACTCCAATGTATGTAATTCCCTGTCAGCCCATACTTTAAAAAATTTTATTTTATGAAACTGTAGTTGATTTACAATGTGTTAATTTCTTCTGTACAGAAGTGATTCGGTCATACATATATATACATTATTTTTTGTATTCTTTCCCATTGTGGTTTATCATAGGATATTGAATGTAGTTCCCTTTGCTATGCAACAGGATACATAATAAGTTGCATTTGTTAATCCCAAACTCCCAATTCTTTGCTCCCCTATTCTCCCTCCCCCTTGGCAACCACAAGTCTGTTCTGTATGTCTGTGAGTCTTTTACAGATAAGTTCATTTGTGTTATACTTTAGATTCTACGTGTAAGTCGTGTCATATATTTGTTGTTCTCTTTCTGACTTTCTTCACTTAGCATGGTAATCTCTAGGTCCATCCATATTGCTGCACATGGTAGTATTTCATTCTTTTTATGGCTGAGTAATATTCCATTGTCTCTTTATACTGCATCTTCTTTATCCATTCATCTGTCAGTGGACACTGAGGATGTTTCCATGTCCTGGTTATTGTGAACACTGCTGGTATGAACATAGGTGTGCGTGTATCTTTTTGAATTATAGTTCTGTCTGGAAATATGCCTAGGAGTGGGATAATCAGCCCATCTTTAAGAGACCTCCCTGGCTGCAAAGAACAGAGGGCCATCTAGTTTGTCACTGCTGACATCAGTGGCTGCTTCTTCCTTGGATTCACAGCTGTATCCTCAAAGTCTGCTGAGGTGTCCCACAGGCATCTCAAAACCAATGGCCCAAAGCTGAACACCTCATTACTTCTGCTCAAACCTCTTCTTTCTGTGTTCCCTATGTCAATAAATGACACTGACATCTACTCAGAGGCATAAGTCAGAAATCTGGGGCTTCTCTTTGACCCATCCTGCTTCTCATGCACTGCATCTGACCAACCTCACTTTCTATTGATTTTATCTACAAAATAGCTTTCAGAATACCTCCACTTAATTCTGTCCCCCAGCCACACCCCTGGTCCAGGGAGCCCCACTGTCACGCCTGGATGACCTAATACTACCTGACTTCCTGCATCCTCTTGCAGTAGGATATCATTTGGTTAAAAACATATATTTATTTTACTCCTATATTTTTCCTGTTCCCTTTCCCCCATTTAAAGTATGTGTAATAAAATCTACACTAAATATCTACCGTAAAGAATTGAGAGAAGCAGAGTCTAAAAAATTCAATAATTTAAACTGTGTGGGTTGAGTTATTTCATGAGTAATGAAACACCTAGGGTGAGTCCAGGTAGCTAGCTGGCCAGGAGTTCTGTGGGTCTGCAGGACCATCTTGCTGGTAGTGGTTCATGATAGCTTTCACATCAGTGTGGACCTTTCTGAGTGTTCTGTGCCCACCTAGGACTTCCAGGACTATACCAGTGGTTGTAGAAATTTCTAAGTCTGTTGCAGAAATCTACCCTCCTCCCTGCTCTCTCATTTGGGGTTGCCTGCCATCTTCCCATCTAGCCTTGCTCTTCCTTCCATGTCACTCTCTCCCACGTCCTAGGAATTTTATGATCAACTTATTCTTGTTTGAGGATGGGGGCTGGATGGAGGACTGAAGTTCATGGCTGAATTAGGACCACAGAGGGTGTGAGTGAGGACAGCTCCCTGGTTACCCCAGCAATTGGTGGTCAGTCTTTGGACTAGGATCATTATTGTTTGGTTACATATGATGTTAGGGAAATATGTTAATATTGATATTTACAAACAGTATTAAATCACATGTACATATATAGTAAAAAACAAAGAAGCAACAAAAACTATAAAACATAGCTTGGTCAAAATAATCAGCAACTTACGAAAACTGCTTACAACTCATACATAATTACTATGCAACAAAATATTAAATAGACACACCCAGAAAGATTCCAGATGTGCTTTTCTGCACAGTCTTGATAATGCTAAACTCAAGTCACAAATACACAGTTATCAAAGTTTTTGCTTGTGTCGCCTGATTCTTTGCATAAAATAAACAGAAGTTGCACTCTCTGTGACTATGTTAAATTCTTAGCATTTTTGTGTCTTCATAGACATTTTGTGCTAGAAAGTTGGATGAGATGTTTGAAAATGGATACTCTGCTGTAGGCCAAACATGTGATGCACTGGAAGCCCTATTGGAGCCCTTTAAAAGTGAGGGAAGAGCTGGGGTGAAGCCAATGAGTGGGCCCAGGGCTTCTGAAGAAGAGTAAGAGTCAGGACCAAAAATGACCACGATGAGCATGAGTTCACAGTAAGTCCATGGAAGCAGAGATCACTAAGTGAGCAAAGTCTCTTGAGGTGCAGACTCTAGAATCAGTTCCTCAGAACTAACCCCAGAGAGAGCAATCCCATGAAGTTGTAGTGGTATTGTCAGAGCCAGAACTATGCAGGCCTTGAGAAATGCATACCCAGTAAAATGAGACACTAGCTTTTTGATGATCTTGATTAGTATACTTTTGGTGTCAGGAGTGACATAAAGATTTTGCTACAGTAACAAGATGACTGAAGCTGTGGAGACTACATACCTGAAAACAGAAAGTATAAAAATGGAGGCATTCAAGTTTTCTTACTAATTCCAGCTACTGCATATAAAAACTGTCATCTTTTATTTCCTTGAGTGTTAGTCATACTTCTAAAAGCGTTACTGGAAACTGCCTGCTGCCTGCATTGCTGCAAAATTCATAGGGCAGGAAAATGGAAATGTAAGTGGTTGTCTTTTTTATTAGAATTGATTTTAGAAAATTATTGTGACCTCTGCTCCAAAATGTGGGCCATTATCTATTTCTAAATCTGTCAGTTATGCTTGGGGTTTGACCTTTGACCTAGTGTCCTTTTTTACCACACGAGTAGAAGAAAATGTGTTCTGAGAGACAGGCAAGCTAAGTAAAGGAGATTTGCAGAGGCAAAGCTGGTGCTTAGATATTTAGATGAAGCACAATTTAATCAAAATTAGTCATGCAGATCTGCTCTCATTTTTGCTAATGATATTCTGGAGAATGCAGAGTAAATTTCTTTTACCCACATTTCAACTGAAAAATGAAGACATTTGCAGGAAGTTACGAGAAGCAGGCAACATTAAAAGCAAATGCATTTTTAATTTTTCTTTGTTATAATTCTGTTTTTTAAAAAAGAGCAGTGCTTTTCAAATCACAGCATTAATCAAGAGAAGTCTAATTCTGCATAGTTAATGGGGGCTGACTCAGCCATTTCTTTTTTCCAGTGCTTATAGTTATTGTTTGTGAAATTACTTTTGAAGCCAAACCCTTTCTAAAATGCCCCAGATTGGACTTCCCTGGCAGTTCAGTGGTGAAGACTGTGCTTCCAATGCAGGGTACACAGGTTTGATCCTTGGTTAGGGAACTAAGATCCCACATGCCATGCAGCATGGCCAAAAAGAAAATGTCCCACATAATTCATTGTACCATAGATTCATGTCATAAATATCAATCCTTTACTGTGGAATCAAGTGAAATGTGGTCAACATTTTTGCTATTATTGCAAACATTTTAAGGAATGATTCGAGTTTGTGTGAAATCTTAGAGTGCACATGTTTAATTACTCAGTGTTTTAGGTTTGGTTCCTTAGAAACAGATGCTGAGCTGAGGACTTTTGGGCAAGTAAGCTGGGCTGTCATCCTGCTGTATCAGTCAGTCACTGGCCGTGGGTGCCCAGGGGAGATGTAAGCACCCAGGCACTTAGGTCCTCTGCATGAGGTGGCAAAACAGCTCGGGTAACCCCAGAGCAGTGCACTGAAGAAGGGTTGGAGGGGTGGGGCTACCAGAATCAAAGGCACATAAAGGGGTTCCCAGAAACAATATGGGAGCAAAAGGATATGATCAGGAAGGACAGCCAAAGCTGTCCACTGCACTCAGCTCATGTTTACTGAGCACCTACTATGTGCTAATCCTGTTCAAAGCTCTGAGGATTCAGTGGAGTATAAGACCGTGGGGCTTCTGTGCTAGTGTGGGAGACTGATACAACCATAGTAAGGTAATATAACATGGATAGCGTAACAGTAACTACATGACTCATGTTACGAAGAATATAAAGCAGGGCAAGAAAATAGACAGGGATTAGGGATGCTAGATTCGCTATGGTAATCAGGGTAAGTTAAATAAACACACTATATACAAAATGTACTTAAGTTTCCATGGGTCTATCCTTCAGGGAAGTACTGGCATTGTGTATTGTTTCTTCCTAGCCATGGGAACTCCTTTCACATGGAGCTCAGAGAAGGGAAGTATAAACCTCCTATTTGAATAAAACTATCACAATAGGTATTCTTGACATAGGAACAATAAACATAAAGTAAAAGACCTTAAAAATTTTCCCTTGGCATTTATTCCTAAATTCTGAATTCACATATTGGGGAAAGCAGGGAAAGAAAACTGGTTTTGTATGTTAAGAGTTCTGATAATAAATATCTGTTAGTAAGCTTCTCGATTCTGATTAAGAGCTTTAAAAAAAATCCAAGTTGTTTGGGGGAGAATGAGTAAAAGAGGAGGAAAACACAGTCATTCGGCTTAGAACATAAAACTACCTGACATTTTAAGTGGAAGAGGCTGGACAACCTAAATGACACGGTAGGCTTTTGAAGAAGGATATGTGATGAGGCCGTGGTGTTGCTGAGGTGACAATCAAGGCCAAATGCTGTGTCTTCTGTTTCAGAGGTGACTGGACTCTTGGTCACTGACTCAAACTAAAACTCACAAGTGACTACCAACCTCTTAATACCTGGGGTTGTTTGCAGGGGATCTTACTGGGGAGTGCCATTTTAGAAATTCTTTCCCCTCATTATTTCATCTCAGGCAACTTCTGGTAACCTCATTTAACTACTGTCTCACCACGCCCTAATTTTTCTTTGGTCTTTTCAGCCAGAGCAATAGACAAGAGGTGGTGGTAGATGGGGCCAAATAAGAATTTGCTAGAAGAAACAGAATAGTTTTCTTTCTCACTCATTCTCTATGATGAATGTTTCAGGGTTCTTCTAGTTGGGAAGAAATAAGGTAGGGCATAAATTATAATGGCCACACTGTGTAATTTTTAGTAGGTAATGCTTCCCAGCTCTGTTTTATTAGAAAAAACATCTACAATGTTAAGAATTTAGACTAATGTGGATTTTGAAGTTTCATCAATGAGCATTAATATTATCAAAATGCCACATTTTATTATAATTTAAAAATTAAATGTTATTTAGTCACCAAGTCATGTCTGACTCTTTGTGACCCTATAGACTGCAGCACACCATCCTGATTAATATTGGTTAAATAACAATCAATTAACTTAAATAATTTAATGTAATAATCTTAAATTGTATGACAATGCCATTCAGACACCTATTTTTAAAGCAAAAATTTACTGTTAATGGCCAATGAAATATATTACAGCAAAGGAGATCACATATTTCCCTCCTTTGTTTATCCTAACTATAAAGACAGTCACCTGGGGACTGTAAAATTGGGATAAACAAAGAGCTATTTATCACTCAACAGTATTTATTAATTACTGGAACATTTTTAAGGTCTTTTACATTATGCTTGTTGTTCCTATGTCAAGAATACCTATTGTGATCAATGCAAAGAAATAGAGGAAAACAATAGAATGGGAAAGACTAGCGATCTCTTCAAGAAAATTAGAGCTACCAAGGGAACATTTCATGCAGTGATGGGCACAATAAAGGACAGAGATGTTATGGACCTACACGAAGCAGAAGATATTAAGAAGAGGTGGCGAGAATACACAGAAGAAATATATAAAAAAGATCTTCACAATCTTCACAGCCCAGATAATCACAATGGTGTGATCACTCACCTAGAGCCAGACATCCTGGAATGCAAAGTCAAGGGGGCCTTAGGAAGCATCCCTGCAAACAAAGCTAGTGGAGATGAAGGAGTTCCAGCTGAGCTATTTCAAATCCTGAAAGATGATGCTGTGAAAGTGCTGCACTCAACATGCCAGTAAATTTGGAACACTCAGCAATGGGCACAGGTCTGGAAAATATCAGTTTTCATTCCAATCCCAAAGAAAGGCAATGCCAAAGAATGCTCAAACTACCACACAATTGCACTTATCTCACACGCTAGCAAAGTGATGCTCAAAATTCTCCAAGCTAGGCTTCAATAGTACATGAACTGTGAACTTCTATATGTTCAAGCTGGATTTAGAAAAGACAGAGGAACCAGAGATCAATTGCTAACATCTGCTGGATCATTAAAAGAGCAAGAGAGTTCCAGAAAAACATTTACTTCTGCTTTACTGACTATGCCAAAGCTTTTGACTGTGTGAATCACCACAAACTGGAAAATTCTGAAAGAGATGGGAATACCAGACCACCTTACCTGCCTCCTAAGAAATCTGTATGGAGGTCAAGAACCAACAATTAGAACTGGACATGGAATAATAGACTGGTTCCAAATAGGAAAAGGAGTATGTTAAGGCTGTATCTTGTCACCTTGCTTATTTAACTTATATACAGAGTACATCATGAGAAACGCTGGGCTGGAAGAAACACAAGTTGGAATCAAGATTGCCGATATCAATAACCTCAGATATGCAGATGACACCACCCTTATGGCAGAAAGTGAAGAGGGACTCAAAAGCTTCTTGATAAAAGTGAAAGAGGAGAGTGAAAAAGTTGGCTTAAAACTCAACATTCAGAAAATGAAGATCATGGCATCTGGTCCCATCACTTCATGGGAAATAGATGGGGAAACAGTGGAAACAGGGACAGACTTTCTCAGGCTCCAAACTCACTGCAGATGGTGATTACAGCCATGAAATTAAGAGATTCTGACCAACCTAGACAGCATATTAAAAAGCAGAGATGTTACTTTGCCAACAAATGTTTGTATAGTCAAAGCTATGGTTTTTCCAGTAGTCATGTATGGATGTGAGAGTTGGACTATAAAGAAAGCTGAGCACTGAAGAATTGATGCTTTTGAACTGTGGTGTTGGAGAAGACTCTTGAGAGTCCCTTGGACAGCAAGGAGATCCAGCTAGTGCATCCTAAAGGAAATCAGTCCTGAATATTCATTGGAAGGACTGGTGCTGATGCTGAAATTCCAATAGTTTGGCTACTTGATGCAAAGAACTGACTCATTTGAAAAGACACTGAAGCTGTGAAAGATTGAAGGCGGGAGGAGAAGAGGATGACCGAGTATGAGATGATTGGATGGCATCACCGACTCAATGGACATGAGTTTGAGTAAACCCTGGGAGTTGGTGATGGACAGGGAGGCTTGGCATGCTGCAGTCCATGGGATCACAAAGAGTTGGACAAGACTGAGTCCAAGACTGAACTGAATGGGCAATGAAATATATTACAGCAAAGGAGATCACATATTTCCCTCATTTGTTTATTCTAACTATATAAACAATCATCTGGGGACTGAAATTGGGATGAATCAAGAGCCATTTATCACTCAACAGTATTTATTGATCACCTAGGTGCTAGAGATACAATGGTGAAGACCGCAGATGAACCCTGCCCTCATGGAGCTTACATTCTAAAAGCAGGGACACACAGACACACGTTATGAAAAGTGTTATCAAGAAAATGAATGGAGCAATGGGATAGAGCTAGGGTTGGCAAACTTTCTGTAAAAGGCCAGATAATAAATTTTTTAGATTTGTGGTTATACAATCTCTGTCTTAACTACTCAGTTCTGCAGTCGCGGTGGGAAGGCAACCACATATAGTATGTGAATGAATGGACGTGGCAATGTTTCAATAAAATTGTATTTACAAAAATAGCAGGTGAACAGGTTGTGGGCCAGTTTTGCTTGAGGGATGTTTTAATACTTTAAAGCCTCCTGGGGTAGAGAGGCACTTGGGGTGGGGATGGTGACTTTAAATCTGAGCATTTAGAGAAGAGTCCTCTGGGGAGAAGCATTTGAGATGACAGCAGGATGATGAGAATCCAGCCAGGTGAAGCCTAGGGGAGGGGCGTTTTAAGCAGAGGGACAAATAGATGGAGAAATATACCATGTTCATGGATCGGAAGAATCAATATAGTGAAAATGAGTATACTACCCAAAGCAATTTACAAATTCAACGCAATCCTTATTAAGCTACCAGCCATATTTTTCACAGAACTAGAACAAATAATTTCAAGATTTGTATGGAAATACAAAAAACCTCGAATAGCCAAAGCAATCTTGAGAAAGAAGAATGGAACTGGAGGAATCAACTTGCCGGACTTCAGGCTCTACTACAAAGCCACAGTCATCAAGACAGTATGGTACTGGCACAAAGACAGACATATAGATCAATGGAACAAAATAGAAAGCCCAGAGATGAATCCACACACATATGGACACCTTATCTTTGACAAAGGAGGCAAGAATATACAATGGAGTAAAGACAATCTCTTTAACAAGTGGTGCTGGGAAAACTGGTCAACCACTTGTAAAAGAATGAAACTAGATCACTTTCTAACACCATACACAAAAATAAACTCAAAATGGATTAAAGATCTAAATGTAAGGCCAGAAACTATAAAACTCCTAGAGGAGAATATAGGCAAAACACTCTCTGACATAAATCACAGCAGGATCCTCTATGATCCACCTCCCAGAATTCTGGAAATAAAAGCAAAAATAAACAAATGGGATCTAATTAAAATTAAAAGCTTCTGCACAACAAAGGAAAATATAAGCAAAGTGAAAAGACAGCCTTCTGAATGGGAGAAAATAATAGCAAATGAAGCAACTGACAAACAACTAATCTCAAAAATATACAAGCAACTTATGCAGCTCAATTCCAGAAAAATAAACGACCCAATCAAAAAATGGGCCAAAGAACTAAATAGACACATCTCCAAAGAAGACATACGGATGGCTAACAAACACATGAAAAGATGCTCAACATCACTCATTATTAGAGAAATGCAAATCAAAACCACAATGAGGTACCACTTCACACCAGTCAGACTGGCTGTGATCCAAAAATCTGCAAGCAATAAATGTTGGAGAGGATGTGGAGAAAAGGGAACCCTCCTACACTGTTGGTGGGAATGCAAACTAGTACAGCCATTATGGAGAACAGTGTGGAGATTCCTTAAAAAATTGCAAATAGAACTCCCTTATGACCCAGCAATCCCACTGCTGGGCATACACACCGAGGAAACCAGAATCGAAAGAGACACATGTACCCCAATGTTCATCGCAGCACTGTTTATAATAGCCAGGACATGGAAACAACCTAGATGTCCATCAGCAGATGAATGGATAAGAAAGCTGTGGTACATATACACAATGGAGTATTACTCAGCTGTTAAAAAGAATACATTTGAATCAGTTCTGATGAGATGGATGAAACTGGAGCCAATTATACAGAGTGAAGCCAGAAAGAAAAACACCAATACAGTATACTAACACATATATATGGAATTTAGAAAGATGGCAATGACGACCCTTTATGCAAGACAGCAAAAAAGACACAGCTGTGTATAACGGGCTTTTGGACTCAGAGGGAGAGGGAGAGGGTGGGATGTTTTGGGAGAATGGCATTGAAACATGTATACTATCATGTAAGAATCGAATCACCTGTCTATGTCTGACGCAGGATACAGCATGCTTGGGGCTGGTGCACGGTGATGACCCAGAGAGATGTTATGGGGAGGGAGGTGGGTGGGGGGTTCATGTTTGGGAACGCATGTACACCCGTGGTGGATTCATGTCGATGTATGGCAAAACCAATACAGTATTGTAAAGTAAAATAAAGTAAAAAAAAAAAATAAGCAGAGGGACAAGATCTATCAAAGATTTGTGGCAGAAATAGGCATGTCCCCTTGATGTGGGTGGCTGTCTCATTTTTGCTGTGTGATTTTGAGCAAGCCATTGAAATCCTCCAGCCCTTACCTCATGAATAGAAGATAAGATAATACTCTGCTTATAGGCTTTTTATGAAGTAATGTGTATGTGTGAAAGCATTTTCTGGGCAAATTTAGGTAATATTGTTAATAACTGGGGTTTAGAAAAATAAGTGTGAATAAACTTTAACAGAATTAAGATTTGGGCATTAAAGTACTAATGATTTATAGTAGCTCTTCATATTTAACTACTGGTATCTTATTTCATCTGTACTAATATTTAATAGATTTAAGGGCCTAGATCTGATAGATAGAGTGCCTGATGAATTATGGGATGAGGTTCATGACATTGTACAGGAGTCAGGGATCAAGACCATCCCCATGGAAAAGAAATGCAAAAAAGCAAAATGGCTGTCTGGGGAGGCCTTACAAATAGCTGTGAAAAGAAGAGAAGCGAAAAGCCAAGGAGAAAAGGAAATATATAAGCATCTGAATGCAGAGTTCCAAAGAATAGCAAGAAGAGATAAGAAAGCCTTCCTCAGTGATCAATGCAAAGAAATAGAGGAAAACAACAGAATGGGAAAACTAGAGGTCTCTTCAAGAAAATGAGAGATACCAAGGGAACATTTCATGCAAAGATGGGCTCGATAAAGGACAGAAATGGTATGGACCTAACAGAAGCAGAAGATATTAAGAAGAGGAGGCAAGAATACACAGAAGAACTGTACAAAAAAGATCTTCATGACCTGGATAATCACGATGGTGTGATCACTCATCTAGAGCCAGACATCTTGGAATGTGAAGTCAAGTGGGCCTTAGAAAGCATCACTATGAACAAAGCTAGTGGAGGTGATGGTATTCCAGGTGAGCTATCTCAGATCCTGAAAGATGATGGTGTGAAAGTGCTGCACTCAATATGCCAGCAAATGTGGAAAACTCAGCAGTGGCCACAGGACTGGAAAAGGTCAGTTTTCATTCCAATCCCAAAGAAAGGCAATGCCAAAGAATGCTCAAACTACCACACAATTGCACTCATCTCACGCGCTAGTAAAGTCATGCTCAGAATTCTCCAATCCAGGCTTCAGCAATACGTGAACCGTGAACTTCCTGATGTTCAAGCTGGTTTTAGAGAAGGCAGAGGAGCCAGAGATCAAATTGCCAACATCCACTGGATCATGGAAAAAGCAAGAGAGTTCCAGAAAAACATCTATTTCTGGTTTATTGACTATGCCAAAGCCTTTGACTGTGTGGATCACAATAAACTGTGGAAAATTCTGAAACAGATGGGAATACCAGACCACCTGATCTGCCTCTTACAAAATCTGTATGTAGGCCAGGAAACAACAGTTAGAACTGGACATGGAACAACAGACTGGTTCCAAATAGGAAAAGGAGTACATTAAGGCTGTATATTGTCACCCTGCTCATTTAACTTATATGCAGAGTACATCATGAGAAACGCTGGACTGGAAGAAACACAAGGTGGAATCAAGATTGCCGGGAGAAATATCAATAACCTCAGATATGCAGATGACACCACCCTTATGGCAGAAAGCGAAGAGGAACTCAAAAGCCTCTTGATAAAAGTGAAAGAGGAGAATGAAAAAGTTGGCTTAAAGCTCAACATTCAAAAAACGAAGATCATGGCATCCGGTCCCATCACTTCATGGGAAATAGATGGGGAAACAGTGTCAGACTTTATTTTTTTGGGCTCCAAAATCACTGCAGATGGTGACTGCAGCCATGAAATTAAAAGACACTCCTTGGAAGAAAAGTTATCAGCAAGCTAGATAGCATATTGAAAAACAGAGACAGTACTTTGCCGACTAAGGTCCATCTAGTCAAGGCTATGGTTTTTCCTGTGGTCATGTATGCATGTGAGAGTTGGACTGTGAAGAAAGCTGAGCGCCGAAGAATTGATGCATTTGAACTGTGGTGTTGGAGAAGACTCGTGAGAGTCCCTTGGATTACAAGGAGATCCAACCAGTTGATTCTGAAGGAGATCAGCCCTGGGATTTCTTTGGAAGGAATGATGCTAAAGCTGAAACTCCAGTACTTTGGCCACCTCATGTGAAGAGTTGACTCATTGGCAAAGACTCTGATGCTGGGAGGGATTGTGGGCAGGAGAAGAAGGGGACGACAGAGGATGAGATGGCTGGATGGCATCACTGACTCGATGGACTCGAATCTGAATGAACTCCGGGAGTTGGTGATGGACAGGGAGGCCTGGCGTGCTGCGATTCATGGGGTCGCAAAGAGTCAGACACGACTGAGTGACTAAACTGAACTGAACTGAACTGAATATTTAATAACCAGTTTACCTCTGGCCAACTACTTCTTGATTTTATTCACCATCTTATCAGTATTTTTAGATGTATATATGTTTAACAAATAGTTGTTGATTTGCTTTTTTATTTGTTATGCAGAAGCAAAGAAATATTGTGAGTCTCACAGACCTCAAAGTTTTATTTTTATTTTATTTATTTGGCTGCACAGCTTATGGGATCTTAGTTCCTTGACCAGAGATTGAACCCTCACCTGCAGCAGTGAAAGCATAGAGTCCTAACTTCTGGAACTCCCTCAACATTTTATTTCTGTGAGAGCCTCCTGGCCAACTGATGAGCCAGCAGTCTGGCTAAGATGGGCCTCAGAATTTCTTCCTCATGCAGTCAAAGGCCTGGGAGCAGTGTGGCCTATAAATCCATTTGTGACCTGCTCTGTGTTATTATAGCTTGTCTCCTCTTGTGCCTCTTCCCCTATTGCATACTTTACCCTAGGTGTAGGTCCCCAGTCTTCAGTTTTGATGTCAAATACACGCCTCTGGTGTCATCAGGCTATGAACCCATCTCTGCTCCACTCTGATCCTTTAAGGGAGATCAGCAGGAGGAGAGAGAAGGGTTCCCTGGGAACTGTATTACCCAGGTCTAACTAAGTACTCTCTCATGGAAAACCCCATGGACGGAGCAGCCTGGTAGGCGGCAGTCCATGGGGTCGCTAAGAGTCAGACACGACTGAGCGACTTCACTTTCACTTTCCTTCATTGGAGAAGGAAATGGCTACCTACTTCAGTGTTCTTGCCTGGAGAATCCGAGGGACAGGGGAGCCTGGTGGGCTGCCGTCTATGGGGTCGCACAGAGTTGGACACGACTGAAGCGACTTAGCAGTAGCAGCAGCAGCAGCGGCAGCAGCAAGCATCACCAATGTGGAAACTAGCCAGAGACCACTGCCTCGCTTTACACAAGATAAGAACTCAGCAGAATGAGAGAAGACCCACAACAGAGGCTTGTCGCTAAGCTTTTCTTTTTAAATTTTATTTAAGTATATTTGATTTACAGTGTGGTTTTAATATCTGCTGTACAGCAAAGTGACTGTATGTATTTGTAAAGTGACTATACATATATTTACACTTTTTCATATTCTTTTTTATTATGGTTTACCACAGGATATTGAATATAGTTCCCTGTTCTTTGCAGTAAGGTCTTGTTTATCCATGCTCTGTATAATAGTTTGCATTTGCTAACCTCAAACTTTCAGTCCACCCCCCACCCCACCTCTGTCCCTTGGCAACTGCAAATCTGTTCTCTTTATCTGTCAGTCTTTTTCTGTTTCATAGCTAAGTTTGTTTGTGTCGTATTTTAGATTCTACATATAAGTGATATAATACAATGTTTGTCATTCTCTTTCTGATTTGTTTCACTTAGTATGATAATCCCTAGGTCCATCCTTGTTGCTGCAAATGGCATCATTCATTCTTTTTTTGTGGTTGAGTAGTGTTCCATTGTATATATGTACTACATCTTCTTAATCCATTCATCTGTCAGTGGACACTTAGGTTGCTCCCATATCTTGGCTATTGTAAATAGTGCTCCTATGAACACTGGGGTGCATGTATCTCAACGTTTTTCTTTTTCACCAAGGAACTGTGCATCAAAAATGTGGGAGTGAGAGAGAAACTAGATTCTCTTCTGTATAGTAATACGACATCCTGACTCTGTGGAAGGAAAAATGTTGATTTTACTAAATAGTTTCTTTCTCACTATGGGTCTAGACTGTTCATGAGCAATCATGTTTGTCCTTGAAGGATGTGTGAATGGACTTGGTGTAATGGATCAACTTTTGAAATAATAGGTATTAGGAAACAAGTGAATGCCCTCAGCTCACCCTTGTGGGGAATCTGCAAAAGAAGGGTGAGTGGGAGGGCTATGCTCACTCTGGACAACCCTTGGTCATCTAGAGTACCATGAGGATGTCAATGTCTAACTGTTGATTGTCTTGCTGAAGACCCTGCTGAAAGGCCTGAGTGAGGGACGTGCTCTAGTTAGGGGGAGGAGGGTAGATTCTGGGATGAAAATGGGTCCCTTTAGGTGAGGGGCACAATTTTCCAGAAGAGATGATTTTCCTTCTGAAAACAAAAGGCAAGAATCTCTTTGAGGGAGATGCTTAGATATGAGGGCATGGGATTCAAGATGTGATCAGATTGGGTCTGAGCCCAAGCAGAACCCTGTTGTGATCAGTCAACACCTTAGGTTCCTGTTGCCTTTGGACTCTGAAGGGAGTCCAACCTAACACTCAGCTTAACCTTTTCCTGCCTGCTGCTGCTGCTGCTAAGTCTCTTCAGTCGTGTCTGACTCTGTGCAACCCCATAGATGGCAGCCCACCAGGCTCCCCCATCCCTGGGATTCTCCAGGCAAGAACACTGGAGTGGGCTGCCATTTCCTTCTCCAGTGAAGGAAAGTGAAAGTGAAGTTGTTCAGCTGTGTCTGACTCTTAGCGACCCCATGGACTGCAGCCTACCAGGCTCCTCCGTCCATGCGATTTTCCAGGCAAGAGTACTGGAGTGGGGTGCCATTGCCTTCTCCTGCCTATGTTCCCTTTAAAATGACCTTGTGTGTGTTTGTGTGTCCGACTCTTTGCAACCCCATGGACTGTAGCCCATGGAACTTTCCAGGCAAGAAAGTAGCCATTTCCTTCTCCAGGGAATCTCACTGACCCAGGAACAGAATCCGCATCTCTCGTGTCTCCTCCACTGGCAGGCGAATTCTTTGCCAGTGGAGCCGCTGGGGAAGCCACTTAGAAGCTGTCCCAAGCAGCTGGTGTGGATGCACTGGGGTGGGGGTGGGGTTTCAGGGTCAAGGAGCAAAAGGGAGCTCTTTGTTGTGTTTGCAGACCCAGCAAGGAGCAGTGGGACCATGAGTGGGGTCTTCAGCGAAGAGAGGGCCACCAAGGCTGTCGGTCTAAAGGCGAAACTCTTTGTCTTGGAACTTTCTCAACTCTTCATCCTTCTGTCCAAATGTGGGAGCTCAGAAAGTAGGAGGGGAGATTTCAAGTGTAAGGTATAATTTATTGACAACAAGATTCCTTGAATTTTAATTTTTGATTAAAACTTTAAGCTGGAACACTGTAATTCTGGTGACATTCAGATATTAGCCAAGACATCAGGCAAAATAAAGTTGCATTCAGAGGTAAGAAATTTGATTGCAGTACTGAAATTTTATCTCCTGGACCATTATTCACTGCATTTACCGTGAGGTCAGTCCTGGCAGAAGACAATGGCAGAATTTACTACCTAAAACTCAGAAAAGCAAGGATAGACATGACACTGGCTAAGTGGTGAATAGCCAGAGAATGTGCTTGTGTTGAATAATGTATTTCTGAGCTCGCAAAGAGGTGGGGGGCCCTTCAAAGAGTGCATGAATACATTTAACAGGATAAGATGCAATCAGAGATGATTAGAAGCATCGATGAAGCTGATTACCAGACAGATCAACAAGAAAGTGTTTTCTCTAAAATACATGAATGTTTCTACCTTGACAGTCAAGGAATCTATTTTAGTGTGCTAATGGATTTGATATTCAGTCCACACACTATTCAGCCTTATTTTGAAAGCCACAATCGCTGCAATCAATCATTACAAACACTCCCTTGCATAGCTCTTTCACTTCACAAGACCTGTTTGGCATAACCAGAGTCCTATATCAACCCAACTCTGCCCTGTACCTGTACAGCTAAATGTGTGAGCTGAATAACACACCATCACCTGGATGTTAATTGAATTAATGACTATTAACCTAAAGTGGGCCTTTAACACCACACTTCTCCATCCATTTTTCCATTTTCCTGGGTGACTTTTCTCCTCTCCCTGTTCCCCTCCTTTTCCTCCTCTTCTTCTTGTTAAACTGAGGGGTAACTTATGCTCAGTGAAATGTGCAGATTATAAGTTTGATGGTTTGATGAATGCATGCACTGTGTAGCCCACACCCCATTAAGATAAATACTGCCATCTCACCCAGAAAGTTCCCTTAAGTCTCTTGCCAGTCCATTTCTATTCCACCACCTCCAGAGACAACCACTGCTCTGATTTCTATCTGGAGTAAATATCTCATACTTTACCTTTCTCTTCAAATCTCTAACTCTTCTTCCCCATTTTTACTCTCAGCTGATGATCATGTTTCCTACTTCATGGAGAAAATGAAAGCAGCAAAAAGAGAACTTTCATATACTCGCCTTTTCTTCCCATCCACCCACACGGCATCTGCATCCTTCCTGTCTGTGCCTGGATGGACCATCTGTGTGTGTGTGTGTGTATTAGTTGCTCAGTTAAGTCTGACTCTTTGCAACCCCATAGATTCTAGCCCACCAGGCTCTGTCCATGGAATTCTATAAGCAAGAATACTGGAGTGGGTTGTCATTTCCTTCTCCAAGGGGTCTTCCTGACCCAGGGATTGAACCCGGGCCTCCTACATTGCAAGCAGATTCTTTACTGCCTGAACTACCAGGGAAGCCCATGGACCAACCCTGTTCCTGTCTAAAGCTGAGCCTTCCCATCCTCTCGCAGGTAGTCAAGAACAGCATGGTAGCAGTTCTTTCCTTTTCCTCTCATCTAACTTCCCACACACTACTGGATCCACTCCCATCAGCATTTATTTCTATGCTATTAGGTTGGTGCAAAAGTAAGTGCAATTTTGCATTGTTGCACTTTGCTGTTTGATATTGGAGTACATTCTTAAATGTGATTATATTATACATCCATTTAATGCACATTTCTTACTTTATGTTTTTTTTTTGCTAGTGACTTATTACTTGCTATTTATTTTACATTTATTTTAGACTAGGAAAATTACATTAGACAAAAAGAAAATTTGAGCAATTTTCTTATTCAAGTTCCAAATGGGTTGAAAAACAGAAGAGACAACTCGCAACATCAACAATGCATTTGGCCCAGGAACTGCTAATGAATGTGCAGTGCAGAGGTGGTTCAAGAAAGTTTGCAAAGGAGACAACAGCCTTGAGGATGAGGAGCACAGTGGCTGGCTATCAGGAGTTGACAACAACCAAATGAGAGCAATCATTGAAGCTGATCCTCTTATAACTACACACGAAGTTGTCAGATAACTCAATATCAACCATTCTATGGTTGTTTCACATTTGAAGCGAATTGGAAAGGTGGAAAAGCTCCATAAGCAGGTGTCTTGTGAACTGACTGAAAATCAAAACAATCGTTATTTTAAAACTGGTGTCTTCTCTTATTCTATGCAACAGCAATGAACCATTTCTCAATCAGATTGTGATATGCAACAAAAAGTGAACTTTGTACAACCACCAGTGATGACCAGCTCAGTTGTTGGACCTACAAGAAGCTCCAAAGCACTTCCCAAAGCCAAACTGGCACCAAAAAAGGTCACTGTTTGGTGGTCTGCTGTTGGTCTGATTCACTACAGCTTTCTGAATCCTGGAGAAACCATTACATCTGAGAAGCATGCTCTGCAAATCAATGACATGCTAAAAACTGCAGCACCTGCAGCTGCACTGGTCAACAGAAAGGGCCCAGTTCTTCTCCAGGACAATGCCTGACCACATGTCACACAACCAGTGCTTCAGAAACTTAAAGACTTGAGCTACGGAGTTGTGCCTCATCCACCATATTCACCTGACCTCTCGCCAGCTGAATACCATCTCTTTAAGAGTCTTGAGAACCTTTTGCAGGAAAAACACATCCACAACCAGCAGGAGGCAGAAAATGCTTCCCAAGAGTTTGTTGAAACCTGAAGCACGTATTTTTATGTGACAGGAATAAGCAAACTTATTTCTTGTTGGCAAAAATGTGTTGATTGTCAGTTTAGTTCAGTCCAGTCTCTCAGTCTTGTCTGACTCTTTGTGACCCCATGGACTGCAGCATGCCAGGCTATTGGACAACTTGACACAATCATGCCCATGACTCAACTCTTAATCCTTTACTATAAACCACTTTACTTGTTGATGTAGTTCAGTTGCTCAGCTGGGTCCAACTCTTTGTGGCCCCATGGGATACAGCATGCCAAGTTTCCCTGTCCTTCACTGTCTCCCGGAATTTGCTCAAATTCGTGTCCACTGAGTCAGTGATGCCATCCAACCATCTCATCCTCTGTCACCCTCTTCTTTGGCCTTCAATCTCTTGCACCATCAGAATCTTTTCCAATGAGTCAGCTCCTGGCATCAGGTAGCCAAAGTATTGGAGCTTCAGCCTCAGCCTCCTTCCTTCCAATGAATATTCAGGGTTGATTTCCTTTAGGGTGGACTGGTTTGATCTCCTTGCTGTCCTTTAGTTGTAGGTTTGCCCTTTGGGTTGATGGTGATCCTTCTTTGTGGTTGCTCAGACCAACATCTCTACGTAATTCTTGACACTTTTCCTTCACTCATACTCCACATCCAATCCAGTAGGAGATTCTGTTGGCTCTCTATGGCTGATAGTATTACTTTTCACCCAATAATCCAGTTTCTCTCCTGATGTGCACCTCCTTGCAGGATTAAATATCCCCATTTTGTTGAGTTTAGGCATAGCCATATGACTTGCTTTAACCGAATAAATGTGGACAGAACTGATAGCTATCATTTCCAGAGGCTGCTCTAAGAGCCAGCAGGTGATAACCCATGATGGTCCAGACAGAGGTAGCTCTGCCAGCCTGAAACCAGAGCCAAGTCACAGGGAGCAGAGCCACAGCTGACTCACACTGGACGTGAAGTGCAGTAAGCTGCTCCTTTGGGGGTGTCTTGTTAATACAGCAGAACTCTCTTTTGACCAATATGCTCTTCCTTCTATGCCTGGTGAATTAGAGGTTCTTGACATCTCATTGCAGAAAGAATTCAGCAAGAGACAAAGTGACAGGTAAGAAGGGGATTTATAGAGAAACACAATCTATAGACAGAGTGTGGGTCATCTTAGAAGGTGCTGCTGCTGCTGCTAAGTCGCTTCAGTCGTGTCCGACTCTGTGCAACCCCTGAGATGACAGCCCACCAGGCTCCCCCGTCCCTGGGATTCTCCAGGCAAGAACACTGGAGTGGGTTGCCATTTGCCCCCCAAATATAGCATGGTTAGTTTTTATGTGCTGAGTAACTTAATAGGCTAATAATTGGGAGGGTTATTCCAGTTATTTTGGGGAAAAGATAGGGATTTCCAGGAATTGGGCCACTGTCCACTTTTTGACATTTTATGGTTGGTCTCAGAACTGTCATGGTGCTGGTGGGTGTGTCACTTAGCCTTTGCCAACATATTACAATGCATGTTTAATGAGGCCGAAGGTCTACTGGAAGTCGAATCTTCGGCCATCTTGGACCTAGTTGGTTCTAACCAGTTTTCATCATATCCTACAGCTAGGACATTCTTTTAAAGGTTATATCCTGCCCCCTTTTCACCTGTTTCATTTCCACAAGCATCCAAACTCTGATCATTTCTACTACTACACTGGCTCAAGCCATGGTCATCTCAAGCCTGGATTGCTACAATCGCCTCTTAACTGGTCTCCCTGCTCCTTTCCTCAGCCTCCTGTGATCAATTCTCAATAAAGCAGCCAGAGAGATCCTGCTAAAACCCTATTCACTTCCCTGTTCAAAACTCTGTAATGGGACTTTGTCATGCTTCCAATGCAGGGAGCACAGGTTCAGTCTCTGGTTGGGGAACTGAGATCCCACATGCTACGTGGCTCAGTCAAAAAAAAAAAATATATATATATATATAATAAAAATGACTTTATCAAAAGAAAAAGAGAAAAACAAAAGCTCTGTAATGGCTCTTCATCCCACCTACAGGAGGAGCCAGTCCATGAGGGGTAAGCAGCCCAGCAGGTTTGGTGCACCATTACCTCCCTCCTTAGCCTTGTATTCTCTGCCTTGCTTGGATATTCTGCCTTGCTGGATCTTTGGGATCCAGTCTCACTGGTCTCCTTGCTGTTTGTCAGCTCAGCAAGCAACTTCCCACCTTAGGGCTTCCCTCACAAGTTTCCTTAAATACCACTCTCCCAGTGAGGCCTGCTTGATGCACCTCCTATCTAGAATCAATAATCGTACCCCTTTCGTCTGCTACGTCTGTACCTCTGACCTTTTGCTCTGGTTCCCCAGAGCACTTGTCACCATTTAACATCATTTGTTTTCTGCATTATACTGAGTATTTCTAGTTTCTTGCCTTGGAGAAGGCAATGGCACCCCACTCCAGTACTCTTGCCTGGAAAATCCCATGGGCAGAGGAGCCTGGTGGGCTGCAGTCCATGGGGTCGCTAAGTCGAACACAACTGAGCAACTTCACTTTCACTTTTCACTTTCCGGCATTGGAGAAGGAAATGGCAACCCACTCCAGTGTTCTTGCCTGGAGAATCCCAGGGGCAGGGGAGCCTGGTAGGCTGCCGTCTATGGGATTGCAGTGTCAGACATGACTGAAGCGACTTAGCAGCAGTAGCAGCAGTTTCTAGCCTGTCTCCCTTATTTGAATGTAAATTTCACATTGGCAGCAGATCTTTGTCTGTTGTGTTCACTGATTGTATTACAGTACGTCACCTACATGGACTTACAGGAATGAGTTCCCTTCCAAGAGCATGTTGGTAAGTCCAATTTGTTCATACATCCAACAAAGTTAGCCTAGGTACTCAACTAACATGATTGACTATAACGGTACTGTATTGTAATAGGTTTATGATACATTTCACACAAATAATACATAAAAAAACACAAAAAGTAGGGAAAACATTTTTTGATTTCATAGTACAGTACCTTGGAAAGTACAGTAGTACAGTACAATAGCTGGCATACAGGAGCTGGGATTGAATGAAAAGTCAGGAAGAGTTACTGACTGAAGGAGGGGGAGGAGGTGGGAGATGGTAGAGCTGAAGTATCGTGAGCAATAGTAGATGGAGTGCAAGCTGCACTTTCACTCACGTATGACATCGATCGAATTTATGTTTGCATCTTTGAAACTTCATATGTAGGGGACTTACTGTACTTGGCTATTTCAGGGATAACACATGAAAGCATTGAATACTTAGGCAAATTACAGAAACTATTCACTGTAGAAGGCAGTGAAGCTAGGAGGAGGAGATGGTTATGCAAATCAGCACCTTGAGACTAGGGCCCAGCATAGCCCAAAGCGCCAGCAGACATGGGTGCTGGGTGGATAACTGGCTCTGGCAATGGTAAGATTTGTGGCTCCTCTTGTTAGGAGTAAAACAAAGAATGCTTGCTTCACTGCCCGCATAGGACTTGCGTTTCTTATACTTCAGATATCCCATAGTTGGTCACATAGTACGCTGGTTTTAGAGCCAAGCTCACTTATTATATAGCAGGTTCCCACGTATGAGTATGCAGCCCATCCCCACTTGGCCCATCCATCCATGGCCGCGAATCCATAGAGGCTCACTCTTCCCATGTGGGTGAACAACACAGACCACTGATCTTTTGGGCCAAGAACCTAGGATAATGCCTGGCACATAGTAGTTGCTCAATAAATTTGTTGACTAAAGGAATTCAGGAGAACGATCAAGTCCAGAAAGTCTTGTACCGTAAGTTTCATATTTGTTTACTTTTTGATAGGTGAGGCTAAACTGCAGAACAAGTTTTGTTCATTTAAAACAGCTTTTCGATTCCTCTTCCTCTCAGTTCCCCTTCTCAATCTGTAATAATATGCCAGACTTCTCAGTAAAAAAAAGGGGAGGTTCAAAAGAAAATGAAGTCTGTTGATATAGCCCCCAGAAAGTCAGATCTTTCAGGATGTGTGAAAAAGTGCATTAAACAGGAAATGGGGCTTACAGCTAAGTTTTCTTAATGCTTTTATTTTCTAAAATATACCCAAAGAATATATATATATTTAAAATTTAGAATAAAATATAATCTTTTATAAAATAGTACATTTTTAAGCAACTAAAAGTTCCGGTAAAAGAGGAGCAGATTGAAGGGGTGATGGGCAAGTTTAGTGACTTATGCAGATCTTAGAACAGAAGGGAGCCCAGGAGGGAAATATGAGTGAAGCAGGAATTAGACGCAGGCTTTCCTCCAAACCTCAAATCATTTGGAAGAGTAAAAAGAAAACCAGGAGATGGAAAAGACTCTTAGCTGACCAATCAACAATGTCTGAGCACCTACTGTATGCAAACTGCTATGCTAGATACTATAGGGGAGATTCCAATGAATACGACAGGGTTTCTATCACCATATAAACTTGTATTTTTGAGGAGGAAATAGACTCCATAGCAAGTGCATCCTCCTCTTCTTCTTGAGGGAAGAAATCTTTTAAAATTATGATGCTAATTCTCCTCGAAGTATCCTTTCCATACCAAGTACATCAGGAGTATCAGGGCTGATAATGAAAATGCAGGTTCCCAAGCCTCTCCATCCTTGATGAATCAGCATGTCTGAAGCCTAGAGCCAAGGGATTTGGCTTTTTAAAAATTATTTATTTATTTTTAATCAAAGGAATATTGCTCTATAATATTTGTTGGTTTCTGTCAAACATCAACATGAATCAGCCATAGGTATATATATATGTCCCCTCCCTCTTGAACCTCCCTCCCTTCTCCCACCCCATCCCACCCCTCTCTGTTGTCACAGAGCCCCAGTTTGAGTGCCCTGAGTCACACAACAAATTCCCACTGGCTATCTGTTTTACATAGAGTAATGTAGATATTTCGTGTTACTATCTCCATACATCCCACCCTCTCCTTGGGATTTGGCTTTTAATCAAGCGCCTGGAGGTGATTCTTAGGCACAATTTAAAATGTTAGAACTCATGCCGCTTTGTGGTAGCTACTAAATGAATTCAAAGAGAAATTACTTTTGACTGGAGGATGAGGATGGATAGTTTCACAGAGGAGAATTTGAGCGAAGGCTTTGGCTGAGTTTTGCTGCCTGTGGCCAAGGGGATGTGCTGTTCCAGGGTGAGAAATGGCTGGTCCAGGGCAGTGAAACTCGTGAGGAACCAGTGACTGCAGCACAGGGTGGAGATGATGGTGCTGAGGTTTCTGGCAGACGCAGGCTGCAGGCCCACCAGGCAACATGTTTCCCATTCTGCAATTTCACTGGCACCTCTTCCATGCCCAACTAGCATGACGGCGAAGAAGAATGTCACCTCAGAAAGCTGGCTTGGCTTGGTGCCCACTTGTCCCCAAGTGAGCTCAGCTCACTCGCTTTTTGCCTTCTGTTAAGTCAGCTGTTTTCTGAATTCAAATAGAAGCTTGAGGATGTCTTGCCACTCAGGATGGGATTGTGCTGTTTTCCCTGCTTGAGATACCACAAGTGGACTGCATTTCCAAAAAGAAAGCTGCCCTCTCAATGCCTGCCTCACTAGGGCAGGCAGGCCAGCGGGGGGCCAGGCCAGCCCCAGGGACTCCAGGCAGGTTTGCCATCTCTGGTGGTGCCTGCAGAGACTGAGTGACAAGCAGCAGGGAGATCAGATGTTACCACAGAGCACAAGTGCCCAGACCAGCTGTTGGGTCTGCAAGTGGGTTGGTACCTCCCTTCCTAGGCCACCTGGATGTTGTCAATCAACAACCAGCATTTGATGACCAACACTACTGTTGAGTCAGCACTGTCTGCTTCCACCCCTTTCTCAGTTTCTAGCTGATGCTATTCGAGGTATACCAGAGGTGAGAGTCTGGTGCTCATTCCCCTGAGGCCTGGGCTTACCACTCTGTGCTCACCATGACAACTCCAGCAAAGCTGACTGCCTGCCATTATCATGGTGGAGCAGAAGAACACAATGAGCTGCTACATGCAGGCACCATGTGAGGGACGTGGAGATGTCCCCTCCTGGAAGGAGTGCGGGCTGTCAGCCCTTCGGGGTCTGCCTCAGCCTCAGAGGGCTGCCTCCCGCAAGGCCACGTGCACATCCAGTGACTGAAGGCAGGTGTAGAAAAGCCTGGCTATTTGGCCCAACTCAGATGGGCCTCCTAATCCTGTTTTCATTCATTTCCTTCCACAGGTGCCAATCCTCCAGGCATTCCCTCCAAAACACTCAGAGTCTTAATTCTGTTTCAGAGTCAGTTTCAAGAGAATGCAGCTTGCAGCACATGAATCTGAGTTTGAGCTTGACTAATGAGGAGTTCAGTGACCTTGGAGAAGCAAGAACTTATTTTCTCTAAGACTTCATTTCCTTAATGAAATGGTTGTAAGTGCATTCACACAGCTGGTGCAGTGTAATAACTCATAAATTCTAGATCTCATAATACTGGGCAAGTTATATAACTTCAGTGAGCCTTGGATACTTTATCTGCAAATAAGAACAATATCACTTGCATCTTAGGACTTCTTTTTAAACTGAAGTAATATAACTGATTGACAATATTGTGTTAGTTTCAAGTATACAGTGTAGTGATTCGGTATATCTCAGGATTTTGGTAAGTATTGTATGATAGACGTACTGTGTTAGGTAGTCAATAGATATACCCTTTCCCCCAATTTTTTCCTTTAAAGTATCAATAGTATCTTTATGTGGTGGTGGTGGTTTAGTCACTAAGTTGTGTCCTACTCTTGCGACCCCATGGACTGCAGCCTGCCAAGCTCCTCTGTGCATGGGATTTTCCAGGCAAGAGTACTGGAGTGGGGTGCCATTGCCTTCTCCAGGGGATCTTCCTGACCCAGGGATCAAACCTGGGTCTGCTGCTGCATTGCAGGCGGAGTCTTTACTGACTGAGCTAGGAGGAAAGCCACCTTTATGCGGTTAATTTGAAAAATAATTCCTGTTTATATTTATTGTTTGCCCTTTTTCTTTATTCTGAATACATTCAGAATAGAACACATTCATATTTGGAGGAGGAAAACTAAAGAGCAGAAAAGTGGAGTTAGGTTGGAGACCTGGTTTTGCGGCTCTCTTCTTTTCAATCAGGCCAAAGGCAAACTCCACCAGGAAGCTCACTCTGACTGACTCAACACCTTCTGCAAACTGCTCATACGAACTTTAATTTCCTCCTTTTCCCTTGGTTCATTTTTGTAATCCTTCTGGGAATTAGAGGATTTTTATTTTTACATTGTAAATCTCTGAGAAGCTGGGAAGGTACCTGCTTTTTAAAGAGGGTCCCTCTACCTGAGCACTGTTATCTACGTTCCTTGGGAATGTTTATTTGTTTCTGTACTAGTTAATAGTGACCCACTCTTCCAGTAACGCTGAGTATTGCTCGA
The DNA here is from genome assembly GCF_023091745.1 of Budorcas taxicolor. NCBI lineage: Eukaryota > Metazoa > Chordata > Mammalia > Artiodactyla > Bovidae > Budorcas > Budorcas taxicolor. The sequence continues at coordinate 49,890,584 of NC_068913.1, read as the reverse complement.
GCTCTGGAAGACGCTAACTTGGCAAAGAATATGAGAGCCAGATGGGGTCTTCTGAGCCACCTCATCCGACTGTCATCTTACCCATAAGGAAAGTTTGTTTATGTCAGCTCTGGTTTTAAATAGCTCCTGTGGAATTTTTCTAGTCCCGTCTTTATTATGTTTTCTCTATTTTATAACTTGATTGTCTATTAGTCTATTTTTTGTATCTGATTTAAAGCTTGGTCAGTTCTAGGAACACTGTCTTATGCTGACACCTACTGGACAGTTTGGAAAATAACCAGTTCCCAGAGCACTATCATTTGTTAGGAACAGAGGCAGAGAAATTATGTCTTCCTCCTTGCATTCATTTTTAATGACCGCCTTTCTTACAACTATCCTAGTTTCACATTTTTATTTCTCTCTTCTCCAACTAAACCTAATGTCCCATATTAGATTTCAGATTTCTTGGATGTGGAGATTCTGTCCAGTTAATATACTAAAACCTATAGTACCTTTAAACAATGTCCTTCTGTAGGTTTAAAGTGAAGTTGCTCAGTCGCGTCCGACTCTTTGCGACCCCATGGACTGTAACCTATCAGGCTCCTCTGTCCATGGGATTTTCCAGGCAAGAGTGCTGGAGTGGATTGCCATTTCCTTCTCCAGGGGATCTTCCTGATCCAGGGATCGAACCTGGGTCTCCTGCATTGCAGGCAGATGCTTTACCGTCTGAGCCACCAGGGAAGCCCCCTGTAGGTTTACTTAAGGTTTAATGATGAGCAATAATCATAGTCATTACCTGTGACCTTAATTCTGCAAGCACTGTAGCTCTGAACAGCTGGCATGCCAAGGAACGGCAAGAGGCCATCTGATCTGGATCAAAACCTCTCACCAATGGTAGTGAGAACCATCCGGGATGAAGGATGTACATTCTTTCCTTGAAGGTTTCTCCAGGGATCACCATCCCAGAGAAAATTCATTCAAGTGTTTCACTGTCCTAATGCACCTCTCTCCTGCTTTTGACGTTTCCTTTGTTTGCTCTCCTGTGGTCTGGCAATGATTAATCAAACCTTACTCACAAAACATACCAGTAGATTATATTCTAATCACTTCCTTTCCCACTCCTTTTCGCTGTACTTTTCTTTAGTTGATAATTTAATTTTTTAAAGTATAATACTTTCTAGTGAGTTCTATAGTTTTCCCCATGAGGTAGATATATAGAAATGAATATTTTTTAGCCATAAAAAAGAAATCCTACTATTTACAGTGACAACATAGATCAACTTGGAGGGCAAGATACTAAGTAAAATATGCCAGACAGAGAGATAAATGTTACATAGAATCTATGGGATCAAAAAAAAAAAAAAAAAGTCAAACTCATAGAAACAGAGTAAAATGTTGTTCGCCAGGAGCTAAGGGTGGGGGAAATGGAAGTAGATATTGATCAAAGGGTATAAACTTGCAGTTGTGAGATAAGTTCTGAGGATCTGATGTACAGCATGGTGACTGTACTTAATGATGCTGTGCTGTATACTTGAAATTTACTGAGAGTAGATCTTAAGCTTTCTTACCACACACACACATACACACACAACACACACACAAATATACACATACAGTAACCAGCTTTCTCACCACACACACACATACACACACAACACACACACAAATATACACATACAGTAACTATGTGAGTTGGTGGTTGTGTTAGCTTGATTGTGTAAACATTTTATAATGTACATATATATCATAAATTGTGTTGTATACTTTAAGTATATGTAATTTTATCTATCAATTACATCTCAATAAAGCTGAAAGGAAGACAGCACCCACAGTCTCAGCCTGATCTCCTCATCACCAGAAGTGGAGAACTGATAGATCCTATTGTTATCTGGGACTTGCAGGTGGAGCCGCTGAGGTACTGGGACCAGGTAATCTTGGAAGGTGCCTTGATACCTGGACTGAAGAGGTCAGGTAGGCTCAGGGAGAAGAAAGGGCATGGATTTGGAACTCCACAAGACTTAGGTTTGAAAACGTGCTCTGCCACTTCCCTGTGGATCTCAGGTTCCTCTTTGCCTCAGATTCTTCATCTGTAGGTGAGAACAAGACCACTCTGAATGGTGCTTGGGACAAGTTAATGACACAGCGCTTGACACATTGTAGTTATTTCTGTGCAAGGTATTTCTGTTCCCTGTTGCAGAAGCTGTGCTGTTTGCTTATGTCTGGCCCCGTGTGCTGTCTGAATAGCCCCCCGTTACCGGTTCTTTCGTGTGATCGATGCCCGTTCTGGAGGTCCTCGGGGCTGAAGCCTTTGTCTCTCCGAGCTTTCTGGTTGCCATACATGAGAAACCAGGGTCTCTGCTTTCCTCTCAGACTTCTCAGTCATCCTGTGGTCCTTGAACTTTCAGACTTCTGAAAATGGTTCTGGGGGCTTATTTATTTAACCAGTATCTTTTGAGCTCCTGGAAAGTGGCAGCAGCATTGGTAGATCAGTGAAGAAAACATACAAAATTCCTGTCCTCACTGAGCTTTTATTCCCGGAGAAGAGGACAGAGAAGCAAGTAAAGTAGACAGTTGGTCAGATCCACTGAAACAGATCATAAATGCTAAGGAAAAAAACAGGCAAGATGGGTGATGGGGACTGTGTGTGTACAAGTGTGTGTGTAACTGGGGTGGTGGTTCCCTTGCTGTTTGGGGGACAGTGCTGCCCTGGGAGCCCTAGGCTTCTTGTGGTGACATAAATAGGGCTAAGAGTACACTGAGGCTGGTCCTGATGGTCTCAGGGAAGATAACGGCGTGGGCTGTGAGAAGCATGAATGGATCCCCTCTTCATTCATGTGAAAAGTGATGTGGAAGGGAGCAATGTGGGGAGGGCTTCCCTGATTTTAACTAGAGCCAGAGGAGTCAGTAGGTTTCCCTTTGATTGACAAAGTCCCTATGAAGTGGGGACTTCGTAAATGTTGACTTCTTGAAACTCAGACCCTGATAAGCATAGAAAAAGAAGAGGGAAATCAGATGTTGTCTTCTTCAAGGAGCCCATCGCATCCTTTGGAACATGAATCATCCCCTGAGAAAGCCCATCAGGGGACAGCCCTCTTCCTTCAGTGGCTACTGTAAGATGTGATAACCGGGAAATATCCCTAAGACAGTGTTGAGCAAATGAGACAGAGCAGAAGGGACACTGGCTGGGAGAGGAAAGTCTGCTTTTTCCATTTGGCCAACTCTTGGCTTGCTGCACTCATCCTTCCAAGTCTTTCTTTTCCACTTTGATGACGAGGCTGATCTCTAATATCCATTTCTGATATGAAATCCATGACTTTAAGAAGTTAGAATTTTATCTCTGTTGGAGTTTTGAACAGAAGATAGAGGACTTGAGAGCATAGGCAGAGTTTTCATTTTTTTTCCTTTTCAGTTGATTTTGGAAGAAAAGGATGTAGGGAAATAAGAGTTGGCTTTTGTTGTCGGTTTAGAGAAGAAGGTTAGATTTCTTGGATGATAGCCTAGCCTATCAGAGTAGATCTTTCAAAGACTGTGAAGAGTTTGTTTGGCAGGAAAATTGCTGATTCATTCAAGAGGTTTTTTTCCATCTCAGTCTTCTGGAGGAGGAAGAAAAGAATTCTGGTAAACCAACTTAAATGCCCCCATTGTGCGGATGCCTGTTCCCTCTGGGCTAAATTAGGTGCTGCCTCCTCTGTTTCCACAGAGAGGTAAAGAGCAAGCTAGAACCATGGGACAGAGAAAGGCAAACGGCCCCATGCAGGAGCAGTGTTGCTTATAAGATGAACATTACTTAAGTGTGTGATGAATGAATGAATAGATAGAAGAATGTCAGGAAGCAAGACCAACTAATAGGTAAAGGGAACTGGAGAAATCAGGACACGTGACTAGGTTTTCATTAATCCTGGATCAAATTTAAGAATTACTAAATGTGGTTTATGAGAACACAGAAAAGAAATCAGCATCAGGAGCCAGCCTGGCCTCAACAGGACTGGTCCTGCTAACTATCTCACTTTTAGTCTCTAGACTTGTAGGTTGGGGGCAACCAGGAGACATAAGTCTATCTTAATTTCAGAAAAGCGACTAAAGTCCCCCTTGATCTTTTTTTGTTTAAGATGGTGAAATGAAGTCCTGGTGATGATACTGTTAGGTTAATTTAAAGCTGATAGAAATAACTTTGTTCAGTTAGTGTTGTGTGTATGTGTGTTAGTCTCTCAGTCGTGTCCAACTCTTTGTGACCCAATGGACTGTAGCCTGCCAGGTTCCTCTGTCCATGGAATTCTCCAGGCAAGAATTCTCCAGGGTATTCCTGACCCAGGGACTGAACCCAAGTCTCTCACACGGCAGGCAGAGTCTTTACCATCTGAGCCACCAGGGAAGCCCCAGTTAGTGTTGATTATGGCATTTTTCTGACTGGAATGAGTTATCTAATAGAGAGCCTCAAGGTCAAGGTCTTGGTCTTAACTGTCCAACTTAAAAAAAATCATTTTGAAATAATTATAGATTCACAGGAAATTGTAACAAAGAACATACAGGGAGATTGTATGTATGCTTTACTCCATTGCACCCAATGGCAACACTTTGCATAACTATAGTATGATATCACAACCAGAAATTGGTATTGGGACAATCCACTGAGCTTATAAAAATGAGCAGATTTCACCATTGTTGCGTTTCCTCAAAAGTGTTTGTGTGTGTATCTGTATTTATATCTCTGTCTGTATAGTTCTGTGCAACCTTATTAATGTGTGAATTCATGTAACACTGTCGTAATCAACATACCACTTGAAAACTGCTAATCTGTTCTCCATTTCTGGAATTTTGTTATTTCAAGAATGTTGTATAAATGGAATCATACAGCTTGCAATCTTCTGAGATTGGCTTTTCCCACTCAGCCTAATTCCCCTGTGATCCATCCAAGTTGTCTTGAATTTCAATACTTTGTTGCTTTTTGTTGCTGAGTATGATTCCACTGTATGGAAATACTACAGTTTTTTTAATTGTTTTTTTTTTTTTTTGCTGGAGGATATTTAGGTTGTTTCTCGTTTATGACTATTATGAATAAAGCTGTTATGAGCATTTTTGTATAGGTTTTGTTAGAACACAAGTTTTTGTTTCATTAGGATAAATGTCCAAGAGCGTATTTGCTGGATTACATGGTAATTTTATGTTTAATTTCACAATACTTTGACAAATTATTACCCAAAGTAGCTGTACTATTTTATATTCCTATTAGCAATGTGAGTGATTCAGTTTCTCTATATGCATGCCAGCATTTGACATTTTCAGTATTTCTAATTTTAGTCACTCTCATATGTGTGTAGTAATACCTCACTGAGGTTTTAATTTGTATTTCCCTAATGGCTAAGACCTGAAAAATCCCATGGACGGAGGAGCCTGCTAGGCTGCAGTCCATGGGGTCGCTAAGTTGAACACGACTGAGCAACTTCACTTTCACTTTTCACTTTCCTGCATTGGAGAAGGAAATGGCAACCCACTCTAGCGTTCTTGCCTGGAGAATCCCAGGGACGGGGAGCCTGGTGGGCTGCTGTCTATGGGGTCGCACGGAGTCAGACACGACTGAAGTGACTCAGCAGCAGCAGCAGCAATGGCTAAGATGTTGAACATCTTTCATATGTGTATTTGCTCTCTGTATATCCTCTTCAATTAAAAGTTTGTTTGTGTCTTTTGTGCATTTCTAATTGTATTGAATTGGATTATTTCTTACTGTTGAGTTTTGAGAGCTCTTCATATATTCTAGATACAAGTCTCTTATTGAATACATGATTTGTAAATACTTTCTCCTGATCTGTAACTTATCTTTATATACTCTTAACAGAGTCTTTGTTTCTTTTTTGATGCAATTTAATAAAAATTATTTATTTTTAATTGGAGGATAATTGGCAGGGTCTTTGACCAAGCAAAAGTTTTACACTTTGATGAAGTCCAGTTTATCAAATTTTTCTTTAAGGGATCATGTTTTTGTTGTCAAGTTTAAAAACTCTTCTCCTAATCCTAAAGGTACTCTTCTGTTTATTTTCTAAAAATTTTATTGTTTTATATTGTATTGGTCAAAAAGTTCATTCGAGTATGTCCATAACTATTTATGGAAAAATCTGAATTAACTTTTTGGCCAACCCAATATTTTACCTTTAAGTCTGCAATTCATTATAACTTAATTTGTTTAACTTTTTTTGGTGTGTGTGTGTTTACCTTTTCAAGTCAAAGAGGTTGAATATATGGGAAGCATGTAGGTGACACAAGCAGCTGGAATATAGTGATGAAACCAGTAAGATACAACATATAAGCATGCAATATCAGAGAGAGTTTAGTGTGGTGACTAAGAAAGTGGGCTCTGGAGCCAGACTGCTTTGATTCAAATGCCTGAGCTGCCTAGAAGTCTTCAGGGGAAGTTCCGTAATCTTTCTTATGTCTTAGATTCTGCATCTGCAAAATGGGATTAGAGAAGAGTACTTGCCTTATATGATTATTGTGAGAGCTTAGCAAGAAAATGAACACTTAGATCCAAACTCCGAGAAATGACACTTATTATTATTGAAACCAGACATTGGTTTAAACGCTGGACAGTTACAGGGGAGATATGACAAAATAGGAAATCATGTGAAAAAATCAAGTATATAGAAAGAAGTAGAGAGATAGACTTAACTTAATTGAGAATTTTAACTTGAATGTCTGCTGAATTTTTGTCCAGTTGTATGTGTTTATAAATATATATCTTCATCCAGAAATGGCAAGATTTATGCAGGATCAAAATGACAAGGCATTTAAATCCATTCAGTGGAAATCAGAGTCCATTTAGGACTGTGCATGTACTCAAAATGCAATTTTTTCCCCATATTCTTGTTGAGATTATATTAATACACAGCAAAGTCATTGTTTTAGGTTATCAGTTATAAGAAAACGGTCAGTCAGTATTTCTATGCAAGTGTAGTAATCCAGCATAGGCTAAAAGGACACTGACAGAGTTCATTATCATAGTATAATGTGAAGTCAAACTACATAGTTGAAATTCTCAACTTCTTGTGGTGGGGACTTCTGGGTCCCCAGCCCTCAGCACCATGAACAGAATGTTGGGGCATGGATCATAATTATGGGGTCTGCTTTTGCTGAAAATGAGGAATGAGGGAGATGTAGACAGAAGATGATTGAGTAGATGGAGAAGGGGTTACCAGAAGTGACAAGAAGAATCTATTACAAATACTAGATATTAGAAGGGTGTGGGAGAGCAAGCAGACAGTGCCTCAGATTACCAGAAAGAAGTGGGACCCCTTTGGACTGTCTGGTCATTACAAGAAGCAGCAGAGGGTCACTGGGCAATTCACACAGTCTCTCAGTGCCTGGGTTTCTTTTTCTGCCACATAATAAAAATAGTGTCTACCCCACAAACTCCATGGGTTGTTGTGAAGAATACATTTACATGAAATTTCCTTAAATAAAACATGAATATATGACATTGTTATTGTTTCATGGTGGATCTTTGGTCATTATTTTTATGGAATATATTCTTTTTAAACATTTTTATTGGAGTTAAAATGTTGTGCTAGTTTCTGCTGTACAACGAAGTGAATCAGATGTACATATACACATACATAATCTTTTTTTAGCTTCTTTTCCAATATAGGTCATTACAGAGTATTGAGTAGAGTTCCTCGTGCTGTACAGTAAGTCCTTATTAGTGTTCTATTTTTCTATTTTATACCTAGCAGTGTGTACATGTCAATCCCAAGCTCCCTGTTTATCCCCCCTTACCCCACTTACCCCCTGGTAACTATTAGTTTGTTTTCTACATCTGTAACTCTATTTCTGTTTTGTAGTTAAGTGCACTTGTACTTTTTTTTTAAGATGGAATATGCTCTTAAGAACTAGCACGATCTCTTTCTCCAACTCTGTGCCTTACTAAATTCCTTAGATTTGGAGGAGGGAGGGTTCCCTGCTCTGCCTCATTTAGCAGTGTCTCAGCCGTGTAGCAAAACTGGGTTTGCCAGATATACTCTTTTGTCTCAGTGACTGCTGCTTGATGTTTCCAGTCTGGGTAATTATGCTGACTCTCCTCTCCTAAATCTCTAATGTATGGAACTGAAATGGCTTCTTCACACTATGCCTTGCCACATCTCACATGTTTATGGGCCTGAAAAAATATGGATCCTAACTCTATGCAAGAAAACAGACTTTACTTTGTTTTAATATTTTATAATATACTTATACTTTAAAGTATACTTATACTTTAATAAAAGTGTAAGCACCCAAGGTTAACAGATGTAAAGTATTATAAACAGAATGGATAAACAAGACCCTACTACAGAAATAGAGGAAAAGAATAGAATGAGGAACACTAGAGACCACTTCAAGAAAATTAGAAGTATCAAGGGAACATTTTTTAAATTCATTTTTTTTAATAGAAGGATAATTGCTTTACAGGATTGCGCTGTTTTCTGTCAAACCTCAACATGAATCAGCCATAGGTATACATATATCCCCTCCCTTTTGAAACTCCCTCCCATATCCCTCCCCATCCCACCCCTCTGGGTTGATACAGAGCCCCTGTTTGAGTTTCCTGAGCGGTACAGCAAATTCCTGTTGGCTATCTATTTTACATATGGTAATGTAAGCTTCCATGTTACTCTTCCCATACATCTCACCCTCTTCTGCCCTTTCCCAATGTCTATAAGTCTATTCTCTATCTCTGTTTCTCCCTTATTGCCCTGTAAATAAATTTTTCAGTACCATTTTTCTAGATTCCGTATATATGTGTTAGAATATGGTATTTATCTTTCTCTTTCTGACTCACTTCACTCTGTGTAATAGGTTCTAGGTTCATCCACCTCATTAGAACTGACTCAAATGCATTCCTTTTTATGGCTGAATATTATTCCATTGTGTATATGTACGGCTCCTTCTTTATCCATTCATCTGTTGATGGAAGTCTAGGTTGGGCATGATAAAATACAGAAATGGTAAGGACCTAACTTAGAATGCAGTACTTGGATGCAATCTAAAAAATGACAAAATGATCTCTGTTCATTTCCAAGACAAACCGTTCAATATCACAGTAATCGAAGTCTATGCCCCAACCAGTAATGCTAAAGAAGCTGAAGTTGAATAGTTCTATGAAGACCTACCTACAGGACCTTTTATAACGAACACCCCAAAAAGATGTCCTTTTCATTATATGGGATTGGAATGCAAAAGTAGGAAGTCAAGAAACAGGAGTAATAGGCAAATTTGGCCTTGGAGTACAGAATGAAGCAGGGCAAAGGCTAACAGAATTTTGACAAGAGAACACACTGGTCATAGCAAACACCCTCTTCCAACAACACAAGAGAAGACTCTACACATGGACATCACCAGATGGTCAACACTGAAATCAGATTGATCATATTCTTTGCAGCCAAAGATGGAGAAGCTCTATACAGTCAGCAAAAACAAGACCAGGAGCTGACTGTGGCTCAGATCATGAACTCCTTATTGCCAAATTCAGACTTAAATTAAAGAAAGTAGGGAAAACCGCTAGACCATTCAGGTATGACCTAAATCAAATCCCTTATGATTTTACAGTGGAAGTGAGAAATAGATTTAAGGGCCTAGATCTGATAGATAGAGTGCCTGATGAACTATGGACTGAGGTTCATAATATTGTACAGGAGATAGGGATCAAGACCATCGCCATGGAAAAGAAATGCAAAAAAGCAAAATGGCTGTCTAGGAAGGCCTTAGAAATAGCTGTGAAAAGAAGAGAAGTGAAAAGCAAAGGAGAAAAGGAAAGATAAAAGCATCTGAATGCAGAGTTCCAAAAAATAGCAAGAAGAGATAAGAAAGCCTTCTTCAGCAATCAATGCAAAAAAATAGAGGAAAAAAACAAAATGGGAAAGACTAGAGATCTCTTCAAGAAAATTAGAGATACCAAGGGAACATTTCATGCAAAGATGGGCTCAATAAAGGACAGAAATGGTATGGACCTAACAGAAGCAGAAGATATTAAGAAGAGGTGGCAAGAATACATAGAAGAACTGTACAAAAAAGATCTTCACGGCCAAGGTAATCACGATGGTATGATCACTCACGTAGAGCCAGACATCCTGGAATGTGAAGTCAAGTGGGCCTTAGAAAGCATCACTATGAACAAAGCTAGTGGAGGTGATGGAATTACAGTGGAGCTGTTTCAAATCCTGAAAGATGATGCTGTGAAAGTGCTGCACTCAATATGCCAGCAAATGTGGAAAACTCAGCAGTGGCCACAGGACTGGAAAAAGTCAGTTTGCATTCCAATCCCAAAGAAAGGCAATGCCAAAGAATGCTCAAACTACCACACAATTGCACTCATCTCACACGCTAGTAAAGGAATGCTCAAAATTCTCCAAGCCAGGCTTCAGCAATACGTGAACCGTGAACTTCCTGATGTTCAAACTGGTTTTAGAAAGGAAGAGGAGCCAGAGATCAAATTGCCAACATCTGCTGGATCATGGAAAAAGCAAGAGAGTTCCAGAAAACATCTATTCTATTTTTTTGACTATGCCAAAGTCTTTGACTGTGTGGATCACAATAAACTGTGGAAAATTCTGAAAGAGATGGGAATAACAGACCACCTGATCTGCCTCTTGAGAAACCTATATGTAGGTCAGGAAGCAACAGTTAGAACTGGACATGAAACAGAGACTGGTTCCAAATAGGAAAAGGAGTACGTCAAGGCTGTATATTGTCAGCCTGCTTATTTAACTTCTATGCAGAGTACATCATGAGAAACGCTAGACTGGAAGAAGCACAAGCTGGAATCAAGATTGCATGGAGAAACTTCAATAACCTCAGATATGCAAATAACACCACCCTTACGGCAGAAAGTGAAGAGGAACTAAAAAGCCTCTTGACGAGAGTGAAAGAGGAAAGTGAAAAAGTTGGCTTAAAGCTCAATATTCAGAAAACAAAGGTCATGGCATCTGGTCCCATCACTTCGTGGGAAATAAATGGGGAAACAGTGTCAGACTTTATTTTTTTGGGCTCCAAAATCACTGCAGATGGTGACTGCAGCCATGAAATTGAAAGACCCTTACCACTTGGAAGAAAAGCTATGACCAACCTATGTAGCATATTGAAAAGCAGAGACATTAGTTTGCCAACATAGGTCCTTCTAGTCAAGGCTATGGTTTTTCCAGTGGTCGTGTATGGATGTGAGAGTTGGACTGTGAAGAAAGCTGAGTGCTGAAGGATTAATGCTTTTGAACTGTGGTGTTGGAGAAGACTTTTGAGAGTCCCTTGGACTGCAAGGAGATCCAACCAGTCCATTCTGAAGGAGATCAGCCCTGTGATTTCTTTGGATGGAATGATGCTAAAGCTGAAACTCCAATACTTTGGCCACCTCATGCGAAGAGTTGACTCATTGGCAAAGACTCTGATGCTGGGAGGGATTGGGGGCAGGAGGAGAAGGGGAGGACAGAGGATGAGATGGCTGGATGGCATCACTGACTCGATGGACGTGAATCTGAGTGAACTCTGGGAGTTGGTGATGGACAGGGAGGCCTGGCGTGCTGCGATTCATGGGGTTGCAAAGAGTCGGACACGACTGAGCAACTGAACTGATCTGAACTGAAGGACCTAACAGAAGCAGAAGAGATTAAGAAGAGGTAGCAAGAATACAAAGAACTATACAAGAAAGATCTTAATGACCTGGATAACGACTATGGTGTGGTCATTCACTTAGAGCCAGACATTCTGGAGTGCGAAGTTAAGTGGGTCTTAGGAATCACTACTGCAAACAGAGCTAGTGGAGGTGATGGAATTCCAGCTAAGCTGTTTAAAACCTAAAGGATGATGCTGTTAAAGTGCTGCACTGAATATGTGAGCAAATTTGGAAAACTCGGCAGTTGCCACAGGACTGGAAAAGCTGTTTTCATTCCAATCCCAGAGAATGGCAATGCCAAAGAATATTCAATCTACCATACAGTTGCACTCATTTCACATGCTGGCAGGTTATGCTTAAAATCCTTTAAGCTAGGCTTCAGCAGTATATGAACCCAGAACTTCCAGATGTACGCACTGGATTTCAAAGAGGCAGAGGAACCAAGATCAAATTGCCAACATTTGTTGAATCATGAAGAAAGCAAAGGAGTTTCAGAAAAATGCTTACTTCTGCTTCGTTGACTACTAAAAAGCCTTTGACTGTGAGGATCACAACAAATTGGAAAAATCTTAAAGAGATGAGAATACCAGACCACCTTACCTGCTCCTGAGAAACCTGTGTGCAGGTCAAGAAGCAACAGTTAGAACTATACATGGAATAGCTGACTGTTTTGAAGTTGGGAAAGAAGTACATTAGGGTATATATTGTCACCCTGTTTATTTAACTTCTATGCAGAGTACATTATGTGAAATGCCAGGCTGGATAAATCACAAGGTGGAATCAAGATTGCCAGAAGAAATATCAACAACCTGAGATATACAGATGATACCATTCTAATGGCAGAAAGTGAAGAGGAACTAAAGGGCATCTTGATGAGGGTGAAAGAGGAGAGTGAAAGAGCTGGCTTAAAACTCAACATTTAAAAAGCTAAGATCATGGCATCTGGTCCCATCACTTCATGGCAAATATAAGGGAAAAAAATGGAAACAGTGACAGATTTTATTTTTGGGGGTTCCAGAATCACTGCAGATTGTGACTACAGCCATGTAATTAAAAGATACTTGCTCCTTGGAAGGAGAACTATGACAAACCAGACAGTATTAATAGGCAGAGATATCACTTTACTGACAAAGGTCCATCTAGTCAAAGCCATGGTTTTTCCACTAGTCATGTACAGATATGAGAGTTGGACTGAAAAGGAGGCTGAGTGCCAAAGAATTGGATACTTTTGAACTGTGGTGCTGGAGAAGACTCTTGAGAGTTCCTTGGACAGCAAGGAGACCAAAATAGTCATCCGAAAGGAATTCAACTCTGAATATACTTTGGAAGGAATGATGCTGAAGCTGAAGCTCCAATACTTTGACCACCTGATGCGAAGAGTTGACTCATTGGAAAAGACCCTGATGCTGGGGAAGATTGAAGACAAAAGAAGGGGGCAGCAGAGGATAATATGGTCGATTCAATGGACATGAATTTGAGCAGTCTCTGGGAAGTAGTGGAGGACAGAGGAGTCTGGGGTGCTGCAGTCCATGGGATTAAAAGAGTCAGACACGACTTAGTAACTGAACAACAACAACAACTGTACAGCACAGAGAACTATATTCAGTACCCTATGATAAACCATAATGGAAAAGAATATGAAAGAATGTATCTTATGTATAACTGAATCACTTTGCTGTATAGTAAAAAATTAACACAGCGTTGTAAATTGACTACATTTCAATGAAAAAGAGAATAAGTAGCTGAATATTAGCCCACATTCCATTATGAAGTACAAATATAGATTCACTTTACTTAGATACAGCTGAAAATTGTGTGTGTACATGTGTGGAATAGGTTGAAGAAGACACTATTTTTTTTAAGGTACCATAAATTTGTCTGTTTTTTGCAGAAAGCAGTATTCTTTCAGGTTTGCTCTTATGATCATTATTACCTTCAATTTTTAGCTATTTAACTGAGAGTTACAGAATTAATCTTTTGGGGAGGGTATTTTGAGGGAAGAAAGTCCTCTGACCACAGAGTCCCTTAATCAAGTATGAAAACATGAGGAGAGAAATGCCAACAGTGGGCAAAATAAAGACCTTGCAATAATTTCATATTTTCTTAATTTGAACATTTATTTGCTATTCATATTTGATTTCCCCATTGTAACCTCATTAAAATAGGGTAATATGTATATCAAGAGAAGAGACATATATTTATTTAATGATTTGAGAAAGCACTGGGAAGGCTGTTTTGATGAAAATGTTTCTCAGAGCTCTGCTACATAATTTTGAAAATCCACCATTAGAGAATCCTTCATTTGGGAGTACCATTATCTAGGAGAGATACCTAATAAGCTGCTGTCAATCAAGAAAACATATTCAGTTCAGTTCAGTCACTCAGTGGTGTCCGACTCTTTGTGACCCCAAGAATCGCAGCAAGCCAGGTCTCCCGGTACATCACCAACTCCCGGAGTTCACTCAGATTCACGTCCATCGAGTCAGTGATGCCATGCAGCCATCTCATCCTCTGTCGTCCCCTTCTCCTCCTGCCCCCAATCCCTCCCAGCATCAGAGTCTTTTCCAACGAGTCAACTCTTCACATGAGGTGGCCAAAGTACTGGAGTTTCAGCTTTAACATCATTCCCCAAAGAACACCTAGGGCTGATCTCCTTTAGAATGGACTGGTTGGATATCGTTGCAGTCCAAGGGACTCTCAAGAGTCTTCTCCAACACCACAGTTCAAAAGCATCAATTCTTTGGCGCTCAGCCATCTTCACAGTCCAACTCTTGCATCCATACATGACCGCTGGTAAAACCGTAGCCTTGACTAGACAGACCTTAGTCGGCAAAGTAATGTCTCTGCTTTTCAATATACTATCTAGGTTGGTCATAAGTTTTCTTCCAAGGAGTAAGCGTCTTTTAATTTCATGGCTGCAGTGATTTTGGAATCCCCCAAAAATAAAGCCTGACACTGTTTCCACTGTTTCCCATCTATTTCCCATGAAGTGATGGGACCAGATGCCATGATCTTCATTTTCTGAATGTTGAGCTTTAAGCCAAATTTTTCACTTTCCTCTTTCACTTTCATCAAGAGGCTTTTGAGTTCCTCTTCACTTTCTGCCATAAGGGTGGTGTCATCTGCATATCTGAGGTTATTGATATTTCTCCCGGCAATCTTGATTCCAGCTTGTGTTTCTTCCAGTCCAGCGTTTCTCATGATGTACTCTGCATAGAAGTTAAATAAGCAGGCTGACAAAATACAGCCTTGAAGTACTCCTTTTCCTATTTGGAACCAGTCTGTTGTTCCATGTCCAGTTCTAGCTGTTGCTTCCTGACCTGCATACAGATTTCTCAAGAGGCAGGTCAGGTGGTCTGGTATTCCCATTTCTTGAAGAATTTTCCACAGTTTATTGTGATCCACACAGTCAAAGACTTTGGCATAGTCAAAAAAGCAGAAATAGATGTTTTTCTGGAACTCTCTTGCTTTTTCCATGATCCAGCAGATGTTGGCAATTTGATCTCTGGCTCCTCTGCCTTTTCTAAAACCAGCTTGAACATCAGGAAGTTCACGGTTCACGTATTGCTGAAGCCTGGCTTGGAGAATTTTGAGCATTCCTTTACTAGCGTGTGAGATGAGTGCAATTGTGTGGTAGTTTGAGCATTCTTTGGCATTGCCTTTCTTTGGGATTGGAATGCAAACTGACTTTTTCCAGTCCTGTGGCCACTGCTGAGTTTTCCACATTTGCTGGCATATTGAGTGCAGCACTTTCACAGCATCATCTTTCAGGATTTGAAACAGCTCAACTGGAATTCCATCACCTCCACTAGCTTTGGTCATAGCGATGCTTTCTAAGGCCCACTTGACTTCACATTCCAGGATGTCTGGCTCTAGATGAGTTGATTACACCATCGTGATTATCCAGGTCGTGAAGATCTTTTTTGTACAGTTCTTCTGTGTATTCTTGCCACCTTTCTTAATATCTTCTGCTTCTGTCCTTTATCGAGCCCATCTTTGTATGAAATGTTCCCTTGGTGTCTTTAATTTTCTTGAAGAGATCTCTAGTCTTTCCCATTCTGTTGTTTCCTCTATTTCTTTGCATTGATCACTGAGGAAGGCTTTCTTATCTCTTCTTGCTATTCTTTGGAACTCTGCATTCAGATGCTTATATCTTTCCTTTTCTCCTTTGCTTTTCACTTCTCTTCTTTTCACAGCTATTTGTAAGGCCTCCCCAGACAGTCATTTTGCTTTTTTGCATTTCTTTTCCATGGCGATGGTCTTGATCCCTGTCTCCTGTACCATGCCACGAACCTCAGTCCATAGTTCATCAGGCACTCTATCTATCAGATCTAGTCCCTTAAATCTGTTTCTCACTTCCACTGTATAATCATAAGGGATTTGATTTAGGTCATGCCTGAATGGTCTAGCGGTTTTCCCTACTTTCTTCAATTTAAGTCTGAATTTGGTAATCAGGAGTTTATGATATGAGCCACAGTCAGCTCCCAGTCTTGTTTTTGCTGACTGTATAGAGCTTCTCCATCTTTGGCTGCAAAGAATGTAATCAATTACAAGGCCACAAAAGATTATCAACAAAGCACAGGCTCTGAAGTCAGAGGGAATAAGGATTGAATTTGGCTTTGGCACTTACTTAGTAACTGTGAGATTCTGGGAAAATTACTTATCTTTTCTGAGTCCCAATTTCTTCACCTGTAAAATGGGGTTAATAATGGCTACCACATGAAAGACATAATTTAAATGAGCTGATATATTTGAAGAACCTAATATAACACTTAAAGTAGGGTCTTAGTACATTGCAATGAAAATTATTAGCAATAGTAGGGATGTTTCATTTGAATTGGGGTCTGCATAGCTTTGGCGGTACATGAAGAAATTCCATGAGGTATACTGAATCAGAAAATTTCAAAGGAGTCCATTTCCAGATTTTACACACACACACATACACACATACATAAACGACTCTTTGTGATTCCATGGACTGTAGCCCACCAAGCTCTCTGTCTGTGGAATTCTCCAGGCAAGAATACTGGAGTGAATTGCCATTTCCTTCTCCAGGGGTCTTCCCAACCCAAGGACTGAACCTGGGTCTCCTGCATTGCAGGTGGATTCTTTACCATCTGAGCCACCAGGGAAGCCCTTATATATATATATATATTTTTTTTTTTTTCTTTCCTTTTCTGTATTTATCTGCTTCTTTACAAATGCACCTGTATCCGGCTGCTTCTCCTTTTCTATCTTCCAGAATTACTCTTCTGGTTTATAGGAGAGGTCTCATCCAACCGAAACCATATGTTCTCTTGGGTGTGGAAGCCTCTGGGACACCAAGCAGAGGCAACTAAAACTACAAGTATTTGAGAGCTCCCTTTAATCGAAATGGCACCATGAACCAAAAGTAATAGGGTATCATGTCTCTCCCTGTCCTGTGCTTATCTCTGTTAAGAGCAATGCATAACTATTACAAAATGAACGTATTCCCACAAAATTCGTATGTTGAAATCTTCACTCCCAATCTAATGGTATTTGGAGGCAAAGTCTTTGCAAAATAATTAGGTCCTGAGGGTAGAGCCCTCATGAATAGAATTAATGCCTTTATAAGAAGACATATGGGAGCCTGCTCTCTCTTTCTCTGTTATATGGGATTACAGTAAGATGACCCTCATCACATACCAGCTCTTCTGGGCCCTTGTTCTTAGACTTCTTGGGCTCCAGAACTGTGAGAAATAAGTGCTTCTTGTTTAAACAGCACAGTCTATGGTAATTTGTTATAGTAGCCTGCATGGATTCAGACAATGCCTTAAACAGATATGCTGCTTATATATTTGGATGTTTTTTATTTCAAGTATACAAAGGAATTATGCAGTGTGGGGTGTTGATTTTTTTTTTTTTTGTCTTAACTGGCAAAGAAGGTATTGTTCCTGAGAAAAGAAACCCTTGAGAACAGAGTAAAAAGAACATTACTTGGAAATATTGAAGATGGCAGCACCTTATTTGCCTAGGTGACAAACTTATGATGGATTTCTGTACTTAGCTAGTTAGCTATCTTGAAATATTCAAGATTTGTAAGAAGCATGCTGGGAAATGCCACTCTACCATGAAACACCCTTTCTCTGCAATTTCGCCATCTCAGTAATGAGGATGAGCTCAGTGAATATGCTCATTTACCTGCATTTTAGTCTAGTCTCACTGGTTTAATTTGCATGATTTCAAGGTAAAAAGACCCACAATGCTCATTTTTTAAGAAGGTGAAAGTTTTCTGCTCTCTGTCACTCATCAGTCACTTTTATGCTCATTTATTAAATCCTATGATATGCTTATTACACGTCTTAGCTTGGACTACAGTAACAGAATATCAGAGACTAGGGGGCTTCAACAACAGAAATGTATTTTCTTGTAGTTCTAGAGGCAAAAGTCTGAGATCAAGATGCCAGCATGGTCCATTTCTAGTGAGGTCCCTCTTCCTGGCAAAACTTCATGACCTTCTCACAGGTGCTTTTATCCAAATAAAGTCACATTGTGGGGTGGCATTAGGGCTTCAACCTAGGAGTGTTAGGGGGATAAAACTCAGTCCAAAGCATTAGGCTTAAGTAACTCAACAGGAATACATTGCAGATTATACTTTAAATAATGTGCTCAACAGTTCTTAATGCACAGTTTTTAAGCCTGTACTTATTCACGACTGAGTTCTTTTTCTTGTAGTCAATTTACATAAAATATTTAAACTATATTCTTAATAGCAGAACATTTATTTAGCTTCAAAAGCAAATCAAAATTTTCCCCAAATGCAAATCTGTCTAAAACTGTATAAAATGACCTAAGCAAAATATGTTACATATTTAGAAAACAGCCTGATTTAATTCATATTAATCTCTCCTTTGCAAATGTTAATATACTGATTCCAATTTGTGAAATGTGTAATTACATCAACATATTTGACTTTAACCGACTTTGGGAAGAAATCACTTATATAGCAATAAATATTCTCTACTATCTGTGTCTGTTTTTCTGTCATATCTTTGCTGTGCATTTTGAGATGTCCTTACAAATGAAATGCAATATTTATATATGTCCTTTTTTTACATAGGGAAAAGTCCTAAAACACACAATTTACAATTTTCTTTTTAACCCCAGTTTCATCTATTTTAGCTCCATAAGCAAGAAGCCTCTTAGAAAAAATTGAACAGTATAATCAATAGCATTTGATAAGACTTGGTTAAGATTTTTTGGTTCGTATTTCCAAGAAATTGAGAAAATTATAAACTCTAGTGCTTGTGTTTTTTTTTTTTTTTTTTCCCAATTCTTTGCTTTCAGTAAAATAAGAGGATTTATCCAAGTTGTCATTAGGTAGAAAATTAAAAATTTTTTTGATAATAGATCACTATGCTCTTTTTGACATATAATTAAGAAGGCACTCAAGTAACAGAGTGATATTTCCATAAGAAAATGCCTAACATTCCCATTACTTATTAATTAAGTTTTCTAAGGGCTTATATGTATAAAAATGAAAAGAAGGAATAGAATGTTTGCTGAATCCTGGGTCATTCAAATAGTAAGTCAAAGCCAAAGCTATAAGAGAAACTTATTAAAAAGATCCATCTACTCACTTAGATTAATTTTCCAATAAGACTTTACTTGCTATGTTTTATGATTACTTCTCAAAATATGTTGTAAATTTATATTGTTTTGGCTAATTGTGTACTAAAATCATTGTAAAGACAGCTCAACCTAGAAAACTTTAAAATTACTTAGAACTTTGTGGTCATAAAAAATCACAATGTTTAAACTTCAACCCATAAACAATTATTTTTGCTATTGTAGAGAAGTTAAAAGGGTGATCAGATAAAATCTTTCAATTATAAAAATATTTCACATTAATAAGATTCTCTGGGGGAAAATATGAGATCACAGAGAAAAATTTTCCAGTTGTTAAAAAAGAGCTTGTCTGGGAAATTTTTAGTGAGTGGGAATAGATGTCAAATTGCTTTGGCATTTAGAGTTTGTTGCACACAAATTATAACACAACTATGGTAGAAAGTATATATTTTGAAGCTATTCAAATTTACCATGAAAAATTTTAGATATCTACTTGAAAAATGTAGGGAATATATAGTTTTTCAAAATTCTTTTAGAGAGTATGAGAGGAAAAAGTTTGAAGATGAATAATTTAATGTGTCAAATCTTTACAGTTTTAACCATTGATGATAATGAACTTCATGGGGAAAAAGTGGACATAAAACTTTAGAGCACAGAGAAAACGGCAGACATAGGTATGCTGTTGATATGAGCTCTTCTGATCATAAAATAGAGCTGGAGAAATAGCAACAACAACAAAAAATTGTACAGTTTTCAAAATTCTTAATTTTGGGGCAGCACCTTGAGACATGGCCTCATCCATTATTTATGAACTTTGCAAGCAGATTTATGTTGAAGTCAGTTCTCTCCTCTGAAGGGATTAATGACTCCATTATCATACCCATGATTACTAGGTACCTGAAACGGGGCTGAGTGCCTGAGAAGCAAAGATGAACACACAGAAAGGTCCCTTAAGAAATTTACAGCACAGAAGAAAGCTGCTGCTGCTGCTGCCAACTCACTTCAGTCATGTCCGACTCTGTGTGACCCCATAGACGGCAGCCCACCAGGCTCCCCTATCCCTGGGATTCTCCAGGCAAGAACACTGGAGTGGGTTGCCATTTCCTTCTCCAGTGCATGAAAGTGAAAGTGAAGTCGCTAAGTCATGTCCGACTCTTAGAGACCCCATGGACTGCAGCCTACCAGGCTCCTCTGTCCATGGGATTTTCCAGGCAAGAGTACTGGGGTGGATTGCCATTTCCTTCTCCAACAGAAGAAAGCTAGCAGTTGGTATATATATTCTTAAGTTGTAAGTCAATGATCATGTGCTTTTGAGTATTTTTCATCTATATCCCGCGATTCTCTGTGAAAAAATTAGAAGTATATGTCATTTGAATTATTTTAAAAGAAGGTGGTGATGGATTTGTGGTAATTGTAACAATTCCTTAATGTGTGTAGTATTTTATAGTTTATAAGATGATTTCATCAGAAAACTAAGATCATGGCATCTGGTCCCATCACTTCATGGCAAATAGATGGGAAAACAGTGGAAACAGTGACAGACTTTATTTTTGGGGGGGCTCCAAAATCACTGCAGATGGTGACTGCAGCCATGAAATTAAAAGATGCTTACTTCTTGGAAGAAAAGTTATGACCAACCTAGACAGCATATTAAAAAGCAGAGACATTGCTTTGCTGACAAAGGTCCATCTACTCAAAGCTATGGTTTTTCTAGTGGTCATGGATGGATGTGAGAGTTGGACTATAAAGAAAGCTGAGCACTAAAGAACTGATGCTTTTGAACTGTGGTGTTGGAGAAGATTCTTGAGAGTCCCTTGGACAGCAAAGAGATCCAACCAGTCCATTCTAAAGAAAATCAACCCTGAATATTCATTGGAAGGACTGATGCTGAGGCTGAAACTCCAATACTTTGGCCACCTGATGTGAAGAACTGACTCACTTGAAAAGACCCTGATGCTGGGAAAGATTGAAGGCAGGAGGAGAAGGGGCCCACAGAGGATGAGATGGTTGGATAGCATCTCCAACTCAATGGACATGAGTTTTGGTAAACTCCAGGAGTTGGTGATGGACAAGGAGGCCTGGCATGCTGCAGTCCATGGGGTCACAAAGAGCTGGACATGACTAGGAGACTGGACTGACTCACTGAAGATGATTTCATATGAAGTAGATTGTTTGGTCTTAGTAACAGCCATTTGTAGTAGACAAGACACATGTGATTACTCTGCTCTTGACTTAGAGATGAGAACACTGTGGTCTAGAAGGACTAGGTTTGAAACATATCATATGGCCACTGAAAGGCAGAACAGGATGGAACCCTGGTCCCTCAGGCTCCTGGTTGGGAACTTTGCCCATGTTGTAGCCTGAATCACTGTTTCCTTTCCTGTATGTTGAGAAAGACAGCTCTCTCTAGGCCTCTTCTGTTCCTCCACATCATGCTGGGTGTACCAAGTCTGCAAGGCCCTGACCACTCTTTTACTGGACCATTTCTCAGGGTTGTTTATACAGCTAGTAACTTTGAGAGGTCAGGTAAAAATTGCCCCAAGCAGAAAGTCTTGCTTACTATTTGCTGTAAAAATATACATTCTTCAAACTCAACTGTGACACAAACCCACTGCATATTATTCACTGGGGCCCATCATGTTGCTCCTGGGTATCTTGAGGACAATGGAAACCAAGGCAAATATACTGATAATCATGCTTTTTATTGTTCTATGGGTAATAAAGACCTTTGTCTTTGGCCCAGATGCCTCTTGTTTTCTTCTAGCATCCACAAAATAGTAACAGGCCAACCGAGCTCATGGGCAGGGTAAAATTAAATCTCAGCCATGACATAGCAAGGACACATACTTGTTAGATGTTTGAGGATGATGTGTAAGGATGTGTAAAGTATGACAAGCCTCCAACAGGGTTTTAAATGGGGTATAGCCCCAGAATCTAAATTCAGGAACCCGAGAGTCCAGAAATAGTTCTCAAAAGGAAGCTGGTAAAAATTGACACACCCTTGTCAGGAAATAGAACAGATTAGGTTCTAGGAATTTCTTGCTTATGTGGCAGGTTGGATATTTTATCTATGTTCCAATATCATGCTGTGTAACCCAGGTATGCAAAATCTGTTTTTCTGTAATGAAATTTAACTTTGCCTATTGGCTTCCTTGAGGTTTTGGCATCATTACTTGAAAGTACTTGAAATGAGCAGTCTTCAGAACAAGGAAAGCTATCAGGGATAAAGACAGGTAACTCCACATCCAAGGAGCAGTGGCTGCATGGGCACAGGAGGGCTGAGAGGAGCTATTCCACATTCAAGGTCAGGAGGGGTGGTGGTAAGGAGATACTCCTCCTCCAACGTAAGGAGCAGCAGCTGCGCTTTGCTGGAGCAGCCATGAAGAGATACCCCCTGTCCAAGCTAAGAGAAACCCAAGTAAGATGGTAGGTGTTGCAAAAGGGCATCAGAGGGCAGACACACGAAACCATAATCACAGAAAACTCGTCAATCTAGGACCACACTAGGACCACAGCCTTGTCTAACTCGATGAAACTAAGCCATGCCCTGTGGTGCCACCCAAAATGGACGGGTCATGGTGAAGAGGTCTGACAGAATGCGGTTCACTGGAGAAGGGAATGGTAAACCACTTCAGTATTCTTGCCTTGAGAACCCCATGAACAGTATGGAAAGGGAAAATGATAGGATACTGAAAGTTGAACTCCCCAGGTTTGTAGGTGCCCAATATGCTACTGGAGATCAGTGGAGAAATAATTCCAGAAAGAATGAAGGGATGGAGCCAAAGCAAAAACAATACCCATTTGTGGGTGTGACTGGTGATAGAAGCAAGGTCCAATGCTGTGAAGAGCAATATTGCATAGGACCTGAAAAGTCAGGTCTCTGAATCAAGGCAAATTGGAAGTGGTCAAACAGGAGATGGCAAGAGTGAATGTCGAAACTCTAGAAATCAGCGAACAAAAATGGACTGGAATGGGTGAATTTAACTCAGATGACCATTATATCTACTACTGCAGGCAGGAATCCCTTAGAAAAAATGGAGTAGACATCATGGTTAACAAAACAGTCCGAAATGCAGTACTTGGATGCAATCTCAAAAGCAACAGAACTATCTCTGTTGGTTTCCAAGGCAAACCATTCAATATCACAGTAATCCAAGTCTATGCCCCAACCAGTAACACTAAAGAAGATGAAGTTGAATGGTTCTATGAAGACCTACAAGACCTTTTAAAACTAACACCCCAAAAAGATGTACTTTTCATTATAGAGGACTGGAATGCAAAAGTAGGAAGTCAAGAAACACCTGGAGTAACAAGCAAATTTGGCCTTGGAGTATGGAATGAAGCAGGACAAAGGCTAATAGAGTTTTGCCAAGAGAATGCACTGGTCATAGCAAATACCCTCTTCCAACAACACAAGAGAAGACTCTACACATGGACATCACCATATGGTCAACATCAAAATCAGATTAGTTATATTTTTGCAGCCAAAGATAAAGAAGCTCTATACAGTCAGCAAAAACAAGACTGGGAGCCGACTGTGGCTCATATCATGAACTCCGTATTGCCAAATTCAGACTTAAATTGAAGAAAGTAGGGAAAACCACTAGACCATTCAGGTATGACCTAAATCAAATCCCTTATGATTATACAGTGGAAGTGAGAAATAGATTTAAGGGCCTAGATCTGATAGATAGAGTGCCTGATGAACTATGGACAGAAGTTCATGACATTGTACAGGAGACAGGGATCAAGACCATCACCATGGAAAAGAAATGCAAAAAAGCAAAATGGCTGTCTGGGGAGGCCTTACAAATAGCTGTGAAAAGAGAGAAGTGAAAGCAAAGGAGAAAAGGAAAGATACAAACATCTGAATGCAGAGTTCCAAAGAATAGCAAGAAGAGATAAAAAAAGCCTTCCTCAGTGATCAATGCAAAGAAATAGAGGAAACAACAGAATGGGAAGGACTAGAAATCTCTTCAAGAGAATTAGAGATACCAAGGGAACAATTCATGCAAAGATGGGCTTGATAAAGGACAGAAATGGTACGGACCTAACAGAAGCAGAAGATATTAAGAAAGGTGGCAAGAATACACAGAAGAACTATACAAAAAAGATCTTCATAACCAAGATAATCATGATAGTATGATCACACATCTACAGCCAGACATTCTGGAATGTGAAGTCAAGTGGGCCTTAGAAAGCATCACTATGAACAAAGCTAGTGGAGGTGATGGAATTCCAGTTGAGCTATTTCAAATCCTGAAAGATGATGCTGTGAAGGTGCTGCACTCAAGATGTCAGCAAATTTGGAAAACAGCAGTGGCCACAAGTCTGGAAAAGGTCAGTTTTCATTCCAATCCCAAAGAAAGGCAATGCCAAAGAATGCTCAAACTACCACACAATTGCACTCATCTCACACGCTAGTAAAGGAATGCTCAAAATTCTCCAAGCCAGGCTTCAGCAATACGTGAACCGTGAACTCCCTGATGTTCAAGCTGGTTTTAGAAAAGGCAGAGGAGCCAGAGATCAAATTGCCAACATCTGCTGGATCATGGAAAAAGCAAGAGAGTTCCAGAAAAACATCTATTTCTGCTTTTTTTTACTATGCCAACACCTTTGACTGTGTGGATCCCAATAAACTGTGGAAGATTCTGAAAGAGATGGGAATACCAGACCACCTGACCTGCCTCTTGAGAAACCTATATGCAGGTCAGGAAGCAACAGTTAGAACTGGACATGGAACAGCAGACTGGTTCCAAACAGGAAAAAGAGTACGTCAAGGCTGTATATTGTCACCCTGCTTATTTAATGTCTGTGCAGAGTACATCATGAGAAACGCTGGGCTGGAAGAAGCACAAGCTGGAATCAAGATTGACAGGAGAAATATCAATAACCTCAGATATGGAGATGACACCACCCTTATGGCAGAAAGTGAAGAGGAACTAAAAAGCCTCTTGATGAGAGTGAAAGAGGAGAGTGAAAAATTTGGCTTAAAGCTCAACATTCAGAAAACGAAGATCATGGCATCTGGTCCCATCACTTCATGGGAAATAGATGGGGAAACAGTCGAAACAGTGTCAGACTTTATTTTTCTGGGCTCAAAAATCACTGCAGATGGTGACTGCAGCCATGAAATTAAAAGACGCTTACTCCTTGGAAGGAAAGTTATGACCAGCCTAGATAGCATATTGAAAAGCAGAGAGAGACATTACTTTGCCAACAAAGGTCTGTCTAGTCAAGGCTATGGTTTTTCCAGTGGTCATGTATGGATATGAGAGTTGGACTATGAAGAAGGCTGAGTGCCGAAGAACTGATGCTTTTGAACTGTGGTGTTGGAGAAGACTCTTGAGAGTCCCTTGGACTGCAAGGATATCCAACCAGTCCATTCTGAAGGAGATCAGCCCTGGGATTTCTTTGGAAGGAATGGTGCTAAAGCTGAAACTCCAGTACTTTGGCCACCTCATGCGAAGAGTTGACTCATTGGAAAAGACTCTGATGCTGGGAGGGATTGGGGGCAGGAGGAGAAGGGGATGACAGAGGATGGCTGGATGACATCACTAACTTGATGGACGTGAGTTTGATTGAACTCTGGGAGCTGGTGATGGACAGGGAGGCCTGGCGTGCTGCGATTTATTGGGTCACAAAGAGTCGGACACAACTGAGCAACTGAACTGAACTGAACTGAACTGACTGGCTTCCCTGGTGGGTCAAATTGTAAAGAATGCCTGCCAGTGCAGGAGACGCAAGAGATGTGTGGTTTGATCCCTGAGTCGGGAAGATCCCCTGGGGAACTCACTCCAGTATTCTTGCCTAGAAAATCCCATGCACAGAGGAGCCTGGTGGGCTACAGTTCATGGGGTCTCAAAGAGTCAGACACGACTGAGCAACTAACCCTTTTCTGATTCTAATGACAGTAATAGCAGCTTAATAAAGTGATTCAGTTATTTCAAGTTTAAAACTCAGGTTCCCTCCATCTTTATTCTTTATTTCTCCCAGATACATCAAAGAGGTGGGGTGCGATGAGGTAAATTTGGGCTAAGGTAGTTTCTGTGCCTGCTGGCCTCTGCTGAGGTGTGGTTTGTCCCACCCCATCTTTGGTACCTTGTCTCTTCCTGCTGCATGAATGGTGATATCTCTAGCCCCATCACGGTCTTCAGTTGTCAAATTCATATATTCTGAGTTTTCTACCAGTCAGGTAGAGTGCCCTTTACCAGATTATAGTAGCTCCTAGTTCCATCTCTTGTGCCCTGTTGGGGTATGCGGGGCTCTCTGAGGCCCATCTGCCTGGCTATTTGCCTCAGCCATTGCTCATCTCTCACTTAGGTGCCATGTTGGACATGGGATTTCTCTATGAAGTTTGCAGACTCTCAGGAATTGGGCATCTCACTCAGAGGCTAGGCTCTGGTCCTTCTCCTTTACTGCCCTCCACAGACTCCTTTGGGGTTTCTACCTGGATTTCTAATTTGCTCTTTCCCACATCCCCTTCAGAACTTGGTGTGGGGACGGAGAACTGGGTACTTTCTCAGGGACTTACCAGTGTCTGAATCCTAGTCATATCTGCTATGATTCTTGCCCCCTTCATTATGTTTTAACCTACTTTCAGTCAGCATTTACATTCTTCTCCCATTTATGGTTTATGGTATAAGATTCTTGAATCCGTGGGCTCTGGATCTTGATATTTAGAGTTAAGCCTTTAGTGTTTAAATTGTTTTAAAAAAGAGAAAGCCTCCTTTCTTCTCTCAAACTCGTGCCACTTATAATAGAAAACCATGCCTTGCAGACCATGATCTCTGCTATAGATTAACCAAGTCTTCCTGGTAGCTCATAAGCCATGATTTTAGTTCTGCCTGGTTGATCCTACCCTGAAGGTGATATATACAGAAAGTGTTCACTGACTGCTGATTGGTGGGTGAAAGGAAAGGGTGACAGGAATTAAAAGGCACAGAGTTTAATGATAATTTAAAAATTACCCCACTACTACTGGGAAACCATGCATGTTTCCAGAATTCTCATTAAGAGATCATGGTGTTCCCAGGAAACTGCCTAGAAGGAAATTGCAACCTACTCAATTACACTGCAACTTGCCAGGAATTAAGTAATGGTGTTCTTGGAATTGGCGAGTACAGTGTGGGCAGTGTTTATCTAATGCTGTGCTGAAGAGTCTGACCTTAGCTTCTGAGGACCAGCAGGATTATCTGGATGGTAATGTCTCTAGAACGGAGAGCGATCATCAGCTCATTCAGGGGGCCCAGCTTCTGGTAGAGTTGATGAATTCCATGTGAAAGACAGGGCCCTAGCTGTTTGATAGCAGTTCTCAACTTTTAAGAATCATTTAGAAAGAAAAATTTAAAATGTGAGTTGCTAGAAACAACATCCAGATAATGTACATTCATAGGTCTTGTAAGATTCATGAATTTACATTTTAACAGGCTTCTTCTGGACCACATTTTGATAAGATGAGATGCATAATTGGAGTGGCTAGAATAAAAATTAAATAATCAGTGACAATATCACCCTTAGGCCCAGACTAAAGGGTTTCTGCTTTGGGGTCTTAGGTTTAGAGGAGCCTGCTCTGCCCATGTGATGAGGAATTAGCAGACTTAAGGGGATATGCCACCGAGAGTCTAGGGCCAACTTTCTAGGCCATGATCTGGGTACTGGGCTCCTGAAATCTTCTGCCCAGCTTGCACTGAGCTGCCTCCCAGGTTTTGCATGAAGTTCTTCCCTGGTCTGAGCTCCAGCGGGCAGATCCTGCTGCAGGCTGCCTACAGCCTCAGTGTTGGCAAGGGGCAGCTGTTTGTGGGGATGTGGAGCATGGCTGTGTCAGCTGATGCACCCACCAGTGTCGGGAAGAAGCACCTCATGAAAGGCTGGCTGTGGTCCACAGGAGTGTGGCTGTGGGCCTGGAGCTGGCTCTCTCTGTACTGATGCATTCCTGTGCTGGGTGTTCTGGGTCCTTTTGAAGGTGCATTTATCGTGAAGAACAGAACATGTGTCATTCAGCAACTTGTTAGTATGGATTATAACTTCTAAATAAGCAGAAGTTTTAGGTTTGTGGGCCTTTATTGGATTCTTGCCTTAGGTCCCACAAACACTAAGGGCAGATCTGATCAATGTTTTCAAATGATTAACATCTTAAAACTGACTTCATCTGATCAAAAAACTGTCCTTCAAGCCAAGCCCCAGGGAAGGACAAAGGGAGGGAAAGGAAAGGAAATGTTACCTTGGGGCTTGACCACCCTGGGGGTCCCAGTGAGGAAGTGGGTCAGAACTAGGTGGAAGGATGAAGCTTGGTGCAGCCCTTCTGCGCCTGCCTGCTCTCCCGTCTTCTAACAAGTCAGGAACGGGGTTCAGTGTAATTCTACCTGAGTGGCGGAGGGGCAAAGCCAGGTTGTCTAATCTCTGCCTCTCCAGGATTTCAGCCTCTCCCTCAGCAGTGAATTTGTCCCTAACTTCTTAGATTGAGATAGAGTGTGTAAATGTGAACACTTTCTAGAATGACTTTTAAAATATTTTCAACCATGTGAAGCGAAGTCACTCAGTCGTGTCTGACTTTTTGCGACCCCATGGACTGTGACCTATCAGGCTCCTCCATCCATGGGATTTTCCAGGCAAGAGTGCTGGAGAGGGGTGCCATTTCCTTCTCCAGGGGAACTTCCTGACCCAGGAATCGAACCTGGGTCTCCCGCATTGCAGGCAGACACTTTACCATTTGAGCCACCAGGGAAGCCATAGTTGCATGTTAAAAAAAAAAAAAAAAAGCCTGTTCAGAGTTAGATCAACTATTTTATAAGTGGATAAATGAAAAAAAGTCTGACTGATTTTTTATGTTTCACACACACTGGATGGTGTAAGAGGCATCATTTCTTGACGTTCACTCTTCTTGATACTATATACTACATATTTTAATGGAAATATCCCTTTAAATATCCAATTACTTTTTTTTTTTAATTTACTGCTTCAATTTGATCTTCTATATACAGTTGTCTAGGTTGTACACTGCATAACAGTACCTACCCTAAAAAAATGAGTGGGAGTTGAAATCCAGCCCACCTCCCCCTCATCAAGCTGAGTGCCCAAACACGAACCTACATCCACCAGAAGAAAGAGTGCCCTTTTCTAATCACACAAGATCACTGATTACTCTTCTAATCGTGACTGCAGCCATGAAATTAAAAGACACTTGCTCCTTGGAAGAAAAGCTATGACAAACCTAGATAGCATATTAAAAAGCAGAGACATTACTGACAAAGGTCCATCTAGTCAGAGCTATGGTTTTCCCAGCAGTCATGTATGGATGTGAGAGTTGGACTATAAAGAAAGCTGAGCACCAAAGAATTGATGCATTTGAACTATGGTGTTGGAGAAGACTCTTTAGCATCCCTTGGGCTGTAAGGAGATCCAAGCAGTCCATCCTAAAGGAAATCAGTCCTGAATATCCATTGGAAGGACAGATGCTGCAGCTGAAACTCCAATACTTTGTCCATCTGATGCAAAGAATTGACTCACTTGGAAATGTTAGGGACCAAATGACGGGCTCTAGGACCTGAGTCATGTTTACCAGAAAGAGACAGGATATGCGCTCATCCTGCCTGGCCAATCATGTAACGCCAGCTACTCCTGTAAGTGAGACAAAGAACTGCCTGTATATAAGCCGCCATACTCCTTTGTTTGGGGCTCTTGTCGGATTCCCTTGTGTGGGATGAGACTTGGGCCCTAGCACGCTAGAGATAAACTCCCTTCTTGTTTTTGCATTACTGTGGTGGACTTGCTCTCTCGGTCGGTTCGGAGATACGGGCTCGGAGCATAACAGGAAAGACCCTGATGCCGGGAAAGACTGAAGGCAGGAGAAGAAGGGGTCAACAGAGGATGTGATGGTTGGATGCCATCACCAACTCAATGGACATGAGTTTGAGAAAGCTTTGGGAGTTGGTGATGGACAGGGAAACGTGGCGTACTGCAGTCCATGGGGTCGCAAAGAGTCAGACACAACTGAGTGAATGAACCGAACTCTTCTAATCACATACCTCCAGCCCTAGGTCCATGCAGGAGGATCCCTATCAGTTGTCATAGTAGTCAAATATTTAAATATGAAATAATGTTTTTCTCTAACAGGACTTCCCTGTCAGAAAAACATACCTGAGCAAAAAGCAGAGATATGGCTCCTATTATAGATCAAGTAATTAACACTGTGGCTTATAAAATTATCTCCTTTTGTATGATTAGCTGAAAATAGCTCCTTAGAGTCTGATCCCCCTTGGGTAGATGGATAGAGTTGGATTTCTAGTTCAACAAAGTAAAGATGCTACACTTGTGGAGAAGACTTTTTACAGCCTCAGATATCCCAGGCAGAACAAGAAACCTGTGGCACAAAATTTTCTGAAATCACTTGAAATCTGTTGCAGTATGATAGGGGTTTACCTTGTAGATGTTAAGAAAGGAAAACTGATGCTAAAATATCACTCCCTGCATGCATTTTCTACCCTCTTACTCTGCTATATTTTTCTCCATCTTCCTTATCACTGCCGAGTCCTATCAGTTGGTTTCTTGACTCAGTGCTTACTGAGTTCCTGCCACATTTAGAAGCACTCAGTAAATACTTGTTGAATGAAGAAATGAATGACCCACAAAGATGCAACCTTCAGCTTTGGAAAAGTTGCTGTGAGGTTCTGTAAATTAGGAATGAAGACTACCCTTTCATGGTCCATCCTAAGTGGTCATGAAATCAATAAACCCTGGGCTGTAGTGAGAAAGGACTTATCTGCTGGGAGACCCCAAGGTCACTATAGATTAAAAGTGCCACGATGATGCTTATGTTAGAGAATGATAGGAGTGTCTTAGGAGATGCTCAGCTGGATATTTGGTTTCTTTCCCCTTTGATCCCCATCTCAATTGTAGCAAAGAGATAGATTGCTTTTCAGGGCAAGAATAGGCATCCACAGCAGCCATAATTTCTATAAGTCCCAGAAGAAAACCAAGCTTCACTACTGCTTTTAACTGTGTAATGATCAGGTACTGAAACAGAATTAGCAACAGCCAGAAAATTGAGTTGATGAGAATTCTTGAAGAGAAAGTGTCTGAACAATTACAGTTGGAAACTGAATATAATATTGGCTTTTTATTATATATAATATATTGGCTAGTATTCAGGTGTTGAACAAAGGCATTAAATTAGTCCAGCTGAATCAGCATTGATTATGAACGTAGAGGAGGACATCTCCTACTCTTCCTCAACCCTGCTCTCTTCGGGCCTGCTGGAGCTCAGAGTCTGTTCTTACAAATCGCAATATCCTCAGCCTCTCACCCCTGGATGTTCCCTCCATCATCCTGCTCTGATGGAGACATGACTCTTTTTTTTTTTTGTAAATTAATTAATTTATTTTAATTGAAGGCTAATTACTTTACAATATTGTCGTGGTTTTGCCATACATTCACATGAATCAGCCATGGGTGTACGTGTGTCCCCCATCCTGAATCCCCCTCCCACCTCCCTCCCCATCCCATCCCTCAGGACTGTCCCAGTGCACTGGCCCTGAGCACCCTGTCTTGTGCATTGAACCTGGACTGGCGATCTATTTCACATATGGTAATATACATGTTTCAATGCTATTCTCTCAAATCATCCCACCCTCGCCTTCTCCCACAGAGTCCGAAAGTCTGTTCTTTACATCTGTGTCTCTTTTGCTGTCTCGCATATAGGGTCATTGTTACGGAAACATGACTCTTAAATTGAAAACTTTCCCTTCCTGTTCTCTTGCATCCCCGGTGCATGGTGACCATGGTTTCCTCCCCCAGTTTTATGTTATGGGGCCTGGAGGTATGATGCATTTCCTTTTCACTCTTCATTGCTACTTCTGGATCATCATTATCTTTCCCTAAATACATCTTGCATTACATGTCAGGTTGCCAGGTAATGTCACGCCTTCCTCCCGTTTTGCTGATGTCCATCATCTCACGGTCATTCCTCTGTGCTCCTGCCTTATGGCCACAGTCCTATTCCAGTTTTGATTCTTGGCAATTTCAATACACACGTAGACTGTCTCTCCATCCCTCTAGCCCTTCACATTTTGTCCCTCCTGTGGTCAAACTAGACCTCGTCATTACCCATCCCTGTATGCCCTCCATAATCTCCATATATGCACATCTTCTCTGACCCCCACCTCTTCTCTTCCCAGTACACATTCTCTAGCACCCTCTTTTCTGCATAACAAGGCACCGCAGACAGGGTGGGTTAAACAACAGACAGTTCTTTTCACACAGGTCAGAGGCTGGAAGTCCAAGGTCAGGGTGCCAGCAGGTGGATTCCTTCTGAGGGCTGTTGGGGGAGAATCTGCTCCACACTTCTCCCTTGGCTTCTGGTAGTTTGCTGGCAATCCTTGGGCTTCCTTGGCTTGCAGACACATGACACATTGGTTTCCATTCTCAGCCTTGGTCTTCAAATGGCATTCTCCCTGTGTGGGTATCTGTGTTGAAATCTTCATTTCTGAAAAGGCACCAGTCATATCAGATTTAGGGGCTCACTTTATTCCAATATGACCTCCCCTTAATGCAATGAATGACATTGGCAGTGACTCTATTTCCAAATAAGGTCACATTCTGAGGTACCAGGACTTTACCATATAGAATCTGAGAGGATACAGATGTAACCCACAACACATCCCATTTCCAGCAATCCTTCACCTCTACTAGGACCTATAATCTTATCCTGTGTGTTCCCTGATGGCTTCTTCCCTCCAAACCAAGTTGAAACACCACAGTATCTCATTAGAATCACTCCCTTGCCCACCCATGGCAACTCTCACTTTGTTGAACTTTCTTAGTTAAGCCACACCTTGGGGAGGTCAAGCTGTCTGCCTACTCAATGCTTTTTACAATTATAAATAACGAATTAGATCTATGGATATTGGTTGAAGTTCCAAAAAAGTCCATACTGATAACAGGTGACATCTAAGATATGGGCACATTCATCAGCAGTAAAGAAAGGCCCTAAGACTGTGCAGCTGTTATCACACTGTCTGACTGTGGAATCTCCCTCTGGCAGTTTGCTTGGATTTTCTGATTAGTAGTGGATCTTTTGAAAGTTTTTTCTTTCTTCTTTAAAAAAAAAAAAAATCTATTAGTCATTGATTTATTTATTTGACTGTGCCGAATCTTCTTTGTGGCAGGAGAGATCATTTGTTGCAGCATACAAACTCTTAGCTGTGGCATGTGGGATCTAGTTTCTTGACCAGGGATGGAACCCAGGCCCCCTGCATTGGGATTGAGCAGTCTTAGCCACTAGACCATCAAGGAACTCCCAAACATTTGTCTTCTAGTCCTAGTGAATATCTTCTTTGGTGTTGGTGATCCTCAGCATATATTAACACAAAGCTGAACAATTGAACTTACTCCAATTTTTGGATGTGTTGAGTGATGTCGTTTGCCCAAAGCTCAGGAAAAGAATGCAAAGATGAAATCATGAACAATGGAAAGACTGGAGGGACAAATATGGAGTGAACAAATTGTTGAAAAGAAAGTAATTCTTTTACAAAATTGGTTGCTTGGAAAAGATGTAAATTTTAGCACTTTATATTTGTTAGTCAATTCCTTACCCACTTGGAATCCATGGGTAAATTTACATGAACTACTCTGTCTTCCCAGGTTCTCTGTGTAAGGCTTTACTGACACCCCTAAATTTGGAACCCCAGGAACTTATTTTGATTATTACAGCCCTGGGGCAATCTTCTTTAGGGATGTGTGGTAGATGGAGGCAGGGTGGATGGGGGTGGGTAGGAAGAGGGAGGAGTGGTGAGGAGGAGGAGGGAGCTGTATAAGGGAGCTACACGAGGGATACAGGGGTCCACTTAGTGGGGCAAATTGATGAGAGAAGAGGAAAAAACCTGTTCATGTTATAGAGGTAACATGCACTGGGTTAACAATATAGTTGAACTATGCAGTTCCATGGAGTTCTCCAGGCAAGAGTGTTGGAGTGGGTAGCCATTCCCTTCTCCAGGGGATCTTCCTGACCCAGGGATCAAAACCAGTTCTCCTGCATTGCAGGCAGATTCTTTACCATCTGAGCCACCAGGGAAGCCCTAATAAAATAATAGTAAAGTTAACAAAGTGTTTTCTGTGGCTGTTTGTTGCAACTACATTTTCAAAACATGCTTGCTTTTATTTTTTAATGAACAACTGCTGTGAAAGTGGTTGATATTATATTTTCTAATGTGTTATGGGGAGGAAAAGGTCCATTTCAGTACATTGTAGGCACACTTTGAATTGAGAATTCTACAGTTCTTCATTTCAGAAAACAGAAACAGGTGATAGAATTAAAAAAAAGAACTTTTGGGTGGCTCTCACTTTGCTTCCCTGTGATTCACTGAGCTAAGTCACAAATGTTGGATGTGTGGCTAAGATAGAATGACTTTTGATTTTGAGGATTCATGAGCTGATTCAGTCCTGTGTGTCTTTATGTTTTGATACCATTCGAGTGAAAGCTTTGTGGTGTTTTGACATCACAAAGCAGCAGAGAGACAGGGTTCAAAGAAGGAAAAAAGTGAGCATGTGTGAGTTTGTTATCTAAAAGCATCCATTTCCTGCATAACATCAGAAAGCAAGGTTAGGTCACTGCTGATAGGGTACATGATGGAGAAAGCAAAACTGCTTTTTGTTTTTAAGCCCAGGAAGATCTAGCTACTTGCTCTCATATGACTATTCTTTGATTTGCAGTGAATACAGAATGGCAGCAAAATCAATATTCTTAGACTCCTCATGGAGTAAAAAGTCCCTCCAAAGTACACTTGTCATTGACACTTATTAAAGTTCATCCAAAGAAACACTAATATTTTCACTATTTATTTGGAAAATTTTGTATTGAATATGCAACTATATTAAGCAAGTTATTTAGTAATTAGTCTCTTTGTTTTAAAGTGATAAAAATTCTGACTACTTCATTTCCATTTATATTTATGGTAACAGATCATGATGTGCAAAAAATTGAACTTTACTAGGTCATGACATTCTGGAGATTTTCCTTAGAAAGAAGTCCTAATCTGAGCCCCGAGTCTGATAATAAATGTGAACATTCTTCTTAGTGTAGAATTAAATATAATGGGTGGGCTGAAATTGCCATTTTTTAAAGTTTGTTTTCTTTTAAGAAATTAGAAGTTCAAGGATGTGAGCATATACTTAATTTCTTTTTATTTGTTTTTGCAAAGCAACACTTTTTTTTTTTTTTTTTTGTCAACAGAACCTGGTCTGGACACTGGGGGTCTGAAGAGATAGATCAGAGTCGTGAGGACAACTCTGGCCAGTCTTGGGGCCTGGGTGGTTAGGAGCAGGGTCTGGGTGGGCAACAGGAACTTGGGAGCCTCCAGGAAACCAAGGAATGGGGTCTCAGCTCCCCTGGCTCACCTGTGGGAGACCAGCGAGGGCCATCAGCTCAGGCCTACTGAGCCAGGCAGTAGGGTTGCGATGGGGAGGACTTGGGAAATGTGATAGAAAGGGGGGTTATTTTGTTTCAGCTATGCACATTATTCAGTCATTTCCTAGGAGTTAACCTCACTCAAAATGTACCTTTGTGCCTGGTAGTAAGTGCAAAGAACCTGAAGACAATGGAGATACTTGAACATCTACCAACCAAATATATAGACTTGAGGTCCGTGTAGATAGTTCTCAGATGGGAACAGTGGGTGACTGCTTATGGGTGCCAAAATATGAGACTTGGTATTAACCTTCCATGAGTCTCTTTTTTTTTTTTTTTCATTAAAAATATTTATTGGTGTATAGTTGATTAACAATGTTATATTAGTTTCAGGTGTACAGCAAAATGATTCCATTATACATAAACATACACTCATTCTTTTTCAGATTCTTTTCTTATATAGGTTATCACAGAATTTTGAGTAAAATTACCTGTGCTTGTTGGTTATCTATC
This sequence comes from Budorcas taxicolor, assembly GCF_023091745.1. NCBI lineage: Eukaryota > Metazoa > Chordata > Mammalia > Artiodactyla > Bovidae > Budorcas > Budorcas taxicolor. Next base: position 49,854,474 of record NC_068913.1, on the reverse strand, counting down.
TTACATATAGTAGTGTGTGTATGTTAATCTCAAAGCTCTTGATTTATCCATCTGCCCACATTTCCCCTTTGGTTACCATAAATTTGTTTTCAATATCTGTAAGTCTGTTTCTATTTTGTAAATAAGTTCATTTATATAATTTTTAAAAAAATGAGATTCTAAATACTAGTGATATGATATTTATCTTTTTTTGTCTGACTTATTTCACTTAGTATGATAATCTCCAGGTTTATTGTTGCTACAAATAACATTATTTCATTCTTTTTACATATGTACCACAATTTTCTTTATCCATTCCTCTCTAGTTGGACATTTAGTTTCATTCCATGTCTTGCCTATTGTAAATAGTGCTGCAATGAACAATGGATTTCATATATCTTTTTAAATTATGGTTTTCTCTGGATATATGTCCAGGAGTAGCATTGCTGAGTCATAGGGTAATTATGTTTTTAGTTTTTTAAGGAACCCCATACTCTTTTTTATAGTGGTTGTACCTGTTTACATTCCCACCAACAGTTCAGAGGAGCTCCCTTTTTTCCACACCCTCTCCAGAATTTGTTTGTAGACTTCTTGATGATTGGCGTTCTGATTGGTGTGAGGCGATACCACACTGTAGTTTCAAGTTGCATTTCTCTAAAAATTAGTGATGTTGAGCATCTTTTCATATACTTTTTGGCCATCTGTATGTCTTCTTTGGAGAAGTGTCTATTTAGATCTTCCCATTTTTTGATTGGGTTGTTTGTTTTTTGATTTAGATTTGCATGAGCTGTTTGTACACTTTGGAGATTAATCCCTTGTCAGTTGCTTCATTTGCAAATACTTTCTCCCATTCTGTAGGGTTTTTTGTTTGTTTGTTTTGTTGATGGTTTCCATTGCTGTGCAAAAGCTTTTAAGTTTAATTAGGTCTTATTTGTTTATTTTTATTTCCATTACTTTATGAGGTAGATCAAAGAAGATCTTGCTGCAATTTATGTCAGAAAGTTCTCTGCCTTCATGAGTCTTTTGTGTAGCAGGGTATTTTAACATTGTTGAATTCACTGAGGGAAAAAGGCATATTGCTAAATCAAAATACATGAATACAATGAAAAAGTTACAAAATTATTTTCCTATTTTTTAATTTATTCCAACCAAAAAGTTACTTGGTTAAGATTATTAGAGAAAAATATTGCTGAAATCAGGCTCAATAATCATGCAGAATTTGGGTTGATAGGACCTAGGTATGAAATATTAAAAATAAATATACAAATATCATATGATATCACTGATATGTGAAATCTAAAAAATTGTACAAATGAACTTATTTACAAAACAGAGAGTCACAAATGCAGAAGACAAAGTTATGGTTACCAGGAGGGAAACAGGGGGCGGGATAATTTGGAAGATTAGGATTGACAGATATACACTACTATATATAAAACAGAAAACTAGTAAGGGCCTACTATACAGCACAAGGAACTCAATATTCTATAATAACTTAAATGTGGATATATGTATATGTATAATTGATTCACTTTGCTGTATACCTGGAACTAAAATAACATTGTAAATCAACTATACTCCTATAAAAATTTTAAAAAATCAGTGGGATTATAAACTAAACCATTGCCTTTGTGAAAGACAAAATGCTGTCACAAGTAAGCTAGTGTTCCTAATAGACCATGACTTAGAGATGTTACAACTTAGAGGAAACTTTAGAGATATATGTAGTTCAAGCACTATAAATTTTAGAAACCAAGAAATTGAACCAAGAGTAGTTACTTGACTTGCCAAGGTCACATGGCCCAGCATCAGGACCAAGGGCTAGGGTACAACCCTGGATTTCTAGTACTAAGCTTCTTTAGTATTCCATGCCATGCCCATGCCAACATTACAAGACTGCCTTTGCAAAATTCCATTTAAACATGGCTCTTATTTACTGGCTGTGGGTGGGTTTGCACAAAACCATGTGGATGGAGGTCTGAATCACATGAACACATGTTTGACAGAGTGGTATTAAATGACCAAAAGCCTTAAAATAAATATGACTTTCTGTCTATTTGAAATTGTAATGACAAGGTTTTTTTCTTGAATATTATCTTGTAAATATCACATATATACTTTAAAGAAAGGACTCAAAATTAACTTTTATTTATTTGGTTTTTAAAAATCTTGGCAAGATCTGTTGAGATAATTATTGCTGGGAAAGCAGTGAGGTGATAGAAAGGTTACCAGATGCCTACAGGAACTGCCTTTCCATCCTGCCCACCACACATGAGCTGTGGGAGTCACTCCTATTTTCCAATCAAATAAAGCAGGGATACTAATGACTGCTTTACCTCCAAGAAACACTCTAAGGATGAATGACACATTAAGTGAAGTGCTCCAACTGTTTCATGCTTCCCAAGTAGACTTAGAACAGAAGAATTAGGCTCTAGACTACAGCTTCTTTAACCTGTAACTTATTTACTGAATCTTAGCTTCAGAAGACTCCAAGAAGTCAATCTAGTGATTTTTCCTCATGCCTCAGGCACCCCTTCTCAGACAGTCCTGAGAAAGGCTGATAAGGGATTCACTCCAGGGCAAGGTGATTGTTCCATGACTTAGCAGACCCAAAAGAGAAATGAGTTCATCTTACTGAACAAAAATCTGTCTCTGTGTAATTTTTTAAAATAGTCCAAGTTTTTCATTTTGAGCTACGTGGGTTTTACCAATTCTTAAAATATTTGAATTCAACTACCATGTTTCTCATAAATTTTCAATATTATGGAAGGAAAGAAGATGATGTTATTGAGTGGCTACTATGCAGTATTAGCTGCTTTTTGTCTAGGTGTTTTCACTTAAAACTCAAAAAAAGGCTATACCACATGTCTCCATTCCTGCATTGATGAGAATAACAAAGTGGGTCACAGACTCTGGAAATTAGGCAGACCTGGATTTGAGACCTGGCTGTACCACTTACTAGCTATGCAACTTATAGATGGTGATTGCAGCCATGAAATTAGAAGACGCTTACTACTTGGAAGAAAAGTTATGACCAACCTAGACAGCATATTCAAAAGCAGAGACATTACTTTGCTGACTAAGGTCCGTCTAGTCAAGGCTATGGTTTTTCCCGTGGTCATGCATGGATGTGAGAGTTGTACTGTGAAGAAGGCTGAGCACCGAAGAATTGATGCTTTTGAACTGTGGTGTTGGAGAAGGCTCTTGAGAGTCTCTTGGACTGCAAGGAGATCCAACCAGTCCATTCTGAAGGAGATCAGCCCTGGGACTTCTTTGGAAGGAATGATGCTAAAGCTGAAACTTTGCTAAAGCCAGTACTTTGGCCACCTCATGACAAGAGTTGACTCATTGGAAAAGACTCTGATACTGGAGGGATTGGGGGCAGGAGGAGAAGGGGACGACAGAGGATGAGATGGCTGGATGGCATCACTGACTCGATGGACGCAAGTCTGAGTGAACTCCGGGAGTTGGTGATGGACAGGGAGGCCTGGCATGCTGCGATTAATAGGGTCACAAAGAGTCGGACACCACTGAGTGACTGAACTGAACTGATCCTTGGCCTCTGTGTGAATGATAATAATTATGACAAACCTAGACAGCATATTAAAAAACAGAGATATTACTTTGCTGACAAAGGTCTGTATAGTCAAAGCTATGGTTTTTCCAGTAGTCATGTATGGATGTGAGAGTTGGACCATAAAGAAGGTTGAGCACAGAAGAACTGAGGCTTTGAACTATGATGTTGTAGAAGACTCTTGACAGTCCCTTGGAGTTCCCTATCAATGTTGAAGCCAAGCCTTTGACCAACACTCTTTGGGTGAGGTTGGTTTCCTAACTATGAAGCAAGCCACCCAACCATCTTCCTAACCCCTGACCTACATGTTTCCATTTTAGCAATAAAAGTAGCACACCATGAGAATTGGTAACTGCTATGTTAAATCCAGTACTTTCTGTGCACATGTGTGTTTCTCTGAAAGACGGGCAACCAAATCTAAGAAAGGAAATGAGATGAGGTTGACATAACTTGCTCTTAGTGAATCCACTCTCATCACCAGTGTTCAGTATTCCTTATCATATATTGCTTACAAATCATACATTCTAGAATTTTGCTTGGAATCTGCATGAGGCTCACTAATTTATATACAAATCTCACACCTTCACCCTTTTGGGAATAGAGAGATTTCCCAGCCACTCAATACCTCTCTTATTCTTCATTCTCAGCAGCAGTTGTCTGATTTCATCTGCAGATTTTCTCCATACTTTGAGATAGAACTTGAACTTATTTAGAATGGATGAAATGTGAAAGTGCTGCACTCAATATGCCAGCAAATTTGGAAAACTCAGCAGTGACTACAGGACTGGAAAAGGTCAGTTTGCATTCCAATCCCAAAGAAAGGCAATGTCAAAGAATGCTCAAACTACCGCACAATTGCACTCATCTCACACGCTAGTAAAGGAATGCTCAAAATTCTCCAAGCCAGGCTTCAGCAATATGTGAACCATGAACTTGCAGATGTTCAAGCCGGTTTTAGAAAAGGCAGAGGAACCAGAGATCAAATTGCCAACATCTGCTGGATCATCAAAAAAGCAAGAGAGTTCCAGAAAAACATCTATTTCTGCTTTATTGACTATGCCAAAGCCTTTGACTGTGTGGATCACAATCAACTGAGGAAAATTCTGAAAGAGATGGGAATACCAGACCACCTGACCTGCCTCTTGAGAAACCTGTATGCAGGTCAGGAAGCAACAGTTAGAACTGGTCATGGAACAACAGACTGATTCCAAATAGGGAAAGGAGTACGTCAAGGCTGTATATTGTCACCTTGCTTATTTAACTTCCATGCAGAGTACATCATGATAAACGCTGGGCTGGAAGAAGCACAAGCTGGAATCAAGATTGCTGGGAGAAATATCAATAACCTCAGATATGGAGATGACAGCACCCTTATGTCAGAAAGTGAAGAGGAGCTAAAAAGCTTCTTGATGAAAGTGAAAGAGGAGAATGAAAATGTTGGCTTAAAGCTCAACATTCAGAAAACGAAGATCATGGCATCTTAGTCCCATCACTTCGTGGGAAGTAGATGGGGAAACAGTGGAAACAGTGTCAGACTTTATTTTTTTGGGCTCCAAAATCACTGCAGATGGTGACTGCAGCCATGAAATTAAAAGACGCTTACTCCTTGGAAGGAAAGTTATGACCAACCTAGATAGCACGTTGAAAAGCAGAGACATTACTTTGCCAACAAAGGTCCATTTAGTCAAGGCTATGGTTTTTCCAGTAGTCATATATGGATGTGAGAGTTGGACTGTGAAGAAAGCTAAGTGCTGAGGGACTGATGCTTTTGAACTGTGGTGTTGGAGAGGACTCTTGAGAGTCCCTTGGACTGCAAGGATATCCAACCAGTCCATTCTAAAGGAGATCAGCCCTGGGACTTCTTTGGAAGGAATGATGCTAAAGCTGAAACTCCAGTACTTTGGCCACCTCATGCGAAGAGTTGACTCATGGAAAAGACTCTGATGCTGGAGGGATTGGGGGCAGGAGGAGAAGGGGACGACAGAGGATGAGATGGCTGGATGGCATCACTGACTCAATGGACACGAGTCTGAGTGAACTCCAGGAGTTGGTGATGGACAGGGAGGCCTGGCATGCTGCGATTCATGGGGTCGCAAAGAGTCGGACACGACTGAGCGACTGAACTGAACTGAACTGAGAGTGGGTGAGGGCTCTTTTACTATCTATCTCTTTTCCTATTGTACATTTTAATTATCTCTTAATAATGTTTGTTCTGTAACTGATGTACATTTTCCATGAGAGAGATTGATACTTCATGAGTAGAAAATTGATAAAGGAGAAAATTGAATAGTTCTTTTATTGTGCTATTATTTGTTAAGTTTATACTGCCTGAGATATAGCATGCCTATCCCTTCTCTGATCTTTTCCTAACTACAGAGAGTAAAAAGAAAAACAACTTTCTTGTTGTCTTCAGTGTTTATCTCAGTCCCAACTTATTTTGGCCCTTTAGTTTCTCATATTATGTATTCTAGTTTTTTTTTTTTTTTTCCTTCTCACACTCATGACTCTGTCCACCTCCATCCCTCTTTCTGAACTCATCAGAGAACCCTCTGGGCCATAGGAATTTGAAGTCTTATGATTCCAGATCCAGTGTTTCATCCAGTTCCTTTCAGAGAGCTATCTATTCTAAAATTCTTCAAGAAATGGGAATACCAGACCACCTGACCTGCCTCTTGAGAAATCTGTATGCAGGTCAGGAAGCAACAGTTAGAACTGGACATGGAACAACAGACTGGTTCCAAATAGGAAAAAGAGTATGCCAAGGCTGTATATTGTCACCCTGCTTATTTAACTTCTATGCAGAGTACATCATGAGAAATGCTGGACTGGAAGAAACACAATCTGGAATCAAGATTGTCAGCAGAAATATCAATAACATCAGGTATGCAGATGACAGCAACTTCATGGCAGAAAGTGAAGAGGAACTCAAAAGCCTCTTGATGAAAGTGAAAGAAGAGAGTGAAAAAGTTGGCTTAAAGCTCAACATTCAGAAAACGAAGATCATGGCATCTTGTCGCATCACTTCATGGGAATTAGATGGGAAACAGTGTCAGACTTTATTTTTTTGGGCTCAAAAATCACTGCAGATGGTGATTGCAGACATGAAATTAAAGGACGCTTACTCCTTGGAAGGAAAGTTATGACCAACATAGATAGCATGTTGAAAAGCAGAGACATTACTTTGCCAGTTAAGGTCCACCTAGTCAAAGCTATGGTTTTTCCAGTAGTCATGTATGGATGTGAGAGTTGGACTGTGAAGAAGACTGAGTGCTGAAGAATTGATGCTTTTGAACTGTGGTGTTGGAGAAGACTCTTGAGAGTCCCTTGGACTGCAAGGAGGTCCAACCAGTCCATTCTGAAGGAGGTCAGCCCTGGGATTTGTTTGGAAGGAATGATGCTAAAGCTGAAACTCCAGTACTTTGGCCACCTCATGCAAAGAGTTGACTCATTGGAAAAGACTCTGATGCTGGGAGGGATTGGGGGCAGGAGGAGAAGGGGATGACCGAGGATGAGATGGCTGGATGGCATCACTGACTTGATGGATGCGAGTCTGAGTGAACTCTGGGAGCTGGTGATGGACAGGGAGGCTTGGCGTGCTGCGATTCATGGGGCCGCAAACAGTTGGACACGACTGAGCGACTGAACTGAACTGATAATGAGTGATGTTGAGCATCTTTTCATGTGTTTGTTAGCCATCTGTATGTCTTCTTTGGAAAAATGTCTCTTTAGTTCTTTGTCCCATTTTTTGATTGGGTCGTTTATTTATCTGGAATTGAGCTTCAGGAGTTACTTGTATATTTTTGAGATTAATTCTTTGTCAGTTGCTTCATTTGCTATTATTTTCTCCCATTCTGAAGGCTGTGTTTTCACCTTGCTTATAGTTTCCTTTGTTGTGCAGAAGATTTTAATTTTAATTAGGTCCCATTTGCTTATTTTTGCTTTTATTTCCAATATTCTGGGAGGTGGTCATAGAGGATCCTGCTGTGATTTATATCGCAGAGTGTTTTGCCTATGTTCTCCTCTAGGAGTTTGATAGTTTCTGATCTTATGTTTAGATCTTTAATCCATTTTGAGTTTATTTTTGTGTTTGGTGTTAGAAAGTCTTCTAGTTTCATTCTTTTACAAGTGGTTGACCAGTTTTCCCAGCACCAGTTGTTAAAGAGATTGTCTTTTCTCCATTGTATATTCTTGCCTCCTTTGTCAAAGATAAGGTGTCCATAGGAGCATGGGTTTATCTCTGGGCTTTCTGTTTTGTTCCATTGATCTGTCTTTGTGCCAGTACCATATTGTCTTGATGACTGTGGCTTTGTAGTAGAGCCTGAAGTCAGGCAGGTTGATTCCTCCAGGTCCATTCTTCTTTCTCAAGATTGCTTTGGTATTCGAGGTTTTTTGTACTTCCATACAAACTGTGAAATTATTTGTTCTAGCTCTGTGAAAAATACCATTGGTAGCTTGATAGGGATTGCATTGAATCTATAGATTGCTTTGGGTAGAATACTCGTTTTCACTATATTGAATCTTCCGACCAATGAACATGGTGTATTTCTCCATCTGTTAGTGTCCTCTTTGATTTCTTTCACCAGTGTTTTATAGTTTTCTATATATGTCTTTTGTTTCTTTAGGTAGACATATTCCTAAGTATTTTATTCTTTTCGTTGCAATGGTGAATGAAATTATTTCCTTAATTTCTCTATTTTCTCATTATTAGTGTATAGGAATGCAAGGGATTTCTGTGTGTTGATTTTATATCCTGCAGCTTTGTTATATTCATTGATTAGCTCTAGTAATTTTCTGGTGGAGTCTTTAGGCTTTTCTATGTAGAGGATCATGTCATTTGCAAACAGTGAGAGTTCTGCTTCTTCTTTTCCAATTTGGATTCCTTTTATTTCTTTTTCTGCTTTGATTGCTGTGGCCAAAATTTCCAAAACTATCTTGAATAGTAGTGGTAAATGTGGGCACCCTTGTCTTGTTCCTGACTTTAGGGGAAATGCTTTCAATTTTTCACCATTGAGGATAATGCTTGCTGTGGATTTGTCATATACAGCTTTTATTATGTTGACGTATGTTCCTTCTATTCCTGTTTTCCAGAGAGTTTTCTTTTTTAATCATAAATGGATGTTGAATTTTGTCAAAGGCTTTCTCTGCATCTATTGAGATAATCATATGGCTTTTATTTTTCAATTTGTTAATGTGGTGTATTACATTGATTGATTTGTGGATATTGAAGAATCCTTGCTTCTCTGGGATAAAGCCCACTTGTTCGTGATGTATGAACATTTTAATGTGTTGTTGGATTCCGATTGCTAGAATTTTGTTAAATTTTTGCATCTATGTTCATCAGTAATATTGGCCTATAGTTTTCTTTTTTTGTGGCATCTTTGTCAGGTTTTGGTATTAGAGTGATGGTGGCCTCATAGAATGAGTTTGAAAGTTTGCGTTCCTCTGCAATTTTCTGGAAGAGTTTGAGTAGGATAGGTGTTCAGTTCAGTTCAGTCGTTCAGTCGTGTCCGCCTCTTTGCAACCCCATGAATCGTAGCATGCCAGGCTTCCCTGTCCATCATCAATTCCCAGAGTTCACTCAGACTCACGTCCATCAAGTCAGTGATGCCATCCAGCCATCTCATCCTCTGTCCTCCGCTTCTCCTCCTGCCCCCAATCCCTCCCAGCATCAGAGTCTTTTCCAATGAGTCAACTCTTCGCATGAGGTGGCCAAAGTACTGGAGTTTCAGCTTTAGCATCATTCCTTCCAAACAAATCCCAGGGCTGATCTCCTTCAGAATGGACTGGTTGGATCTCCTTGCAGTCCAAGGGACTCTCAAGAGTCTTCTCCAACACCACAGTTCAAATGCATCAATTCTTCGGCGCTCAGCCTTCTTCACAGTCCAACTCTCACATCCATACATGACCACAGGATAAACCATAGCCTTGACTAGACGGATCTTTGTTGGCAAAGTAACGTCTCTGCTTTTCAACATGTTGTCTAGGTTGGTCATAACTTTTCTTCCAAGGAGTAAGTGTCTTTTAATTTCATGGCTGCAGTCACCATCTGCAGTGACTTTGGAGCCCCAAAAAATAAAGTCTGACACTGTTTCCACAGTTTCCCCATCTATTTCCCAAGAAGTGATGGGACTGGATGCCATGATCTTCGTTTTCTGAATGTTGAGCTTTAAGCCAACTTTTTCACTCTCCACTTTCACTTTCCTCAAGAGGATGAAAGGATAGATGTTAGCTCTTCTCTAAATTTTTGGTAGAATTCAGCTGTGAAGCCGTCTGGACCTGGGCTTTTGTTTGCTGGAAGATTTCTGATGACAGTTTCAATTTCCATGCTTTTGATGGGTCTGTTAAGATTTTCTATTTCTCCCTGGCTCAGTTTTGGAAAGTTGTACTTTTCTAAGAATTTGTCCATTTCTTCCAAGTTGTCCATTTTATTGGCATATAATTGCTGATAGTAGTCTATTACGATCCTTTGTATTTCTGTCTTGTCTGTTGTGATCTTTCTATTTTCATTTCTAATTTTATTGATTTTATTTTTCTCCCTGTTTCTTGATGAGTCTGGCTAATGCTTTGTAAATTTTATTTATCCTCTCAAAGAACCAGCTTTTGGCTTTGTTGATTTTTGCTATGGTCTCTTTTGTTTCTTTTGCATTTATTTCTGCCCTAATTTTAAAGATTTCTTTCCTTCTACTACCCCTGGGGTTCTTCATTTTTTCCTTTTCTAGTTGCTTTAGGTGCAGAGTTAGGTTATTTATTTGACTTATTTCTTGTTTCTTGAGGTATGCCTGTATTGCTATGAACCTTCCTCTTAGCACTGCTTTTACAGTGTCCCACAGGCTTTGGGTTGTTGTGTTTTCATTTTCATTCATTTCTATGCATATTTTGATTTCTTTTTTGATATCTTCTGTGATTCGTTGGTTACTCAGCAGCTTGTTGTTCAGCCTCCATATGTTAGAATTTTTAATAGTTTTTCTCCTGTAATTGAGATCTAATCTTACTGCATTGTGGTCAGAGAAGATGCTTGGAATGATTTCATTTTTTTTGAATTTGCCAAGGCTAGATTTATGGCCCAGGATGTGATTTATTCTGGAGAAGGTTCTGTGTGCACTTGAGAAAAAGGGGAAGTTCATTGTTTTGGGGTGAAATGTCCTATAGATGTCAATTAGGTCTAACTGGTCTATTGCATCCTTTAAAGTTTGTGTTTCCTTGTTAATTTTCGGTTTAGTTTATCTATCCATAGGTGTGAGTGCGGGGTATTAAAGTCTCCCACTGTTATTGTGTTATTGTCAATTTCCCCTTTCATACTTGTTAGCATTTGTCTTACATATTGCAGTGCTCCTATGTTGGGTGCATATATATTTATATAACTGTTATATCTTCTTCTTGGATTGATCTTTTGATCATTATGTAGTGTCCTTCTTTGTCTCTTTCCACAGCCTTTGTTTCAAAGTCTATTTTATCTGATATGAGTATTGCTACTCATGCTTGCTTTTGGTCTCTATTTGCATGGAATATCTTTTTCCAGCCCTTCACTCTCAGTCTGTATGTGTCCCTTATTTTGAGGTGGGTCTCTTGTAGACAACATATATAGGGGTCTTGTTTTTGTATCCATTCAGCCAGTCTTTGTCTTTTGGTTGGGGCATTCAACCCATTTACATTTAAGGTAATTATTGATAAGTATGATCCCATTGCCATTTACTTTATTGTTTTGAGTTCGAGTTTATACAACCTTTTTATGTTTCCTGTCTAGAGAATATCCTTTAGCATTTGTTGGAGAGCTGGCTTGGAGGTGCTGAATTCTCTCAGCTTTTGCTTGTCTGTAAAGCTTTGCCAACAAAGGTCTGTCTAGTCAAGGCTATGGTTTTTCCAGTGGTCATGTATGGATGTGACAGTCGGACCGTGAAGAAAGCTGAGCACTGAAGAATTGATGCTTTTGAACTGTGGTGTTGGAGAAGACTCTTGAGAGTCCCTTGGACTGCAAGGAGATCCAACCAGTCCATTCTGAAGGAGATCAGCCCTGGGATTTATTTGGAAGGAATGATGCTAAAGCTGAAACTCCAGTACTTTGGCCACCTCATGCGAAGAGTTGACTCCTTGGAAAAGACTCTGATGTTGGGAGGGATTGGGGGCAGGAGGAGAAAGGGACGACAGAGGATGAGATGGCTGGATGGCATCACTGACTTGATGGACATGAGTCTGAGTGAAATCTGGGAGTTGGTGATGGACAGGGAGGCCTGGCATGCTGCGATTCATGAGGTCGCAGTCAGACATGAATGAGTGACTGACCTGAACTGAACTGAAAGCTTTTGATTTCTCCTTCATATTTGAATGAGATCCTTGCTGCATACAGTAATCTGCTCTGTAGGTTATTTTCTTTCATCACTTTAAGTATGTCCTGCCATTCCCTCCTGGCCTGAAGAGTTTCTATTGAAAGATCAGCTGTTAACCTTATGGGAATCCTCTTGTGTGTTATTTGTAATTTGTTGTTTTGCTGCTTTTAATATTTGTTCTTTGTGTTTGATCTTTGTTAATTTGATTAATATGTGTCTTGGGGTGTTTCACCTGGGGTTTATCCTGTTTGAGACTCTCTGGGTTTCTTGGACTTGGGTGATTATTTCCTTCTCCATTTTATGGAAGTTTCAACTATTATCTCCTCAAGTATTTTCTCATGGTCTTTTTTTTTGTCTTCTTCTTCTGGGACTCCTATGATTCGAATGTTGGAGCGTTTAACACTGTCCTGGAGGTCTCTGAGATTGTCCTCAGTTCTTTTAATTCATTTTTCTTTTTTCCTCTCTGATTCATTTATTTCTACCATTCTATCTTCTACCCACTAATCCTATCTTCTGCTTCCCTTATTCAACTATTTGTTCCCTCCAGAATGTTTTTATCTCATTTATTGCATTATTTATTATATATTGACTCTTTTTTATTTCTTCTAGGTCCTTGTTAAATCTTTCTTGCATCTTCTCAATCATTGTCTCCAGGCTATTTATCTGTGATTTCATTTTGTTTTCAAGATTTTGGATCATTTTCACTATCGCTGTTCGGAATTCTTTATCAGGTAGATTCCCTATCTCTTCCTCTTTTGTTTGGTTTGGTGGGCATTTATCCTGTTCCTTTACCTGTTGGGTATTGCTCTGTCTCTTCATCTTGTTTATATTGCTGTGTTTGGGGTGGCCTTTCTGTATCCTGGCAGTTTGTGGAGTTCTCTTTATTGTGGCGTTTCCTCACTGTGGGTGGGGTTGTATAGGTGGCTTGTCAGGATTTCCTGGTTAGGGAAGCTTGTGTCAGTGTTCTGGTGTGTGGAGCTGGATTTCTTATCTCTGGAGTGCAATGAAGTGTCCAGTAATGAGTTATGAGATGTCAATGGGTTTTGGGTGACTTTGGGCAGCCTGTATATTGAAGCTCAGGGCTGTGTTCCTGTGTGGCTGGAGAATTTGCGTGATATGTCTTGCTCTGGAACTTGTTGGCCCTTGAGTGGTGCTTGGTTTCAGTGTAGGTATGGAGGCATTTGATAAGCTCCTGTCAATTAATGTTCCCTGGAGTCAGGAGTTCTCTGGTATTCTCAGGATTTGGACTTAAGCCGCCTGCTTCTGGTTTTCAGTCTTATTTTTACAGTAGCCTCAAGACTTCTCCATCTATACAGCACCATTGATAAAACATCTAGGTTAAAGATGAAAAGTTTCTCCACAGTGAGGGACACCCAGAGAGGTTCACAGAGTTACATGGAGAAGAGAAGAGGGAGGAGGGAGATAGAGGTGACTAGGATGAGATGAGGTGGACTCAAAAGAGGAGAGTGAAAGCTAGCCAGTAATCACTTCCTTATGTGCACTCCACAGTCTGGACCACTCAGATATTTTCACGGAGTTAATCAGAGAAGAGAAGAGGGAGGAAGAAGACAGAGGTGGCCAGGAGGATTAAAGAGGGGAATCAAAAGGAGAGAGGCAGATACAGCCAGTAAGTGTTCTCCACCATCCAGAACACACAAAGAGATTCACAGAGTTGGGTAGAGAAGAGAAGGGGGAGGGATGAGAGAGAGGCGACCTGGTGGAGAAAAAGGAGAGTCCAAAGGGGGAGAGAGCAGTCAAGCCAATAATCTCACTCCAAGTAAAAATGCAGCCATGAAATTTAAAGACGCTTACTCCTTGGAAGAAAAGTTATGACCAACCTAGATAGCATATTGTAAATCAGAGACATTACTTTGCCAACAAAGGTCCATCTAGTCAAGGCTATGGTTTTTCCAGTGGTCATATATGGATGTGAGAGTTGGACTGTGAAGAAAGCTGAGTGCCAAAGAATTGATGCTTTTGAACTGTGGTGTTGGAGAAGACTCCTGAGAGTCCCTTGGACTGCAAGGAGATCCAACCAGTCCATTCTGAAGGAGATCAGCCCTGGGATTTGTTTGGAAGGAATGATGCGAAAGCTGAAACTCCAGTACTTTGGCCACCTCATGCGAAGAGTTGACTCATTGGAAAAGACTCTGATGCTGGGTGGCATTGGGGGCAGGAGGAGAAGGGGACGACAGAGGATGAGATGGCTGGATGGCATCACTGACTCGATGGACGTGAGTTTGTGTGAACTCCGGGAGTTGGTGATGGACAGGGAGGCCTGGCATGCTGCGATTCATGGGGTTGCAAAGAGTCAGACACAACTGAGCGATTGAACTGAACTGAACTAAGTAAAAATAGGTATTGAAGATTGGGTTCTTAAAGGTACAAAATTGATAACAAATACCCAAAAGCAAAGATTATAAATCTAAAGTAGAGTTTGGATTTTCAAAAATATAATATTGAAGAAAAAAAGTCACAAAATTTGTAAAATATATATATATGAAGTTTGCTTTAAAAAATAGGGTCTCTCTCATTTTTTTTGTTTTTTTGTTTTTTTGCAAAGTAATAGTAGATTGCTGCTGCTGCTGCTATGTCACTTCAGTCGTGTCCAGCTCTTAGCGACCCCATAGATGGCAGCCCACCAGGCTCCCCTGTCCCTGGGATTCTCCAGGCAAGAGTACTGGAGTGGGATGCCATTGCCTTCTCCAATAGTAGATTATAAAAATGAAAATTAAAGGAGTAATAGAGGACTTAAAAAAAAATAAAGAATGATAGTAAAAATAGTAAAAATATATCTAGGACTTTCTCTGGTGTTGTGGGCAGTGTGGGATCAGTTCATTTTGGGGTAGTTCCTTGATCTGGCTTCTATTTCTCAAGATCTATAGGCCCCTTTCTATGTAGTCGGTACTAACTACAGGGTTTTAATCTATTGCACCTGTCACTTCCAAGGAGGTTTCCTCTGTTTTAGCTTCTTCTGTTTGCTGGTCTCTTCAGTGTCTAATTTCCACCCTGACATAATGGGGCAGTGGTCGACACTCTTTTAGGCTCACTTGTTCAGTCGTGCTGTGGGGAGGGAGGGACGCTGCAAACAACACTGGCGTGTGCTCGCAGTGTCTCAGCCACACTGGGTTTGCCCCTGCTCACGGCCTGTGTGCTTTCCCTGTCCACCCTGCTTAGGCTCCAGGTTGCTCTGTCGGGAACTGTCTGAGACCAGTCCTGGGTTGTAGGCACTTCCCAGGTCTAAGCTGCTCAGGTTCAGGTACTCAGGTAGTCCTCAGAGGTGCAGACTCGGTTGGGCCTGCGTTTTGTGCCCTTCCCAGGTCCGAGCAGCTCAGGTGACCAAGTGTTTGGCGAGTGTGGTCACTGTGACTTATCGCCTCCCCCATCCCTGCCACTTGGTTTTCTGGGTGTACAACCAGCGCACCTTCTCAGGCGGATGTTGACCGTCTAGAATCCCAAGAAGTCTTGGTTAGCAATGAAGCCTGCTTGCAGTTTGGTAGATAATGCCTATCTGGGGCCGTGATTGCCCCCTTCCGGCCGCCCTCGCCTGCCTGTCACCAGAGGGGGATGGGCGATCTGCAGCCGGTTATCTCTGCTCAGTCCTTTGTTCTGTGAGTGGGCCTGGCGGTGTCTTAGGTTAGGGCTTTTCGCAGGGTAGCTATCTCACAATCTGGTTTGCTAGCCCAAGTTAGTTCCCTCAGATTGCTCTTGGGGCATTCAGGCCCAGTCCTTACTCTAAGCAATGCAGCCCGCACCTCCCTGCCCAGCCCCCGCTTGCTAGTGGCGGATGCAGGCGTCCGCACTGCTTCTCCATTGGGAGTTACTGTTGGGCGCGTAATTTGTGGCTTTTAATTATTTATTTATTTTTCCTCCCGGTTATGTTGCCCTCTGTGGTTCCAAAGCTCGCCACACACTTGGCAGTGAGAGTGTTTCCTGGTGTTTGGAAACGTCTCTCTTTTTTAAGACTCCCTTCCTGGGACAGAGCTCCGTCCCTACCTCTTCTGTCTCTCTTTTTATCTTTTATATTTTTTCCTACCTCCTTTCGAAGACAATGGGCTGCTTTTCTGGGTGCCTGATGTCCTCTGCCAGTATTCAGAGGTTGTTTTGTGGAATTTACTCAGCATTCAAATGTTCTTTTGATGAATTTGTGGGGGAGAAAGTGGTCTCCCCATCCTATTCCTCCACCATCTTAGGACCTTGCCCTAGGTCATGTTCTTTAGAAGCAAAGCCTGAAATGGAGATTTTTGTGCAAGTGATTCATTGAGAATGTCCTCTCAGGAGGAAACTACAGAAGAATAGGGAAGCAGGATATGGCCAGAAAAGAAGCTGAGCAGATTTGAGTTCAACTAAAGTCTAATCTGAACTTGACCCTACAGGAAGTTCTGAAGCCATTACATCAGTCAGTCATTGCCTGTGGACTGCCCATGGGGGAGACGGGAGAGGCATAGCCCTCATGGGTATTTCCAGGAAACTAAGCTCTGCTGAAGGCAATTCTTGGGTAAAGGGTATAGCTGTGAGCTGTCAGCAGCAACACTCAATAGTTTTGGAGGATGGAGGCATCGGCCAGGTAAATGGGGTCTGAATAGGGCACCATAGAACCTACTACAAAGGGGATGATTGGCCATATTCCAGAATAGTAAGGGAACAAGGAATCCAGACATGTGAGTTCTAGCTTTAGTTCTGCTACTGATATTTTTGGGGTACTCCATAGCTAATATCTGGTAAAACGAGTGCACTGGAAATTGTATTCAGTAAAGTCCCTTTATCTCTAAAATTATCTTATGGTGGCAAGTTGTAGAGGAGTAGTTCTTGACATATGGGCTGAAGACCACTGAGAGAGATGGGGTTAGCGAGAGGACAAAGACACTGGTTACTGGGTCTGTGAGATCATGTACACCTCAAGCATTGTATTCATATTAGTGATGTGAATTATTATTATTTTTCAGTTATATATGATAAATGAAATAGATTTTCAATTTAAAAACGTTATGGAATGCATCCTAGTGGTTTTATATAATGTGTTTTCTCAATCACTAGATTCTAAAGGGACTTTTCTGAGGGTAAGTTGGAGAGTTTTCTAAAGTTATATTGACAAAAGGGAACATACATACAGCATTGAACTAGATAATACCTAAGAATTCATGTGAATTTGTTTATATTACCTGGGCTTTACCAATTTGGGTTGTGATTTTCTTCATGGTAATTTTTCAGGCATGCATGGTCCATTTTAACATATGAATATTCAGAAATAATGGAAATAATAAGGAAATAAACTAAATGCTTCTCTCTGAAGGGTATATATAGCATTTGAGAGCTGGAAATTGTGTGTGTCTCCTCATTTTAATGATGAGGAAACTAAGGCTCAAAGTCATACTGAGAAAATATACAATTATGTCCCAGACTCCTAGTTTGATTATTATGACTGCTGTACCATGAAGGCAACTAATAATTCAATCTGTGAAAAATTAAAGATAATTGGTCAGAACCATGTGTCATTTTTTAAAAGCAGAATTAACTGATGACTTATGGCATCTTGAATTTTAGGGAACAGTTTTTATACGGATCCCTGAAGTTCATTTTTACAGTAAAGTTTACTATACTGTGGCTCCTTCTCTCTCTCTTTCCCTCTCTGTTTTTAGATTTCTATTTTTAATTGATACCTTCTCCCACTCCATATAGTTTTATCTACCCCCTTTCCCACAATTTTCTAGCAAAGACTTGTAACTTGTATTTTCATTTTTAACCTTTTTCAAATAAAGATAATTTTCCCCTCAGAGGTTACAACATTCAAGAATAAAACAAATATTGTAGTATGCTGATGTGGATTATTTCTATAATAATCATGTGAACAGTGACATAGAAATAATGTGAATATTTTTATTTTCATGTCTTCTGTGGCTCAAGTGACTGCATCTGGTTAATAGAAAATAAAGGATTTGTCCAGAGAGGAGAGGGCTCCTAGATGGGTGTTGGTTCTGATGAATAAATAGAACCGGGCTTGAACTGCTACCAGATGTCCACACCAAGCACTAAGAGAAAGAACAACTGAGTGCAAGAAAATTTTGCCCAATGTTCTTCCCATATTGGCTGTTCCCTGACCATGAACCTCAGAGGAGGCAGCCTAATGAAGCCCACTGTCCATTAACATAGAACCTGCAATGAGCCCTCATTCATGAGAAGCAAGACTCCCTGGCTCTGGGGAGACCTAGATCACCCATTTGTGTGAATTCACCTCTCTTCACTCATAAACAGCAAAAGACAAAGGGGAGCTCTCAAACTGGTGTTTGAAGTGTGGATGCTCACTGAAGCATTATTTTTTTACGGCAAAAAGGAATGAATAGATGAAGGAAGGATGAGAGGAAGATGACAAATGTCTGCACCAATAGAGGAATACTTCTGTCACTGAACCAAACTTGGGTCCACTTGTCTGTGCACAGTAAAGTCTATCTATTGACATGGGGTCGTATGGAAGGAAAGTGCAGCATTTATTGTAATGTGCTGTACAAAGAATTGGGGACAGCTAGTGCTCAAAAAAGCTCCCCGATGGCTTTCAGGGAAAGGTTTTTAAAGAAGAGTGAGGGAGGGAGGTTGTGGGGTGTGTGATCAGCTTGTGGACATTCTCCTGATTGGTTGGTGGTGAGACACATGAGAGTTAACATTATCAACCATCTAGTCCCAATCCGTCTGGGGGTCCACGTGCTTGTGGGCAGCATACACTTTCTCTGCCTGGTGGTGGTTTCAGTAGCTGCAAAGCAGCTCAAAGGACATGGCTCAGAATATTATTTATAGCCCTTGAGGAGGAACCAAATGTCCTTGAGTTTGTTTAATTACAACTATTATTATTTTGTCTTGCTTGACTATTTTCCTTTCTGCATTTTCTCATTTCTCTGATTAAATTTATTCTTTGACTAAAATTTTTCAAAAGGCAGGCAGAGGACCCTGGGGAGAGTCCTGTTCTGGGCAGGTCCCATAGAGCCCTGCTCAGTTACCCTTAGATGTAGTATGTAGTATGCTCCTGTTACAAAACTCTACATTAATTAAAAGACTCAGACAAATCTATATGTATTGATATGGTACTATTTTATTGAGGGAAAACCAGATTGTGAGACAGTATCTATATAGGATGCAGTCTTTATTTTTTTTAAAGGTCTGATCGTCCAGGAAGGGTCTAGAATATTCTGCAAACCATGAACAATGATCACACGAGGTAGTAGAAGTTTGAAGAAGGTGTGAAGAGTTGAGTACGGGTCTTTAACTTTTTATTTCAAAGATATTGCTTGAAACTTGTGTCAAGGAACAAGCATTGCTTTTGTAAATGAGTATTTACAAATAAGCAAAAACATTTTTTTTTACAGATAAGTATTATTTTGTAAAAATAATAACTGCACTAGAAAAAAGAGGTTACATGACACAGACACACACACCTGAAAAGATCTGTGTAAAAACAGCAGCACTGTTCCGCTCTAAGGCAGTAAACTTACAGTACAGATTTTTACATTCTTTATACTTTTCTGTATTTTTCCAGCCATATAGTCATCAAACCAGAAAAACCATTTCAATGAAAAAAAAAAAAAAAACTTTAGAGTGGAGTTTCCCTCTTGCTACTGTTTTTCAGCATTAGCCAGAAATACTAAACATTCATGTTGCCAGGAGCACCAGACTTAAATTTGGGCTTGTGCTTTCATAAATAGCTATGAGGGCACCTAGACATTGGAAGTACCCAGGCAAATATTTGGGTTGAGAGCAATGGTGTCCTGGTAAGTTTCACAACTGGCTGCCCCAAAGAACCTGCGCCCTGATTTGTAACGTCTGGATTTCTCTGTTAACATGCCCACCCTTCCAGCTGCCTTCAGGCTGCCTGCCGGCTACCCTTGTGATCACCACCATGCTGGTGGATTTGGACGGGATGCTCCAGCCAGCGGTACAAGCTGGCTCCAAAGCACCAGCGATGCTGGGGCGGGAGGGGGGCGGGGAGGTTCTTGACCTGGCTTGATTTTCTGCTCTTGTCTCATGTCCTTGGCACATGGAGAGAGGCCCAAAGAAGAGGGGAAGTTGGAGGGGGTGGCTGCTAGATAAGTGTGGAGGAGTCTAGTTTAGCCAAGTCTAGTCTTACTGTCTGGCCTGGCGGTGGGAAATGTGGAATGGAGATGGGGGCAGGGAGGGGTGGTGGTGTGTAAGTAGTGTGTGTGGGTGGGTGATGTGGGTGTGGGTATGTGTTGGTCACGGGCCTAATGCAAGTTTGAGTCTCCATCTTGTTTTTTCAACAGAATGGTTAGAATAATACCCCCATCCCATTCCATGGGCCTTCTAAGCTTTGGGACCTTGACAGCCTGTTGAAGATACAGGCTGGGTAAACGTACTTAGAAAGCAGAAGTGAGGATTTGAGGACCAGACAGATAAAGCAAAAAAAAAAAAAGCCAATTCAAGGACCACCTGTGTTCAATTCTAGTGAAGTCTGGCTGCTCAGGGTGTCTCAGTCGCCCCCTCTTTGGTCATTCCTATAAGCATCCCAGTGCTCATGGTTTTGTTCTGGCCATGCTTATCCCTTGGTGCTGCCCTTTAATTAGAAAGAAAAGGAAAAGAGGCTGGCACAAAGTTAGGTTGACTGTGCCTTCGAAACTGTAAAAGCAGGAAAGAAATTAGGTGTGATTTCCCTTTCCCCACACCCTGAATGCTTGTCTATATACTACACCCCACCCCCTGTAGAAATCTTGATTTGCACTGACTCATCACTTCATATAACATCTTCTCCATGGAGGAAATAAGCATCATCTTTTTTTTCTGGACAAATCAGGCCTTCTCCAATCCACACCCTCTCTCCCCACCTCTACCCCCAGGCCATTTACCTCTATAAGTTCAGTTCAGTCTCTCAGTCATGTCCAACTCTTTGCGACCCCATGAATCGCAGCATGCCAGGCCTCCCTGTCCATCACCAACTCCTGGAGTTCACTCAGACTCAAATCCATTGAGTCAGTGATGCCATCAGCCATCTCATCCTCTGTCCTCCCCTTCTCCTCCTGCCCCCAATCCCTCCCAGCATCAGAGTCTTTTCCAATGAGTCAACTCTTTGCATGAGATGGCCAAAGTATTGGAGTTTCAGCTTTAGCATCATTCCTTCCAAAGAAATCCCAGGGTTGATCTCCTTCAGAATGGACTGGTTGGATCTCCTTGCAGTCCAAGAGACTCTCAAGAGTCTTCTCCAACACCACAGTTCAAATGCATCAATTCTTTGGCGCTCAGCCTTCTTCACAGTCCAACTCTCACATCCATACATGACTACTGGAAAAACCATAGCCTTGACTAGACGGACCTTTGTTGGCAAAGTAATGTCTCTGCTTTTAAATATGCTGTCTAGGTTGGTCATAACTTTTCTTCCAAGGAGTAAGCGTCTTTTAATTTAATGGCTGCAATCACCATCTGCAGTGATTTTGGAGCCCCCCAAAATAAAGTCTGACACTGTTTCCACTGTTTCCTCATCTATTTCCCATGAAGTGATGGGACCTGGTGCCATGATCTTCGTTTTCTGAATGTTGAGCTTTAAGCCAACTTTTTCACTCTCCTCTCTTACTTTCATCAAGACGCTCTTTAGTTCTTCACTTTCTGCCATAAGGGTGGTGTCATCTGCATGCTGGGTATTTGCTTCTGTGGTCACCATTCTCATGGCTCCCGTCCTTTTTGCATGTAGCCTAAAGATGGGAGATGAACCAGCCTCTGGTCACAAAGCAAAGTGGGAGAGGGGTAGCCAGGACTCATTATATTCACAAAAAGAAATATAACTTTTTTTGCTTAACTTTCAGAGAATTGTTGCACTAGACTGGGATGAGTACCACCCTTAAAGTTTTACATTCTGAAACATCCGGGCTACATTTTAAAGTGCTTTATTTGTGTTAACAGTTGGTGTTAATTTTTGCAGCTTTTTTTTTTTAAAGGAAGCCTATATGCAAAGTTGCTAGGTTGATGGACATGTATATGCATTTATATAAGTAGAAACATTTTTA
Source organism: Budorcas taxicolor (assembly GCF_023091745.1). NCBI lineage: Eukaryota > Metazoa > Chordata > Mammalia > Artiodactyla > Bovidae > Budorcas > Budorcas taxicolor. The sequence continues at coordinate 49,832,599 of NC_068913.1, read as the reverse complement.
TCTGCACATACACTGTAAACCAGTATGAATATGTTAATATACAAAAGTGATTTTCCTTTAATTTTTAATTCAGATTTGAATAAATTTATTAGTACTGAATAATGGTGGTGGAATTGGGTGTGTGTGGAAGGGGGAGGGAAGATATTTGTGGTTTAAAAATAGAATTCTAGAGAATAGTTGTATTTCTTTGATGGAACAGTAGACCATTTCTGGAATGTTATGGTGAAAATAACAGGAAGTTCTGAACCAATAGTTCTCATCCAGTTTTCCTCCTGAGCATGAAGGAACAGTATGATACTGGCCCTCTAGTGGGTCACTGTGACAAGGAACAAAGGTGGTCCATGAGGTGGGCACAATGGTCCAGCTTAAGGAAGCTTAATAGAATAAAGTAGAGGTGGGGGTGAGGAGAAAGGGACTATTAGAACTTAATTTTATTAAGGAATAAAGATAATTAATACCATATGTGTGGATCAATAGGCATGCATAAAAATAACTCATAAATAAGTGTGCATATAATAATTTAAGACATGTTTATGGAGGGCCTGCTGTGTAGCCAGTGGTGGGGATGCATTTTTACATTAACAGGCAAAAAGGCAAATAACGTGCCATAATGTTACATTCTAGTTGGGTGGAGATGGGAGGAAAGAAAGAGAGAATGAAGTCTTCCAGGTGATGACATGCTTCTGGAGGACAACATATCAGGATAAAGGGGACCATTCTTTTTGACAGAGTGGTCAGGGAGGGCCTCTCTGATGACAGATTGAATTTGAGCAGAGATATAAAGAAAGAGGCTGAATCATGCAGATTCCTAGAAGAAGAGCATCTCAGGCAGAGGAAGTAGTGAAAGCAGAGTCTGTCTGTGGGCCTGACTCCAAGCATTCAAGGACCAGTGGGGAGGCCAGGGGTGGGGTGAGGAGGCCTTGTTGCAGGAGCTGCAGTCAGAGGGGCTGCTGGCCTCCAGATCACGTCAGATCTTCCGGCCACCACCAGGGCTTTGGATTTTGCTGAGTAGAGGAGAAGTCATTGGAGAGTTTTGTGTGAAGAAGGACCTCATCTGATTTGCACTGGGAAAGAACTAGGACTTCTGTGTTGAGAGTATATGGTGCACGTGATATGGCAAAAAAGACCAGCGAGTTCATAAGTCACTGGAGCAGCTGAGACCAGCAGCAGTAGAGATGGTGAGAAGTGCTTGGATGCTGTGTACACTTTTGAGGTAGAACCAGGACTTGATGAGGCCAGCAAGGTATCTGGGATGCAAAAATTAAGAAAGGCCTCACCTGAGACATGTCATGGGGTAGTTGAGAGGAGAGCAGTTGGGGTCTCAGACAGAAACAGTATCCCTAATACCTGGACAGAAAGCAGAGTGTAGGCCACAGAGTAGGTGGCTCAGTAGATGTGGGGGTAGAAGAAGTGGACTTTCTGTCTTGATGACTGTTTTATCAGAGATTAAAGGGCAGGATCATTAGCTGAGCAGGCCTGGGGAGAAGTAGAGGTTTGAGAAGAGTGAAGAGGGAATGAAATAATCCATAGGAGGGTAAAAGTGAAAGAACCAAGGATCTGTAGTCCGCTTGCCAGGGGTTACTCAAGCCCTCCCCTCCCCAAGTTAGCAGTCCTGGGGCTGCATGCACACAATTGTTGGGGCTATTTGCTCAGACTGATGGGTTGATAAGGAAGTCTGAAGAACACAGCTCTAGACCAAGTGAGAACTTCCAAATTAGCTTTAAAATCTATACTTGAACATCTAATTGAAAAAAATCTAACAATAGCTACCACTATATCTGATAAACCATGGCCCAGAATAACAGTTTAAAAATTATTAGCAGTAATGACATTTCTATACATATTTGGGCTTCTGATCAAAATGATTCACAGGATTCCTGAACATACTGGTCTGTCTGTTGCTAAACCAGCCTTCTGCTAAGCCAGCTTTTGTAAATTCCCAGCAGCTCTTACCTCCCTTTGGAACCAAGACTTGCCGAGAGAACCTCTGTCAGCATATTTACCCCGAGTATTTCAAAGTGTCCAACTAATGTACTATTAAGAATCATCATATTTATACTGAATGTATGAGATTCAGACTGTTATTAGTTTCTTGTGTATCAGCTCAGAACGACTATGCTCTGCTGATCTCAGGCATACAACATTCTCCCTCTGTTATTAATCTTACCTCAAGCTCCCATTTCTGCTGATGGCAAAAATGTGACCTAGTTATTTCCCATCAGATTCAGTCACTTCAGTGATTTCACATTTATTTCAGAGAACTGTCTCTCCCGTCTCCTGGAGTTCTATTTATGGGGGTGGGGTGGGGGTTGGGAAGGGAGTGGATGGGTGAGATGGGGAGAAGAGCTTAAGGCATTTGTGGGAAGGGGCATCAGATCCTGATGGTTCTGTGTCCTTTCCAGCCTCCTCTGAGATGTAATTGTCTGGTCTTTGGTCAGCAGCTCTGTTGTGCTATGGAAACCAAGGGTCTGGCTGTAGACTCCAGTCTGTGTCATACAGACTTCTCCTTCTGATGGGATCCTCTCCTTGTGGCCACAGAGCCTCTTCTCATCCATCATCCCTCTTTCTGCCTTGCTGCAACTCTCCTGGCAGCCTGGGAAATCTTGGGAAGTCTTCTTGTCCCTCTGGATCCAAAGGAAACTTAGAAGACCAGCATGTGCCCTCTTGGACGACACAACTTGATGCCAAATTTCTGTCGCTTAGTTGCTGCTTCTGCTGCTGCACGTTGTTGAAGACTGCTGCTGCACGTTGAAGGCTTTGCTGGGAAGCCTGCTGCCTCCCCAGGCTTCCCTGGGATGTGACTTGGGTCCTGTACTGTGGCTATGCTGAGTGGGGGTGAAGCACAAGGTCAGAGACTAAATCTCCTTTGTCTCTTGTTGCTGGACTTACTTTAAGTCCTTAATCAAGGAATCTTCTCAGCTTTTCTGCTTATGGCATAAAGTTGATGCACAAAGTTCTTAACTTTTTGGATATGAACAGACACCCAAAGAATGTACTCTTGTTCTTGCTGTTGAATTCCTTGGCTTTGCAATATATTCTCTTTGGTATTAATTTCAAGGATCTTTTTTTTTGAAATATATGAGCCCCAAATCTGTCTTTTGTCTGCCATGATCTGTCTTTCTTAGGGTCACTAATCTTTAGTCCCATAGTCTAGTTTTAATAATAGAAGGGGCATGGGGTAGAAAGAACTTACTCCCAATTTAAATGAAATATTTTATTACATTTGCCCCTCTATAAACAAAAACTGTAACTTCAGGGACTCCAAGAGGATGAGAGGGGCTTCCCCAGTGGCTCAGTGGTAAAGAATCTGCCTGCAATGCAGGAGACGTGGGTTCAATCCCTGAGTCAGGAAGATCCTCTGGAGAAGGAAATGGCAACCCACTCCAGTATTCTTGCCTGAAAAAATCCCATGAACTGAGGAGCTTGGCAGACTACAGTCCATGGGGTCACAAAGAGTTGGATGTGACTTAGTGGCTAGACAACAACAAGGGGATAAGAGAGCAGAGTGATTCTGAAGGCGAATCAGCAAAGGTTGGAACATGTCTTTCCAACTCCGTTCATATGATCAGAATTCTCTGGGGTCCTTTTTTCAAAAAATTTATTTTTCAATTGAAGGACAGTTGCTTTACAGAATTGTGTTGGTTTCTGCCAAACAACATGAATCAGCCATAGGTTTATATATGTCCCCTCCCCATCTCAGGGGTCCTTTTAATAAGACACAGTGCTGAGACCTGCTCCTAGGACTGCTAATTCAGAAGCCATCTATTTATTTTTTAAAATCCCAGATATTCACACCGGTGATTCTTATCCATACCTATCTCTGGAAGCTATAGGCCAGGGAACAGCAGTAGCTTTGAGGCCAATCACAAAGAGGGGAGGAGCTAGATGTGACTAGAATCTTGTGTGTAATCTGAAGTGGAGATCCACCTATTGACACCACTCATGGCAGAGTGTGCAGATAACCCCAAGCAGAGGATCAGGGGACAAAGGGGGAACCGAGCAGGAAATAAGCCAGAGCAAGGGAGCAGGTGCCAGCAAGCTCATGAGAACTGAGAGTGTGCAGAGAAGTTGGCAAGCAAAAGAATGGAGATGAGGAATCTGGAAGAAGGAGACCCTGATTTTCTTGAACCTTCTGCTCTCAATGAGGAAGATTCTAATATTTCTTCTGCTAATTCAAAATAAAAATGTTAGAGAGTCAACAATTCCCCACTTGTTGATGGGCATTGGCATAAGGCTGCTGAAACACAACACTAGCCCTTACCTGGCTGTGCAGTCCAAGGCAAAAGGGAGAAAGAGCCCTTGTGACAAGGAAGTAGCCTGATGGGAAGCTAAGCTAGATTTGGGTAGGTTGACAGGTAGAAAGAGCCATTTTAGGTTGTAGGGATTCTGGAGTTGCTTGTTCTGCTAAGTGAAATAAGTCAGACAGAGAAAGACAAATACCGTATGAGATCACTTTTATGTGGAATATAAAAGATACAACAAACTAATGAATAGAACAAAAATGAAGCAGACTCACAGATATAGAGAACAAACTAGTAGTTACCAATGGGGGGATGGAGGGGGGAGGGGCAGGATGGGGTAGGGGAAAATGTGTTATTATAAAATTATATGAAATCATGTATGCGAACTTTCTGAGAATTGTAAAGCACTATAGAATTTAAATAATTTTTCATTTAATAATAAAAAAACAAAACCATATGCCTGTATGAGGGAACCATGTATGACACCTCCTACTTTCCATCTATGCCCAATAAACAGAATAAAACACTGATTTTGAGTAACTTTGTTAATATTTGCTGGACACTAGTGATATTACAAATAAATTAAAAAAGAAACCTTCTTAGAAAACACTAAGTCTAGCAGATATCATATGCTGCATACCATTCTGATTAAAAATAAACACAAAGCTACCTTGAACTTGTAGTGCATGCTGCTCTGAGGTCACTTCAGTCGTGTCCAAATCTGTGACCCCACAGACTATATCCCACCAAGTTCCTCTGTCCATGGGATTCTCTGGGCAAGAATACTGGAGTGGGGTGTCATTCCTTTTTCCAGGTGGTCTTCCCAACCCAGGGATCAAACCCCAGTTTCTTATGTCTCCTGCATTGTCAGGTGGGTTCTTTACCCCTAGCACCACCTGGGAAGCAAGAGTCTGCAATTAACATCTTTTTTTTTTTTTTTAAGTAACAGTTATGCCAGTGGACAAGGGATCAATCACCCCATTCCACCCAATATATATGGATTTGTTAATTATTTTATTTTTAATTGTAGTAAAATAAACATAAAATTTGCCATCTTTATCATTTTTAAGTGTATGATTTAGTAATGTTAGGTATGATTCAGTAATGTTAGGTATGCTCACATTGTTGTACAGCAAATCTCCAGAATTTTTCATCTTGCAAAATTGAAACTCTATAGCCCCTTTTCCTGAATAACCCCATTTTCCTTTCTCCTTCCAACCCCTTGCAACTACCAGTTTACTTTCTGTTTCTATGAATTTGGTGACTCCAGATACCTTAATCAAGTAGAATAAGACAGTATGTTTCATTTTGTGACTGGGTTAATTTACTTAGTGTAATGTCCTCAAAGTTCACTGATGTTATAGCATGTGTCAGAATTTCACTCCTTTTTAAGGCTGAATGATATTCCATTGCATGTAGATACCACATGTTGTTTATCCATTCCTCTACTGATGGAGATTTGGGTTGCTTGCACTTTTGGCTGCTGTGAATAATGCTGCTATGAACATGGGTGTACAAATATTCTTTTGAGACTTTGCTTTACATTCTTGGCACATGTGATCTCCAGTTTTCACTGTGGCCATGCAGGATCTAGTTCCCTGACCAGGGATTGAATTCAGGCCCTCTGCGTTGATTGGGAGTATGGGGTCTTAGCCACTGGGCCACCAGGGAAGCCCCTCACTGTGGTCTTGATTTGCATTTCCCAAATGTTAGTGATATTCAGCATCTTTTCACATGCTTGTGGGTCCTTTCCTATCTTTTTTGGAGAGATGTGTATTCAAGTCCTTTGTCCACTTTTAAATTGGGTTATTTTTTAAGTTTTAGGAGTTCTTTATATATTCCAGATATTAACCTCTTACCACGTATATTATTTGCATATCTTTTTCTCCAGTTCTGAAAGTTTCTTTTTCACTATGTTGCTTGTGTCCTTTGGTGTATATAACTTTTAAATTTAGATGTAGTAAAATTTATCTTAATATATTCACTTTTGTTGCCTGTTCTTTCATTGTCATATCTAAGAAATCATTGCCAAATCCAATGAACTGAAGGCTTATCCCTGTGTTTTCTTCTAAGAGTTTTATGGTTTCAGATCTTTGATCTGTTTTGATTTAATTTTATATATGGTGTAAGATAAGGGTCCATATTAATTGTTTTGTATATGCATATCTAGCTTCCCTGACAAAATTTATTAGAAAGATGTTCTTTTCCCTCATTGAATGGGCTTGACACTCTTGTTGAAAATTATTTGACTTTATATGAAATGACTCATATACAGGTTTTAAAAACAGCTTTATTGAGATATAGTTCACCCATTTAAAGTGTACAATTCAATGTACATTTTATTTTGAATATACTTTTTAGTATATTAATTAAATACTGGGTGGTGTTGTGTATCCATCATCCCAATGAGTTTTAGAATACCCTCATCAACCCAAAAAGAGACCCAGGATCCCTTAGTTGTTACCCTCTACATGCAAATAACCCTCACTTTATAGGCAACTACTAATATGCAATTTAAATAGATTTATCTGTTATGGACATTTCCTATAAATGAAATCACACAGTATGTATCCCTTCATAACTCCCTTCTATAACTTACCATAATGTTTTCAGTTTTCATCTATATTGTAATACATAATAGTATTTAATTTCTTTTTATGGCTGAAATGGCAACCCACTCCAGTACTCTTGCCTGGAAAATCCCATGGACAGAGGAACTTGGTAGGCTACAGTTCATAGGGTCACAAAAGGGTCAGACACGACTGAGCGACTTCACTTTCCTTTCTTTGCATGGATATGTCACATGTATTTATCCATTCATCTGCTGATGGACGTTTGAGTTGTTTCCACCTCTTGGCTATTGTAATTAATGTTGCTGTAAGCATTTGTATAGAAGTGTTTACATGGACATCTTTTCATTCATGTTGGGTATCTACCTAGGAGTAGAATTGCTGGTTCATGGTAACTCTATGTTTCTTGTGTGCATTTTCTTTCTTTCCTTTTTTCTTGTTAATTTGCTAGGTATTGTTTTGTTTTGAAGTATAGTTGATTTATAATATTAATCTCAAGTGTTCAGCATAGTGATTCAATATTTTTATAGATTCAACACCATTTAAACTTATTAAAATTGGCTCTATTTCCTAGGCTGTACAATACATCCTTGTAGCTTATTTATTTTATACATAGTAGTCTGTACGTCTTCATCCCTTATCCCTATCTTGCCCCTTTCCCCTTATTTCTCACTGGTAAACACTACTTTATTCTCTATATTTGTGAGTTTGTTTCTGATTTGTTATTTTTACTCATTTGTTTTATTTTTTAGATTCCGCATATAAGTGATAACATATAGTTTGTCTTTGTCTGATTTATTTCACTAAGCATAATATTCTCCAGATTCAACATGTTGTTGTAAATGGCAAAATTTCATTCTTTCTTACAGCATATATTTATGTGTGCCTATATATATAGGCACATGTACCTGTTAGCCATCTGTATATTTTCTTTGGAAAAATGTCGATTCAGGTCTTCTGCCCATTTTTAAGTGAAGTTTTTTTTTTTTCATATTGAGATGTATGAATTATTTTTAAATAAATATGACCCTTACTGGTCATGTGATTAGCAAACATTTTCTCCAATTCAGTAGGCTATCTTTTTGTTTTGTTGATGATTTCCTTTGCTGTGCAAAAAGTTTTAAGTTTAATTAGGTCCCGTTTGGTTCTTTTCTGGTTTATCTTTGCCTGAGGAGACAGATCCAAACAAATATTGCTATGATTTTTCTCAAAAAATGTTCTGCCCATGTTTTCTTCTACGTGCTCTGTGGTTTCCAGCTCCTACATGTAGGTCTTTAATCCATTTTGAGTTTATTTTTGTATGTGATATGCAGAAATGTTCTGATTTCACTCTTTTACATGTAGCCGTCCAGTTTTCCTACCTCCAGGTGTTTTTGGGTCAGTACATACTGTCAGATTTTTGTAGCTTTATAGTATAATCTGAAGTCAGGGAACTTTGTTTTTTTCCTCAAGATTGCTTAGCTATTTGGGGCCTTTTGTGGTTTTATAGAAATTTTTTTATTATTTGTTCTAGTTCTGTAAAAACTATTATGAGTATTTTGATGAGGATTGCATTAAATCTATAGATTTCTTTGGGTACAATGGACATTTTAACGATATTAATCTTCCAATCCAAGATGGGGTATCTTCCATTTTTTTGGTATCATCTTCATTTTGCTTTATCAGTGTTTTATAGTTTCCAGAGTATAGGACTTTCAACTCCTTGGTTAATTATATTCCTAGTTATTTTATTCTTTTTGATGTGATGTTTAAATGGGATAGTTTCCTTGCTTTCTTTCTGGTATTATTAGTGTAAAGAAATGTAACAGATTTCTGTTTATTAATTTTATGCTTTGCTGAATTCATCTATTAGTGCTAAAAGTCTTTTGGGGGAGACATTAGTGTTTTTTCTCTATATAGTATCGTGTCATCTGTAAATAACGACTGTTTTACTTCTTCACTTTCAATTTGTATGCTTCCCTGAGTGGGCTTCGCTGGTGGTTCAGATGGTAAAGAATATGCCTGCAATGTGGGAGACCCAGGTTCAATCCCTAGCTCGGGAAGATCCCCTGGAGAAGAGAATGGCTGCCCGCTCCAGTATTTTTGCCTGGAGAATTCTAGGGACAGATCAGCCTGGTGAGCTACAGTCCAGGGGGTCACAAAGAGTTTTACATGACTAAGTGACTAACCCACACACACACTTACTTTTTGTTTTTCTCTTGCTGCCTTTAGAATTCACTCTTTAATTTTTGCCTTTTTAATTATAGTATGTCTTGGTGTGGGTTTCTTTGGGCTTATCCTGTTTGGGACTCTGTGCTCCCTGTGTCTGGATATCTGTTTCATTTTTCAGGTTTAGGAAGTTTTCAGCCATAATTTCATCAATTACATTTTCAACCCCTTTCTCTATTTTGTCCTTCTGGAATCCCTATAAGGTGAATGTGAGTATACTCAATGTTGTTTCAGGGGTCCCTTAAACTTTCTCATTTTAATTTGTTTTTCTTTTTGCTCTTCTGATTGGGTGATTTCCATCATCCTGTTTCCCAGATCACTTATGCATTCCTCTATACTCTCTAGTCTGTTATTCATTCCATCTAATGTGCTTTTCATTTCAGTTATTGTATTCTTCAGTTCTGACTGTTTCTTTTCTATGTTTTTTAATTCCTTGTTAAACTTCTCCCTGTAGTCATCTCTTCTTTTTCCCACTTCAGCTAACATTCTTACTACTAATGCTTTGACCTATTTCAATTATTTATCTCTTTTCCTTTAGTTGTTTTTAACAAGTATTTTTTTTCCTTGCTCTTTCATTGGAATCAAATTCCTCAGTCTTCTCATTTTGCATAACTTTCTCTATCTCTACAAAATTAGGTGAAACTGTTCCCTATCCTACTCTTGAAGGGTTATCTTTGTGTCGCAGTGTCCCTCTGCAGTCTGTGTGCCCACGGGCTTTGGTGGGAAAGCTGGATCCAGAGTGAGCACAGTCCTGTCTTCCTTCAGTTTGTGCTGGCAGCTATCACTTTGGTGGGAGGTGGGGCTTGAGATAAAGGGGCTAGAGTCAGAGCTAGGTGTGAGCTGGGGTTTCTCCTATGCTCAGTGACTGACAGCACCCTGTCAAGCGCAAGGTTGTTCCCGGGTACTGGAGCAGAAGCTCTGAGGGTTAGATCCTGATTGATGCTGTATCCTTCCAATGTTCTTTCTCACCCCTCCCTGCATCAGCACCTTTGCCCCCGAGTGGAACAGTGCTGGAGCAAATGGGACCAGAGTAGGTGCCTGGTGTGGGCTGTGGGGCATGCTGGGGTAGTCCAAACCCACCAGCCATAGTTTCAGACTGCTCCCTCTCTGTTGCCTCCATGAGTACCAGCAACGGTTGCCCTGCCTCATTCAGGTGCAGAGCCAAGTCTAAGCCAGCTCTGTCCCCCACAACCATGCACTTTCCTCAGCAACAACAGTCTTTGCCCTAGTGGGACGCTGTGCCGAACTGGAGTGGTCTGGGGCAGGTGCTTGATGTGGTCTGGGACACAGGCTGGGACAGTCGTGGAAAACCAGCCACAGTCCCAGGCTGTTTCAGTCTGCTGCTTCCGACTTGTTTCTGGGACTAAGCAGCATGTGCACACTATTCATGAGCAAAGTCTAGGTTTCCTACAGCCCTCCCGTTGGTCCCACTGGCTTTCAAACCACCTAAGGGGACTCAGAGATCAGTCCTGGGTGTTCACTGGAAGGACTGATGTTGAAGCTGAAACTCCAATACTTTGGCCACCTCATGCGAAGAGTTGATTCATTGGAAAAGACCCTGATGCTGGGAGGGATTGGGGGCAGGAGGAGAAGGGGACAACAGAGGATGAGATGGCTGGATGGCATCATCGATTCAATGCAAATGAGTTTGGGTGAAGTCCGGGAGTTGGTGATGGACAGGGAGGCCTGGCATGCTGCGATTCATGGGGTCGCAAAGAGTCGGACACGACTGAGCAACTGAATTGAGCTGAAGTGAAGGGGACTCATCTTCCTAGTGTCCAGTGCTGTTCTGCCCAATATATATTGAACTGCTCATACCCCAGGTAGGATCTCTGAGCCCATGCATTCTCCCTCCTCATCTGTGTCTTCTAGCTGCCCATGTCCTGACCTGATCACTTCTTTTTCTTTCCTAATGACTCTGGTGTGGAAGTTTCCTTACAACTGTGGTTGTGTAAGAATCTTTCTGCCAGTCTCCAGTTTGTTTTCAATGAGACTTGCATCACATATGGATGTATTTTTGATGTGTTCATGGATGGAGGTGGGCTCAGAGTCTTCCTCCTCTGCCTTCTTGATCTCCTCCTTATGTGAACTTTTAGTATGAGAGGATCACTGGTTTCCAGCAAAATGAAAAACAATCTCCTGATAAATTATGGTGAGGAAAATAATACAACTGTGGGTCTCATAATATCAATGATGACTGAACTTAAGTCAGGTGCCAGGGATGATTAGTTACAAACTGTTTTAAAATTCAGATCCAGTAGTACCAGTTTTTCAGGTTCACATTGTAAAGAGACTAGGCTGGAGATGATGTAATATGAAAATTCCATTGAGTGAAAGGAAATAATTATGTCAGGAATCCGATAATATAAAATGAGGGAAAAAAAAAAAGGTCTTGGTCAATAGCAATACTTTAAATCCCTTTATAGAGGGGGCTGTATTCTTCCAGCAGGCAGAAGGAAAAGGAGCATTGCTTGATTCACTAATTCAAATGGGAAGTAGGGTAAACAAGTGAGTCAGCCTGGGCTGCTGCAAGATGGGTAGGAATTAGTAGGGAATGTGGTGGTCTCAAGAGTACACACTTATCTAAAGCCATTCAAATTCAGATTTTCTTAACTATGACAGCCAATCAAAACATGAATCTAGGTCCTGGACAACTTGTTGCAACCCCTAAAATTAAAAAAAAAAATAATAATAATGGAGAGGAGAAAGGAGGGGGGAAAGCAAAAGAGAAAGGGGGGATTGAAATTGAACCCTAGCAAATTCCAGTGACACCTCATTATATTATGTTGCTATTTTTATCACAAATGGGGCTTCCTATAAATTGACTCTGTAGAGAAACTACTTCCTTGAATCCCTCTTAGAGAGTGGAGTGGATTGAAATGGGGAAGAGGAAAAGAGAGCTGCATTTTCATTTATTAATAATTCAAGGTCTGGAGGTAGGATTCTGACTTCTGAACCAGTATTTCCTGTTAAAATGTGTATTCTGATTCAGTAGGTGTCTAAGGTTGGGCCTGAGATCCTGCATTTCAGTAAGTTCCCAGGTGATGCTTGTCCTGTTGGTCCCCATAGTACACACTTTGAATACCAGGGTAGCAAATAACTCTCGGATGAAGAAAACTACTACCTCCACATATTTAAAACATCATAAGCAGTAAGGATATGGAACAATTAGGGATGTTTCCCTTTTCTAGGTCAGGCCACTCTTTGAATTTTGTAATCCTAATAAGATATTCAAGACATCAAGGGGCAGAGACCAGTCAAAAAGAGGTCATGTTCCTAGCAGCCAAGTTCTGGTCAATGGGATGTGAGCCTCAGTCACGTGAACAACTTTTGGGTTATGTCTTTGAATGGAAGATGTTCCATCCCCTTCCTTCTCTTCTCTCTGGCTGGAGTGCAGACACAATGGAGAGCTATTTTTGACTGTGTGGGCAAGGGCAATAGCTGAGGAATATCAGAACAAAAAGATAGAAAGGGCCTCAACTCTGCAGAGTGAAACAGCAATACTAGCTCAGAAATTTATGTTAGAAACACAGTTGTCTTTTAAAAGCCACTGCTTATTTGGGTCTGTCAAGGGCAACCAACCTGTATCATAAGTAGTATGGAACCACACTGCTGATTTCATTTATTGTATTAGTCACGGTTCAATTACAGATAATAAAATTCATTCTGGCAAGTTTAGGCAGATTAGTATATGGAATTAAATGGCTTTTAGTAATGCTAAGAGTGAGCTGAAGACCAGATGCTAGCTTGAGCTTTCAGAAATGACTCTGAAAACCACACTGCAAATGGTGTCACTAAAGTAGCCGCCGTGTCTTCCATCCTATAAAAGCTGCTGCTACCAAACAGACTGTCTTAGGGAGGATGCCACCACAAACAGGAAATTATCGTTACTAGCGCAGGCTCCAGAACCACACAGCCTCAGCTGTGGTCTACACCAGTGAAATGATGCCCTGTGCCTGCCTTACGGCATCTCTAAAATTAGTGACTGGCACCGGGACCAAAGCGAATTCAGCTGCAGAGAAATTTATCACTTCCCTGTATACCCAACAGTAGAAGATCTGTTTCTGTCTACCTCTGCCTTTCTTCTACTCTCCAGAATTTGCACAGCTGCATCTGATTGGCCAGATCTGAGTAACTTTCAAAACCCTATCTGCTAGGGAATCTGGGAAATGCAGTTTTTACCTTTCTGGGCTCTGATGTTCAGTAAGGCACAACAGAAGCACAATGGAATGAATATTAAGTACTGATCTACCATGTACACTGTAGCCTCTCACACAAACAAAATTGAGCCTGGCAAAACTTAAGGGTTACACCCACACTGTACTAAAGGGAACTTCATAGCCTTCAATGCTATAATTACTAACCAGGAAAAGAAAATAAATGAACTAACTATTCATCTCTAGAAGCTGTACAAAGAACAACAAAATTGACCTAAAAAATACAAATGAATGAGTTATTTTAAAAATAAAAACTTAAATTACTCACTTTTAAAGCAAAATAATTGGTAAACAAATTTAAAAATTTCTTTTCTGAAACAAAAGAATCTCCAGAAGACTAATTTAGAAGAAATGGAGAAAATATAAATAACATGCAGAATGATGAAAGGGATAATACAGATGGAGGAAAAAATTTTAGACATTTCCAATAATACAATATTTTGCCAAGTACTATCAGTCAGCTTGAACAGTTATCAACATTTTGCCACTTTTGTTATTTATTCCTCTCTCTTGTATTCTCTCCATTCCCCACTTCTCTTGGAGTACTTTAAGAAAATCCACAAACCATAGCCTTTCACCTAAAAATACTTCATAATATATCACTAACAAATTAGGACTTTGAAAATATATACTTTAGCCATAATAGCATTACACTGAACAAATTACCAGTGGTTTTTTAATATCATCTAATATCCAGTATGTGTTCAACTTTCCCTGATGGTATCGAACTCTTAACAACTGTTTTATTAAAATAAGTATCCAGAGAAAGTCCACACATTCTATTTAGTTGATGCATTGCTTAAGTATCTCTAGTCTGTAGCAGTTATCCTATCCCATATGCCATTTATTTGTTAAAACAATGAAGTTATGTGTCCCTAGAATTTTCCACATTCTTAATTTGACTGATTGCATCCTCATGAAAAAGACAGTTTTTAAGTGAGAAAATATGATCAATGATTAGATGATGATAAATTTGAATATCCTAAGAAAATCCAGGATTTTCCAAGAAAATATTTCCAATTTTTTTTAAACATGTAAAAAGCATGAATATATTCAGACTAGACATTGGAAAAATGTAAAGAATTACCCAAAACTTTCACACTCAGATGGTTTTATAGGTAAATTGTTCCAAATATTCAAGTTGCAATTAATTTTTTTTTCATTATTAAGCTATTTGAGAGCATGGAAGGAATATAGAACTTTTTCCAATTTATTTTATAAAATTACCATTAAAATGATTCCAAAATTGAAAAAAAAAGCATAAAGACAAAAATTACACACAAGATGTGTCTCTCTTTTTCCTTTTTATTGGCCATTCTGTGGCATGCAAGATCTTAGTTCCCCAACCAGGAATCGAACCCTTGCCTCCTGCAGTGGAAACGTGGAGTCCTAACCACTGGACCACCAGGGAATTCCCCACACAACTTTTTTATGGAAATATATTAGATTGGCTAAAAAGTTCGTTTGGGTTTTTTTCATATGATGTAATAGAAAAACCCAAATGAACTTTTGGCCAACTCTGTATGTAACTTAAAAATTGGAGAAGAAAATAATAGCAAGATATTAAAAGACCATACACCCTAAGCAAATAAGTCTTATTCTAATGTTTTGGAGATGGTTCAGTATAGCATAATATCCTCAAGGCTCCTCCATGTTGTACTGTGTAACAGGATTTTCTTCTTTTTCAAAGAATGAATATTCTGTTGCACAATACATTCTATTGTATGCTCCCATTCTATTGTACACCACATTTTTTTTTAACTTGTTCATCTGTTGATGAACATTTGGGTTGCTTCCACTTCTTGGCTATTGTGAATAATGCTGCAATATACATGAGTGTGCAAATATCTCTTTGAGATTCTGCTTTGGATCCTTTTGGGAAAAAATTTATATTATGAAAAAACAAAAAATCACCTCTCTGAAGGCCAAATAAAATAGAGCTTCTAGCCAGAATCAGACTATAAGCTGCCAATTTGCAATCTCTATTATCTTTTCTTAATATTTATTTACCTTTATAGTGGGGATAATGAAAGGGCAGTCTTAGCCTTGGTGGAGAACAGAAAGCTCTGAAAAGAAACTAGTTGGATGAGAAGGAATTTTCCAGATGAAGGCGTTGCCGTTGTTTAGTCACTAAATCATGTCCAACTCTTTTGTGACCCCATGGACTGTAGCCCATCAGGCTCCTCTGTCCATGGGATTTCCCAGGAAAGAATACTGGAGTAAGTTGCCATTTCCTTCTCAGGGGATCTTCCCAACCCAGGGATTGAACCCATGTCTTCTGCAGCAGGATTCTTTACCATTGAGCCACCAGGGAAGCCCAGTGAAGATGTTAAAGGTAGTTTATTCCAGGCAAAATGAGCAGTTTTAAGAAGAAAGTATGGGAGAAGACAGGTGGCTGGAGAGGTCTGAATTTGGGTTGGCAGTGAAGATCAACCCTGATGAAAGGTAGGATAGTGGTATTAGCTGTTTGCCAGTAAATCTCATTGGAACTAAAAGTCTCTGAACTTTGAAGGTAGCATCACTTGTGCTCCCAGGTTTAAAGAGTTTTGAGATGAGGTCAAGGTACTAAACCAGGCAGCAGGCTCCCAAAGAACATATTAGAGTTAAAAATAGACACAGATGACAGCAGCGACTGTGAATGAAACTGTCTAGTAGAAGGGTTTCATGTGGGTATGAGACATTAATCTGGATTTGCCAGTTGGGGAGAAAGGTGAATGTGGTCCCTGGGAGGAAGTGCTCTGAGAAGAACATTCCTGGGCATAGCAGAGCCCTAGTTAGTTGAACCTCACCTGATCTTATTCTCCAGAGAAGCCAAGTGTCCACTCAAGACAAAGAAATAGTCATTCTTCCTTGATTGTCTCTGTTGGCAGGGAACAAGGACTAACAGGAAGCAAGATGGGAGTCAGAGATGTATGCTGTGGGGAGGTTGTGCAGTGGAGTATCTTGTGAACATTCCCCAGGGGCAAGATGGGTGTTCCACTTTGTGGTTCTTACATCAAGAATGATGATGCCATGTGGGTCAAGAGGTATGAAAGATTTATCACTCCCACAATATGGCTTTCTTGGGAGAGTAGAACATGTTCCCAAATAGGTCTGAAAATGGTTTGAGAGAACAGGGAAGGGAGGCTGGCTTGGGGTTTTATAACTGTTAGAAGGTGGGGCTGGGGTGAGAGTTCCTTCACGCTGGCCAAGATTTACCAGATTTTGAACTTCCTAACACTGCCAAAGGTGGGAGCACCTAGCCTTTTTTATCACCTTGCCCAGATGGGGGAGGTATAAGGGAAAGGGGGCATGGCAGGGCTTGAAAGCTGTCAACCTCAAATAATCAAAAATTAAGCCAAGACTCTTTATTACAGAGTATCAGAGAGCCTTGGTGAGCCTGGACCTCAAAAGGATTAAAAGCACAGAGCTGCCCCATCAGACATCTACATAATCTCTTAGAGAAAATCAGTAACCAGAAACTGTAGAGGCCAGAACTATAGCTTATGTGAAATTCTCCATGTTTCTTATTATTTCTGTTTTGTTTTCTGCAAGCATTATTGAAAAATTCACATAACAAAAGGGGTTGTAATATAGTTATCATGGATTGTGTGTGTGTTGGATATAGCTGACTGGTACTCAGTATCTATTTCCATCATGTTTGGGTGGTTTCCTGTACTGACTGGGAAGCAGGAAACTACATTTGCTTGACTCTTCTGGATGGATTTTATTATGTACATATTGGTTTATATGTCAAAAGCAGAAGTGAAGTGGAAGCCTTCTACTATTTGGCGGATTTTCTGCTGGTGAACAAGATCTTGTGGTGGGGGGGGGGGGGGGGGGGGGCGGTTTCTGAAGTGGTTCTGGTACCCAGCCACTAGTTTCATGGGTGTGGAGAGGAAATTGTTGTGTGGCAGCCATAGCTTCCTCATCCTTCTTGTCCGATCCCTGCATCACAGCTATGGTTGTGAACAGTATGATTTACGAACTCAGTAGTTCCATCCAGTGTCCGCCTACAAATTGCTCACCATCCTGATTGTTGCAAGCTATCAGTTGCCTGGCTTGTCAGTTTTGCATTGTTCCGGGGGTTATTTCTGAAGGCCCACCCTAGAGCCTGCTCCTCCAGCCATTCTCGTTAACTTGCAGACACCTAATTCCTTTATTAATTCCTTTGTGCTTAACACAACAAGATTGGTTTCCATTTCTAGCCTTGACTGCTGATTGTCATTGTGTGTTTGTGTTAGTAAGGGGAGGCTGATTTGGCAGGGGTGGGGGGCAAAGAAGGTGTGGAGATTATATCAACTCCAAACTTTATTTAGAGATAGGGATGTATAGGGACCCTGACAGGTGAGACTGGTGACCTTTATAGAAAGAAAATTGTCTGATCATAGGGAGATCAACTGGGACCTGAGAAGGTCTGGATCAAGGTAGGGTGAGGAGGGAATGCCTTCAGAGTTCCCAGGTTCTGTTGACCTTGGAGCTGCAAAGAAAAAGGGTTTTAGGGAAATTTCTTCAATCATCAGTAGATAAAGGTGTTTAGTGTTTTATTTATTGTTCTGAATATTCATTGTTTTCTTCTAAATTTCTGGAAGTTCATGTTACAGAGTCCAAGCTTGTACTGCTCATTGCATGACAGGTCAATAAATGGAGAAATGAGGTGTTGGAGCAAGGAATAGTGACTCTATTTGGAAAGTCAGCATACCAAGAAGCTGGTAGAGTATCATCCCAAAGAATCATCATACCTGAGTTAGAATTAAGGCTTCTTTTATACCAGAGGGGAGGAGGTGTGGCAGGTTGTTACAGATTTCTTAGTACTAGCCAGACCCCAAAGGGAGTGTGATAATCCTTTATTCTTACAGGGGTCCAAGTGGGTCAGGTCACAGTGTTTCTGTAAACCTCGAATAAGACAAATGTTATTTCCCATTCTGTAACTTTTAATCTCTATATGAATGAAAAGTGTTATACCTTAAAAATCATGCCTGGGAGACAAAGTCTTGATAAAGGGCTATTAAGTATACTTCAGGCTCTAGGCAATATTCCTTTTCAAAAATGCAGAGCCAGCATGACTGAACATAGCAGCAGAGCACAAAGGTTAAAACTAAAGGAATAGATCACATATGGAGTCAGGTTTTCTGTTACATTTACTCTTCTCAGTAGCTTTTAATGTTCTTAATGCAATTTTGGTGTACTTGAAAAACCTTTTTTTTTTTTCTCTTCCATAGATGAAACATAACTTGAGTATGGTCTCCATTTGAGCTTATACAACTATCCGTGAATTGAGTAAAATAGAAATGAAAATTGCCTATAACAAATGCTGTGATAATTTCTAAGATTTTAAAGATTATACTGATACCTTAATGCTGACTCATAAAGTGCTAGCAAGGGAAGTAATTCTTTGATTCAGTTTAATAAATAGATGTGTAGTAAGGGACTTCCTGGGTCTCCACCAGTTCTTTCCCCCACTTCACTTCAGCCACTCACTCTCATGATAGACCTTGGAAGTTGATTTCAAGGAACTGGACCACCTTGGTAGTCTTTACCTTGGACGTATTATAACTCCTTAGTAGATGGGTTTGCCTTCTGTTTCAATGAGAAAGCAAAGATTTTCAGTTGGGAATTTTGTCAATTTTCTTTTTTTACCCCAACCAGTGAACTTATTTAGACTAGCAACCTCTCTCACTTATTTTATTCAGTTTTGGAAATTCACTGTTAAAAAGTCCTTATTGAAATATAATTTACATGTCATTTAAAGTATAGTTTTGTGGGTTTTAGCATATTCAGAGTTGCATAGCCATCACCACAATCAGTTTTCAAAAAATTTATATCGCCACAAAAAGAAACCCCTTGGCCACCACTCCACCAGTTCTCCCAATACCCAATTCCTAGGAAACAACTAATCTACTTTCCTTTTCTATAGATTTGCCTGTTTGAGGAATTTCATATAATTGGAATCATACAATATGTGACCCTTTATGACTGGTTTCTTTAACTTAATGTCTCAGGGTTCATCCATATTTTAGCATGTATCAGTATTTTATTCCTTTTTCTGATTGAATAGTATTCCAATGTATGATGACACCTCATATTTTTATCTATTCATCACTTGATGCAAGCCATTTGGATTGAACAAACCCTATTATGAATAAAGTGTGAACATTAGGAGAAGGCAATGGCACCCCACTCCGGTACTCTTGCTTGGAAAATCCCATGGGCAGAGGAGCCTGGTGGGCTGCAGTCCATGGGGTCGCTAAGAGTCGAACACGACTGAGCAACTTCACTTTCACTTCTCCCTTTCATGCATTGGAGAAGGAAATGGCAGCCCACTCCAGGGTTTTTGCCTGGAGAATCCCAGGGACGGTGGAGCCTGATGGCTGCCATCTATGGGGTCGCACAGAGTCGGATACGACTGAAGTGATTTAGCAGCAGCAGCAGCAGTGTGAACATTCATGTATAACATTTTCTGTAAACATATATTGTGTTTTATCTTGAGTATATGCCTAGAAGTGAAATTGCAGAGTCATATGGTAACTCTGTTTCATTATTTGAGGACTTAGCAGAGTGCTTTCCAAAGTGGCTGTACCATTTTATATTTCTACCAGTAGTGTATGATGGTTCCAATTTCTTCACATCCTTGTCAACACTTATCTGCCCTTCTGGTTATTGCATCATCATGGGTATGAAATAGCATCTCATTATGATTTTTCTCTGATGGCTAATGATGTCTAACATTTTTTTATGTATGTATTAGCCATTTGTATCAGAAATGTCTGATAAGATCCTGTACCCTTTAAAAATTGGGTTATTTAATTTTTTTTATTTTTGAGTTGTAAGAGTTCGTTATGTATTGTTGAGACAAGTCCTTTATCAGATGTATGTGAGTACAGTTCTCCCTAGAATGAACTCCAAACCAGGTTTAAAGAACTCAAATGCACTCAGACTCAGAGCTTGAGCCCAAGCCCTTCTTTTCTGAACCTTCAGAAGCCAGTGGTAACCAAACAGAGGAGAGCCTTGCAATAAGCATCTGGCTGAAGTCATGAGGCTTTACATATGTTAGCAAATATGGGAGGAGGCTAGGGAGGGCATAGTCTCCTAGGGAGTGAGACGGATTTTTTTCAGGGAGGTAAGTTGAGTCACCAAACTGAAATTGTGAAAGGGATACTGAGTGTTGGGTGATGGGAAATCAAGTGAGGCAGCAAGGTAGGGGTGCAGGTTAACAAGCAGAGGGGAGGTGGCATCCTTATGAAAGCTGGTCTGGAAGGCTTCCTCTTTCAGAAGGTTAAAAGGAATAGCCATGTTTACTATTAATTTAATCTTTATTTTCCCTACCTGCTGATGTGGATGGCAAGTGCCTTTTTTAAAGGCAAGGGGCCTTTAAAAAAATTGGGGGGCATGATGTGGTTATGGAGAAGGTGGCTGCAACAATAGTTTCTGGTGTGGCAGACAGTTTCCTGATTTTAAAGATGTCTGATTATTTTAACGGCACCAATATAGCCTTGGGAATTGTTATTCCCTACATCCCATCTGAGTTTGGGATGCAGGGTATTTATTAGAGATCAACATCTACGAAAGGAAAGGAGGTTAAGCAAGAGGAAGTAAAAAGAGAACTGCAGTGCAGGCTCAAGAAAGTTTCAGGGAACTTGCATGGAAGCTCTTGACCAAATATTGCATATCAGATACATCTTGCATCTGAGCAATATGGCCAGAATTTTATACCCCTGCTTTAGTTAGTCACTGCATGCAGGCTGCTTGGCAGTGGTGTGGGGTCAGATGAGGAAGCTCTGACATTGACACAGACTCTGAAGAGGATGTCAGCTGGAGGCCATTTGCTGTTTGTACTCTGGCTGTTGGGCAGCAAATCATTTCTTAAAGGAGAATTTGAGCATCTGCATATCTCTTTATCATAACTGTGTCCTATTTGAAGAACAGAAGCTACCTACTTATTGGTCTAAATGATCAGTATAGTGAAGTCTATTGAGTCATGCTGACCCTGCCCCAAACAATTCATTTACTTGTGACCTTTTGTAACAAATGAAAAATAGATTAGAGGAGAGCCAGAGTCCACCGTGGCCATGCTCCACTTCCACCATGCATGGATAATGATGTGGATGTCATCGTGTTTGTGGGCAGTGAGAGATGCCCAAGGCCCTCAGGGAGGGAGACTTCCCCTCTGTCGATGGTCCTTGAAGAAGGACCCTATAGGAAACACCCATTGTTCTCTCCATCCTTTTCTTGGTTCTTCATGTTTTCCTACCAGACAGGGTTTTGTCTAAATCTTTTTTTCTTCTAAAAATTCCTTTTTCTACTGGCTTTCCTTGTATTGTGCTCACCATTGTGCTTACCATTCTGACCATGCTGTCTCTTTTTCCTTACTCATTTCTCACACTTGCATTGTTCATTTTCCCAGTGTTCTGTTTTTATTCTCCTGGTAAGTAAAATGGTTTGGCTCATTCATCATGCATTTCAGGCCAGCTTCCTTCTAATTATGGAAGCTAGAAAGTCAAATAAAACCTCCAAATCCCTACTGCCCACCAAAAAAAAAAAAAAAAAAAAAAAAAAAGCATAACATTTTCTATTTTCTAAATATCCTAGAATTCTAGATTTAAATTCTGCCAATCAGATAGATGCATTTGTGCAAGACTTAGATTTCAGGCTAGTTTGAGAGGAGGGACTCAGGGCAAAGGGGCTTTAAAAAATTTGGGGGGCATGATGTGGTTATGGAGAAGGTGGCTATAACAATAGCTTCTGATGTGGCAGACAGTTTCCTGATTTTACAGATGTCTGATTATTTTAATGGCAGAAATGTAGCTTTGGGAATTATTATTCCCAAATAATGAAAGCTTAAGAGAATCTTTTTCATTAGTTTTCCTAAGGAAGCCACTTAATCGGTCTATAATTATTCTGTAATGAATCTCTTTCCTTTAAAACTAATCACAGTAGAGTCTCTTCTTTGTATATACTTTGTAAACACTAACCAGTGTAGCACTGATGTTGGGGGATTTTTGTGTTTTGGGTTTGTTTTGATTTTATTTTCTTGTAATAGGCTGGCTGTCCATGGGCCAACCAGTACCACGGATTGAGGGCTTCTGTGGTTACTCAACGGTAAAGAATCTGCCTGCCATTGTGGGAGATGAGGGTTCAATCACTAGTTGGGGAAGATCCCCTGGAGAAGGAAATGGTAACCTACTCCAGTGTTCTTGGGAAATCCCATGGACAGCTGCAGCCTGCCGGGCTCCTCTGTCCATGGGGTCGCAAAAGAGTCAGACAGGACTTAGTGACTAAATAACAACAACAACAAAACTATAGATTCATGTCTCCTAATTTTATGTCTGCCGACTAAGTAACTCCATTAAGCTCTAGACTTGTATGTCCAATTACCTACTGGACATTTCTATCTGAATATCAAATGAAACCTCAAATTTATTGTATCGAAAAACTGAACTAATTTTCGCCCAATACTTTCTTCGCTCCCTATCCAGATACGTAACTTAAGAGTCTTGACAGTCATCCTCTACTCCCTTTTTGCCCTCATTCTCAACTTTCTATCAATACCAAGACCTGTTGATTGTAATTTCTAAATATACCTGTGTCCATTCTTCTTCTCTACATTCTTACTGCTTGTGACTTAGTTGTCAGGATTGTTAGAATAGTCTTTCTCTTTTTCTTCATCCTCCTTTTCTTCCTCTTGAGTTTAAAGTCTGTATTGAAGACAATTTTGAGGCTTTTTTGTTTTTATGTTTTAACATATCTGAAATTGGGATACACTTATAATTAATGGGGTCTTCCACTTGCTGTCAGCAAAGAAGTCATTCTATTTTTTTTTTTAATTTTAAAATCTTTAATTCTTACATGCGTTCCCAAACATGAACCCCCCTTAAAGAAGTCATTCTAACATAGTGATTATTATCTTCTTGCACAAACTTGATTATTATTTAAGGTGACATGACTAGACAACTGCAACCCCCTGATGTTTTATTCAGTAATCATTGAAGGACCATCTGAGGAAGGAATATAAGTCCTACATGTTTTATAATAAACTTTCATTGATACCTCCTGGTAAAATTAAATTATGACAGTATGAAAAGGTGCAGAATGGATGTCAGCAGCTTGGAAGAAAACCCAAACACAATATTAAATTATTAAATGGTTTACTTAGGAAGTCTAAGTAAGCACTCTTTTAATAGATACTGTATATTGCTAATACTCTAATAGCACTGAGATCAATACTGTCTGGAAAAATATGGAGATCAATAAGTTTGAGTCCAAGAGAACTCAGTAGAGTTCTCTGTAAGGACATTTTACAAAGAATATGGTTAAATTTATTTAATTTACAGTTTCTTTTTTATGAATGTGTAACAGTGAGATATGAGAAAAATATCTAAGCCAAAATAGCTCTTTCAATCAATGTAAAACTTCCAAGTTATAGAAGAGCATTACTACATTTTAGTATGTTGAAATTCAGTGAAGTATAGTAATTCTCCAAGTTTTGTTTTTTTTTTTTAAATAAAACTCAGGGTTGTTGTTGTTGTTGTTGTTGTTGTTGTAGGCACATATCCCCATTTCTCCTTGGAGGCAACTACTTTCTAGTCTTTCAGATGTTTCTTCTGGTATTTGCTTCTTTTTCCCTAAGTATCATACTTATACTGCTTTCTTCTAATTTTCGTTTCCAGTTAGACCTCTCTATTGAATTCTCATTATAGAAAACAAGTATTTAATAAGTATTTCATGCTCTTTAAGCTTCCCTGGTGGCTCAGAGGTTAAAGTGTCTGCCTGAAATGCGGGAGACCCGGGTTCGATCCCTGGGTCGGGAAGATCCCCTGGAGAAGGAAATGGCAACCCACTCCAGTACACTTGCCTGGAGAATCCCGTGGAGGGAGGAGCCTGGTAGGCTACAGTCCATGGGGTCGTGAAGAGTCGGACATGACTGAGCGACTTCACTTTCACTTTCTTTCACTTTCATGCTCTTTTACCACCTCTCACCCCTCAAGAC
Source organism: Budorcas taxicolor (assembly GCF_023091745.1). NCBI lineage: Eukaryota > Metazoa > Chordata > Mammalia > Artiodactyla > Bovidae > Budorcas > Budorcas taxicolor. The sequence continues at coordinate 49,808,397 of NC_068913.1, read as the reverse complement.
ATCATGCATATTCTCCCCTTCTTTCTCTTCTCAATACAATTGTAATTCTCAGATTAGTGTTCACTGTTCACATTATTGTGGTTGTGTTACCAGTCTTCCCACTTGAACCATGTAGTGAACTATTTTATTTCTTGTATAATTTTCTGATTTCTTTTAATTAATAATTTCCCTCATCTGTTGGTTTAGTTTTCCATTTTTCTGTTTCTTGTCCAAACTGTTGGGAAAAACTGTATCTTTTATAAATACATTTAAATGCTCAGATATCCTATTCATTTTATTTTTAGGGTACTGTTTCTTTGAGTGTGATTTGTTTTGTTCCCATCTGGACTGGGTGCTCTCTTAGGCTTGTATTAACTGCCATCCTGACATTTCCATTAGCTGTCACTCTGTGGTTTTCTTCACATCCCTCTTCTGTTAGATCTCAAAATTCTTGTATTGCATGCTTTTCTTTTTCTTGCCTTACTCTTTAGTTTTGGTGAAGAGTATGTTCTAGTAACAAATTCAAAAAGATGATGAAAAAGTAAATGTTTTGACTCCTTGTCTGTCTTAAAATGACTCTAGTCCCCTCTGCCACTTGATTGATTAGTTTTTCTGAGTATAGAATTCTAGATTGAAGTAAATTTTTCTCCAGATTTTGGGAGCAGTGTTCATTCATTGTCTTTTTGCTACCAGCTTTGCAATGGAAGTCTGATGCCGTCTTGATTCTAGATTATTTGAATGTAATCCACCCACCACCCCTACCCCAGAAACTTTAAAGCTTTTCTTTTCTTCTGGATTCTGAAACTTTGTCATGCTGTGCTAGGCCCTCTGTGGACTCTCATAGTTTGAAATTTTGTCTTTAAATTCTGAAAGGTTTTTCACTGATTGTTTCCTTTCTTTGTTTATTCTGTTCTCTTTTTGTAAAACTTGTGATTTCAGTGCTGGATCATCTAGAATCTAACATCTCAAGCTTTACATTCTAGGATACTTCCTCACTTTTCTCATTTGACTCTTCTGCTGAGTTTTGTATTTCTAATATCATGAAATTTCTTTTAGTTTCTGTCCTTCTTCATACTGTTCCATCCCTTTTCGTGTTCCATCTTTCTTATTTTTCCTAAGAATGTCACTTATGATATTTAGAAATTATTTCTCTTTCAATTGGATTTTCCCCCAGACTGCTCTTTTGGTTGTTTGTTTTGGATTGTGTCTTTCACACTGGAGGCTTTCCTCAAATATTTGGTGATTCTTGGCTGTGTGCCCATGTTTACGAGCAGGCACTAAATACTGATGCCAGGCTCTGTGTGGGGAGGCTGGGCTTTCTGTTTGCAGGATTTGCTGGTGGGCCATCAGGCAGGGCCCAGTCATCTTGTGGAACTCTCAACTATCTCATTGTCTAGACATCTCTTCTGTGGGTCTGATCACTTTCCCCAGTGAGGAATCTTTGAATAAAATATGGGTCATGACACTTCTTGTGAAGTCTTTTCTAACCCATTGGACCCATTGGATGTTTCTGCATAATTGGTACTCTGTATCCTTTATCAATTTCTGATGCAACATCTATAAAACCTAGCTGTTAATGTATAGATCATGTCATTTAACTGTTTATTTATATATTTTTGGTGTTGGTCTTTATACACTCCAACAGAAAGTAGGTACCTTATTACCCATTCCTATGTCCTTATCCTCTACCAAATGCCTACCATGCATTTGACCTCAAGAAATATTTCTGAAATAAATATGCATCAGGTACTGTATGAAATTGTGGAGTGGGTGAGATGGGTGGAAGCAGAATTTAAAAATCTAAGAAAGATTGTCTATCCATGAAGGATAGATCTTAAAGGATTCTTAAGATCAAAAGTTTTATCTCAAGTTAGTTTTGCCTTTTGTTTGTATTTTTACAATTTAAATTCTTAACTTTTTCTTTAATTCTTAAATTAATTTAATTTTATATTCTTCATATTTTTAAAGAATGGTCTCAAGTATTCAGAAAGGCAGGTTATCTACAAACTGAAGAACCTATCCTTGTGTTTGAGATTTTTTTCAATAGTGATGGTTTTGTTTCATTCAACTTCGATAGACTACACATGGCACTCAACAACTTGAGTTGTAACATTTAAAAAAATGATAATAACATGGCAGTGTACCCTTGCACAACAAAAGCAGAGGATGTTAAATATTTGTAAACAGTGCAAAAGTATTTGTCACCAATTACCAGTCATGCTTAGTAATTTCCTCTCTGTTCTTAACTCTGTTCAGATATCATTAAAGAAATGTAGAAAACTTCATAACCTATTATGAAACTAAACACGTTCTGGCATGAAAAATAAATGCTACTTTCTTAATCACAGTAAAAGGTGTTTTTAAAATTACTTGCTTCTCTTTTTTTCATCTTCTACCCAGTCCCACACCCTTCCCCCATACATGACTACAACTAAGTCAGAGTGAGTCCTCCTGTTGCTTCCTGCTCAGCTGAATCAACACTCCTGGAGGCTGTGACTAATAAAAGCCACAACCCATGGTTACACTTGACTTTTGAAAATCCTGGTTAGCTTCAAGGGCATAATTGTAAATGTCCATACTTACAGAATTAAAAAAAGCCAGACTTCATCAATGATTATTAACTTATTTGACTTATTAACTTATTTAGCTAATTATGTTTTGGTATTAACTGATTTCTTAGCTATTCTGAGATCATGAGTACGTAAACAAAAGTATTTGATTCACAGGTTCCTTACTGGCACTATGCTTTCCTATTTATGGTTCAAAATAATGAGGAATATAGAAAAGGAAAAATGTGATTTCTGAAAGGCAATCTAATAGAGTATGTGTCTCTGGAAAGCAGTCTAACAGAGAGTGTATCTCTGAATATTATTTCAACAGCTAATTGTTAGGGAGATCAATTAATCTCCAAGAAAAAGGGAATGTTTCCTTTATCCAGAAACAGAAGAATCTCTTCCAGTCATGTACTGTGCTTCTGTCATTGAACCATGAATAAATTCTTATTTCCCCCAAGAAGAGGTTCCACCAATAATAAGTCAGTGTTGTTACTTTAGGTGTCCCACCTCGATTGACATCTGTGCCCATAAAGTTTACTTCACCTTTTCTAGCGCCCACCCTTGTCCAGTAAGCAAGGCAGGGTCCCTGTACAATGGCCAGGGACCTTGGACCTAGTGGAGGTGACAGGTTTAGCGAACTGACCTGTTTTCTTCCACCACAGGCCAGTGTCTTGACAGCATAACTTTAAACTTTCTGTTTTCTGTGTCCCAAATTCCCCTCAGATCTTGGCTCCTTGCATCCTTGCTTGTCTTCAACACCCAGTTGAACCGCTCACCAAAGAGCCATTCTTGATGTCCTAGATGTCAAACGCAGCAGACTATTTTCTCTCCTTATGGTTCATGAGTTTTTAAAAGCAGTTGGTAGAGTTGACAGCTCTCCCTTCCCTTCGACCTCTTTGTTGGTTTTCCTTCTAATGCCTCAGTCACTCCTTAACCTCTTCTCTTTCCCATTTTTTCAATTTCTCTATCACTGTTTTCTCCATAGGTTTTTATTATGCTAAAACTTCTACCATATTAAAGGAAAATTCTCTCCCCCGAAGTTGTAATCCCTCTTAGAGATCACTTTATATTTTATCCACTTCATTATTTAACCCCATAAAAGAATATAAAACATTCCCTCACTTCTTCTTTGCTCATTCACTTACAGCTCCCCATAATCAAGCCTATAACTCATCAATCTAGTGAAATGGCTCTGGCAAAGTCTTTAATGACTTTCTGACTCTTGAAAATCCTCACCTTATTTGTCTTTTCTTTCCAGCACTTGACCATATTGATGACTTCCTTCTAGAAGCTCTCTCTTCCTTGGCTTCCAGTCATTGCACTTTGCTGGTTCTCTCACCGCTCCGGGTTGTTTTTTTTTTTTTTTTTTTCAGGTTCCTTTTGTTCCATTGTTAACCTCTGAACACTGATGTTTCCCATCATCTTGGACTTTTTCTCCTCTTACCTTACAAGCAACCCTAGAGTAAGTTCACCCTTCTCCATGGCTTTAGCCACCCTACACATGCTGATGACCAATATGTAATCTGGAGAACTCAGCAATTTATACTTTTGTTTTCTGCTATGCAATCTTGCTTTGACTCTGCCAGCTGCTCTAAGAGACATACAGCAATCCCCCTCCTAGCATCCCTCTTTGTTCTGCAGATTTTTTTTTTCCCAGGGGGCTCTTTTCGTACTCTCAAAGGCCATGGCACTTTTTGTTTATTTCCTCTTTCAATCCTCAGGACCCCTTTGGCCCTTTAGAAATATAGCTGTGATATTCCTATGGATTAAGGTTTGAAAACAATATCCTCTTAATTCTTTTCTAAGGCAATGAAATATCAGACCCAAGGATACTCTGCTTGGCTTCTGGGATAGGGTTTTTCTTTTCTTTTAATTTTTGCTGTGGTGTAGTTGCTTTACAATGTGTTAGCCCAATGTGTTTCTGCTGTATAACAAAGTGAATCAACTATATGGACATATATCCCTTTCCTCATGGATCTCCCTCCAACTAACCCCCCACCCCCAAATCCTCCCCTCGAGGTCACCATGGAGCACTGAGTAGGGGTCCCTGTGCTACACAGCAGGTCCCCAACTAGCTATTTGTCTTATACATGGTAGGATATATGTCAGCCCTAATCTCTCAGTTCATCCCACCCCACTTTTGCCTCCTGTGTCTGCTTTCTGTCTGAATCTCTGTTGCTGCCCCACAAATTGGTTCATCTATATTATTTTTCTAGATTATACATATATGCATTAAGATATTATATTTGTTTTTCTCTTTCTGACTTACTTCACTCTGTATGACAAACTCTAGGTCCATCCATATCTCTACAAATGACCCAATTTTGTTCCTTTTTATGGCTGAGTAACATTCCATTGTATATATATCACATCTTCTTTATTCATTCACCTGTCAATGGACATTTAAGTTGCTTCCATGTCCTGGCTATTGAAAATAGTGCTGCAATGAACATTGGGGGTACATGTGCCTTTTTGAATTATAGGTTTTTTTTCAGGGTATATGCCCAGTAGTAGGATTGCTGGGCCGTGTCTACTAATTGGTTGTTCTGCTCTCACTTCAACTATGTTCTCTGTTTAGTCGCTCAGTCATGTCCAACTCTTTGTGACCCCATGGACTGCAGCCCACTAGGCTCCTCTGTCCATGGGGATTTTTCAGGTAAAAACACTGTAGTGGGTTGCCATACCCTCCACCAGGGGATCTTCCTAATCCAAGGATAGATCCCAGGTCTCTCACATTGCGAGCAGATTCTTTACTGTCTGAGCCACCGGATAAGCCCAAGAATATTGGTGTGGGTAGCCTATCCCTTCTCAGGGGGATCTTGCTGACCCAGGAATTGAACTGGGGTCTCCTGCCTTGCAGGTGGATTCTTTATCAGCTGAGCTACCAGGGAAGCCCCACTTTAAATATAACATGACTAAAATGAACTTGCTTCTCTCGTCCATCATATCCTGTGCTGTATCTGCTTCTTTTTCTTTATCCACCAGACTGATAAATATTATCAGCATCTATTTAGCTACCAGGCCAGAATCCTATGTGTCATCTTGGGCTCCACACTCCTCCTCCCTGCCTTGTCCAGCCAGTCTGCTAATTCTGTTGGCTAAATGTCTCTGAAAACTGCCTTCTTAGTACAGTTCTTGGTGTCATCACCTGTATCCAGGCCCAATTTGTCTCCATCCCTAGCTGTTTACTCTGGTAGTGCTTCTTCCAATCTGTCCTCCACACTGTTGTCAGAAGGATCATTTCACTACAGATCGGGTTATATTTATCTCCTACTTAAATATCTTAATGGTTTATCCTTCCAGTGATTTTATGGGAAGTTTAGTGTGCTATCCAGAACCTTTCACACTCCTCCTTGTCTTCTCCATTGTCTCATCTCTTGCCATCCCCTGCACTTCCCACATCCGTCATTATCTCCAGTCTTCAAGTCCTCTTTGTGTTTCACTGTCTGTAATGCACTTTCCTCCTCTCACCCTGCCCTATCTGTTGTCTCCACCATCTACTCGTAAGAAAATGTAACTTAAAAACAGAATGTATATTACAACATATGACATATCTACCAGAATGGCTAAAGGGAGGACATTTGCAATAGTAAGAGTGGGTGAAGATTTGGAATCCACTGAAAGACAAATACATGGCTAGTAAAGAATGAGTTGGCCCAGCTACTTTGGGAAGCTGATATCTATGAAAGCTAAACATATTCAAAAGCATTCAAGGATCAGTTCCTGTTAGAAAGAGTTGGCTTCAGCTCCATGATCCCATAGCATTGTACTATGGCCTTTATCACACTATTGTACTTGTTTATTTTTTATTAATTTTTTTTCCCACTGGGCTGCCAGATGTTTCAAGAACAAATTCTGCCTCATCGTGTCTGTATTCTGAGAGATGAGGACAGGTCTGGCAGTAAATTCTTGCTTAATGGATTACATGTATACTTAAAAGAAATAGAAGTTAATGCTTGCTGGCAGTTCTAAGGAGAATTCTTTACTTTATGAACTTGTATGATTGCTTCTGATGGGAAGTGAAAACTGTAGCTCCAAACATGTTGCCTTTTGCATTAATTTTCAGAAAACTCTACAATTTTAAAAATTAGACTTTAAAATATCAACACCAACTCACCTTTCTGTTAAAGGAATAAATAAAATGAACTGAAATCAGCATGTCACACTACTTACCCAATCAAAATTGCCAGAGGGAGAGTAGAATGGCACCAAGAGCCGTGTAGAGAAAGGTTAGCCTGGACTAGAGACATCAATAGAAGCATCAGTACATAAAAAGTATTTTTGATTCATACCTGATGACTTTATTTGGTTTAAAATAGACTGAAATGTAACATGAGGCACTGGTGATCAAACACAGTAAAGATCATCTAAGGAAACAAAGGGAAAAGAACCTGCCAGCTCCTTGAAATAAGTCATCTGGTACAACAGAGTGATGGTTTAGTTCTAAGTTTTCTGGAAACTAGGCGAAAAAAGGAAGAAATGAAGTTGAATAACTTTCAGTTTCTGTTGAAAGGATGTGTAAATTCACACTCAAGGAAAATCAACCAGCTCATAATGGGCAGAGCCAGAGTTTGAGCGTATCTGCTCCCAGAGCGGTGTCCTGTCCAGCACTCAGGCTGCCTCCTCCTCCCACAGTGGGAGGTATGTCTGCACTGGTCGCAGTGCATCTAATGTGGGGAGCAAGGCTGCTCCCAGGACAGTGAGGCTGGTTATGTCGGTTTCAGACTTTGTCATTAACAAGGATGTATGATGAAACCCTTAAAGGACTCTCATAAATGAAGACCAAAGTATATCAAGTTGCCCTAAATTATTGCATTAGCTTTGATAAAAAGAGTGGAATCATAAAATTCGTAGTCTCTTGGTGCTCTGTGCTGATTTTGTGTGTGAATGAAAGATCTTGGGTAGGAGACCTTGTTTCGTGACTGCACTGAGGAAGAACTTTTTTATCCCTAGTCAGTGCACCTGTATCTAAAAAGAGGAAAGAAAAGAGAAGGAAGTATTTGAAAGAGATGTGTCTCCTCTCATACATCTTATGGAAAACTTTTCTCTCCTTGTCACTGGTGTTTTGCCTTGATCTTTCCTTTGCCCCCAAAAGGTTGCAACTAGTAAGATAGTGCAGGCATTGAGTCAAGAAAACCTCTTTTCCATCCTGCTTCCTCATTTTCTTGCATTGCATCCTGCACCTGATGGCAGCTAATCTGAGTACAGCGAGGAAAGGAACCCAGTAAAGCAACCACAAGTTCACTCCTGATATAAGAAGGACATAGAGATTAACTGCAAGGCAGGCACTGGTCAACCAGTGCATTAGATCACTTGTTTTCTACTTTGCTGTCATCTGTGTTCTCTTTCAGATCCCGAATTATGCCTGGGAACAATATGTTCATGTGATGTAAAGATATTTGGGACACAATGCCATGGGGAGGAATCAGGGAGGAAAGGAGGAATATACCCTTTGATGCAATCCTGCTTTGTCACTGTGAAGAATCAAGCAGAATTTAACTGAATTAAAACCAGTTCTCTAATGCATCAGATTAAAATGCTGTATAGATAATTCAATACCAAACCACATTTAAAATACCACCTGTATAAAAAATCATACCAATTTAAGCTGCTACCCACCCTAAATTTATTGCATAGTATTGGAATGCAGGATTGAAAATTCACTTGTGAAAATATACATAAAATGTTACATTAAATATAGTCTTTTAAAAGCTTAAAAATCATGGTATCTATTAACATCTGGTAACTCCACCAAAGTAAAAATTTAAAGGCACATATCCCCCAAAGACAAGAAGAATGGAAAAGAAAGTGGTGGCAACAACATTGTCGGAGGGAAAATGCAAATAGTGGAACCACAGAAAGCTAGAGGCTAATTTAACAGTGAAGAGTGCTTGCTGCTGCTGCTAAGTCGCTTCAGTCGTATCCAACTCTGTGAGACCCCCATAGACGGCATCCCACCAGGCTCTTTCATCCCTGGGATTCTCCAGGCCAGAATACTAGAGTGGGTTGCCATTTCCTTCTCCAATGCATGCATGCATGCCAAGTTGCTTCAGTCATGTCCGACTCTGTGCGACCCTATGGACAGCAGCCCATCAGGCTCCTCCGTCCACAGGATTCTCTAGGCAAGAATACTGGAGTGGGTTGCCATTTCCTTCTCTAGGAGAGTGCTTAGGAGTAGGTAAACTTTTGCTTGTGAACCTCCTAAACACCCAGAAATTGAATCTGAATGTGAATTGGATGGAAACTCCAAATGAGAATTAGTCAGGTCCTCTTATCATACTCAATGTGTGTGTTCAGTGTGTGTGTGTTCAGTTGCTCAGTTGCGTCCAACTCTTTGCAACCCCATGGACTGTAGCCCAACGGGCTTCTCTGCCCGTGGGATTTTTCAGGTTTTCATTTGATCTCAATCCATACTCCATACCAAGCAGCAACTACTCTCCAAGAGATGGAAGTGAAGTCTTTGAATCAGATGGACTCTGGCATCAGGGACAGCAGACTCACCTGTGGGTAGAGGGCTGCCCTGAAAACAGGGTAAATCTATGTATTAGATGGATAAAATGATTCCTTCCTATAGCCTACACAGCTCTAAAAAATGTTGATAGCGAGGCTTATCCACCCTAGGCAGGAGTTTGCAGAATTCCTCTCTGGGGGACGGTCAACCCCAGAGAAAAACCAACAGATCCTGATGGTTTAGAATTCCCCCAAAATGGCTGCATCCCTGTCCAGTCAGTGAAGATAAAATCCTTACCACCCATTACCCAGGTTTCAGTGCTCCATCTTTAAATATGATCAAGGATTAAGGTTCACCAGAAAATTGAGGGTAAAACCCATTTAACATGAGATAGAGTATGAACATTGCCAAATGGGCACTACTGAAATAAGATTGATTATATTCTTTGCAGCCAAAGATGGAAAAGCTCTATACAGTCAACAAAAACAAGACCTGAAGCTGGCTGTGGCTCAGATCATGAGTTCCTTATTTCAAAATTCTGGCTTAAATTGAAAAAAGTAGGAAAAACCACTAGACCATTCTGGTATGACCTTAAACAAATTACTTATGATTATATAGTGGAAGTGACGAATAGATTCAAGGGATTAGATCAGATAGACAAAGTGCCTGAAGAACTATTGACAGAGATTTGTAACATTGTACAGGAGGCAGTGACCAAAACCATCCCAAAGAGAAAGAAGTGCAAGAAGGCTAAGTGGTTGTCTGAGGAGGTTTTACACATAGCTGAGGAAAAAAATAGTGAAAAGCAAGGGCGAAAGGGAAAGATATATCTAACTAATACAGAGTTCCAGAGAATAGCAAAGAGAGCTAAGAAGACCTTCTTAAATGAACAATGTAAAGAAGTAGAGGAAAACAATAGAATGGGAAAGATTAGAGATCTCTTCAAGAAAATTGGAGATATCAAGGGAACACTTCATGCAAGGATGGGCACGATAAAGGACAAAAATGGTAAGGACCTAACAGAAGCAGAAGAAATTAAGAAGAGGTGGCAAGAATACCTGCTGCTGCTGCTAAATTGCTTCAGTTGTGTCTGACTCTGTGAAACCCCATAGATGGCAGCCCACCAGGCTCCCCTGTCCATGGGATTCTCCAGGCAAGAACACTGGAGTGGGTTGCCATTTCCTTCTCCAATGCATGAAAGTGAAAAGTGAAAGTGAAGTCGCTCAGTCTTGTCTGACTCTTCACGACCCCATGGACTGCAGCCCACCAGGCTCCTCCATCCATGGGATTTTCCAGGCAAGAGTACTAGAGTAGGTTGCCATTTTGCCTTCTCCAGGCAAGAATACATAGAATGATCCAAAAAAAGGTCTTAATGATCCAAAGAACCATGATGGTGTGGTCACTCACCTAGAGCAAGGCATCCTGAAGTGTGAAGTCAACCAGGCCTCAAGAAGCATTACCACAAACAAAGGTAGTGGAGATGATGGAATTCCAGTTGAGCTATTTCAGATCCTAAAAGATGATGCTATTAAAGTGCTGCACTCAATATGCCAGCAAATTTGGAAAAGTTAGCAGAGGCCACAGGACTGGAAAAGGTCAGTTTTCATTCCAATCCCAAAGAAGGGCAATGCCAAAGAATGTTCAGACTACTATACAATTGTGTTCATTTTGCATGCTAGGAAGATTATGCTCAAAATCCTTCAAGCTAGTCTTCAGCAGCACTTCAACCAAAGAACTTCTAGATGTACAAGCTGGGTTTTGAAGAAGCAGTGGAACCAGTGATCAAATTGCCAACATTTGTTGGATCACAGAGAAAGCAAGGGAATTCCAGAAAAACATCTACTTTTTGTTCATTGACTATGTTAAAGCCTTTGATTGCATGGATCACAACAAATTGTAGAAAATTCTTAAAAAACTTAGAGATGGGAATACCAGACCATCTTACATGTCTCCTGAGAATCTTGTATGCCAGTCAAGAAACAACAGTTAGAACCAAACATGGAACAGTGGTTCGAAATTGGGAAAGAAGTATGTCAAGACTATATATTGTCACCCTGCTTATTTAACTTATGTGCAGAGTACATCATATGAAATTCTGGGCTGGTTGACTCACAAGCTGGAATCAAGATTGCCCAGAGAAATATCTACAGTTTCAGATATACAGATGACACCACCCTAATGGCAGAAAGTGAAGAGGGACTAAAGAGTCTCTTGATGAGGATGAAAGAGGAGAATGAAAAAGCTGGCTCAAAACTCAACATTCAGAAAACTAAGATCATGGCATCCAGACCCATGATTTCATGGCAAATAGATGGGGAAAAAGTGGAAATTGTGGCATATTTTATTATCTTGGGCTCCAAAATCACTGCAGATGGTAATTGTAGCCATGAAATTAAAAAATGCTTGCTCCTTGGAAGGAAAGCATGGCCAACCTAGACAACATATTAAAAAACAGAGACATCATTTTGCCAAAGAAAGTCCATATAATTAAAACTATGGTTTTCCAGTAATCATGTTTGGATGTGAGAATTGGATCATAAAGAAAACTGAGCACCAAAGAACTGATGCTTTCGAATTATGGTGCTGGAGAAGTCTCTTGAAAGTCCCTTGGACAGCAAGGCGATCACACCAGTCAGTCCTAAAGGAAATCACTGGAAGGACTGATGCTGAAGCTCTAATACTTTGGCCACCTTATGAGAAGAGCTGACTCATTGGAAAAGATGCTGATGATGGGAAGATTGAAGGCAAAAGGAGAAGCATGTGGCAGAGGATGAGATGGTTATATAGCATCAGTGACTCAATGGACATGAATTTGAGCAAACTCCAGGAGATAGTGAAGGACAGGGAAGCCTGGCATTCTGCAACCCATGGGGCTGAAAGAGTGTGACATGACCTAGCGACTACACAGCAATAAGGAAAACAGTATACAGAACTGAAGGGAATTTTTTTTTTTAAAGGAACTTGGAGGCTACATAGACAAGGCAGGAAGCAGAAAACACTAGAAAATTACAATGAAAATTTGAAAGGTAAGAGAAGATAATACATACATGAAAAGAAACATTCAGAAAATGATGACAGTGTCTTAACATTAAGTATATGATAGCAAAAATGAAAAATGTAATAGAAGGATAGAAGATAAAGGTAGGAAATATTTCAGTAGGCAGGAAAGAAACAGAGTTAGGAAGAAAGAAGAAAATAGTAAGAAAAATAGCCAAAGGAATAAGTTCTAGAAATAGAAAGGTAGGAAAGTAGAAGGGAGAAAATTAAGAAATAATATGAAAAATTCCCAGAATGAAAAGGTTTGAGTTTCCACATTAAGTACCCAGCATGATGCATGGGGAAAAACCACAAACTATTGTAATCATTAATTTTTATGCCTCTCGAGAACAAAATGAAGATGCTAACAGTTACAGAAATGAAGAACAAGGTTCAGGAATCAGAATGGCATTAGATTTCTCAACAGAAAAATTGGAAACTAGAAGAAGATAGAACAGTCTTCTTAAAATGCTGAGGGAAAGTAATAGCCAACACATTTCCAGTCAAACTTTTAATCAGTTGTGAGAGTTAGGTACAAAGCTCTCCAAAGATTTAACTCACATCCACCTTCTTTTTAAAGAAACTACTGGAGGAGGTATTGCACTAAACAAAGGAGTAAACCAAGAAAGAAGATGAATGACATAAGATCCAGATATCTGAGAAGATCCATCCTTGGAAAAAGACAAAGGGAATTCCCAGTGGTGGAAGAGAGAGAACCCAGGATGATAGCAGAGAATCAGGTCAAGAGAAACACTAATTCAATTTGGCACAAGAAGGATGAGGAGGTCAAGAGGGAGGTGTCTAAGAAGTAATGAAACTGACGTTTTGCCAGATGTGTTTAACAGTCTTGAGAGAGTATTTATAGCTCTGATGAACATATATACAAGAATAAGAGGTATATGTGGAAGCTAAAGAAATGAAAAAGAAGCTATATATAACTCCAGGATAACAGAAAAGAAGCAAAAACATATAATCATATTATCCTACTTGTTCAGCTGGAAATAAGTCATAGAGTCATTTAATCATAGTGATAAGTGATTTAGATAATTTTAATAGAAATGGGATTAGCTGTTGGAGTAGGGTGTGTGTGTGATGTAAGAGAGCTCAGTATTCATCTTTCATAGAAAAAAATAGATAATTTCTAAGATTCAACAAGTCAAGTCAAGAAGTAGTATAAGCATACTATCCATATTTTGAAATATGGAGCTAACTATGAATAACAGCTACAAACAGAGTTTACAGTCTCACCTCTAAAATAATGTAAGCTTTTACTACTTTCCTTAGGGCATGGAAATTGGGGAGGGAAGAGGTAACATTTAGAATTTTGATTGTTTTTTAAGTTGTAGAATTATTTGAGTTTTAAAACTGTTTACAAGTATAACTGATACAAGGTAATTTAAAAATCATGTAGAAGTTAGAAAATTTGGGAACTGTGGAATCTTGGTGTTGGAAAAGATTTTAGCGAATCATTTGTTCAACGGCTTTCAAATTTTCTGGACCTCTACTCACCATCTGAATATATTCATATAATAACCTAGGAGATACACACACAGACACACAGACACACACAGACACACAGACACACACACACAGGCATACTCATCCCCTCTCTCTTCCCACACAACTAAGTCATAGTTCATGAAGCAGTGCTTAGCTTTACTATTTGTAATATGCTGACACTTTCTCCTTTTCTCTGTTCTATTCTGTTTTTTTAAAATGTGTTGGGTTGTGGCATTAATTGATTTATAACCGGCAATTTAAAAAACTCCCCCATTTGATGTTTTGGACTTCTCGCAGAGAATTCGCACTTAATATGATCGCTTGGCCAGTTTCAGTCACGCTCTCACGGCGCGGGGTTGGGGAGGGTCCGATAGGACCATCTCACATTGAACCAGACAATTTCCCATCAGGTTCTCTGGAGACGGGCCTGGAGTTTCGGTTGAGCCTCAGTGAATGGAAAAGGTTTCTGGGTCCTACAGTAATATGAATATTTTCACTGATATTTTTGTACATAGAAGGTGCTCAATAAATATTTGCTGAGCTAGCTTGACTTGTTCCGAAAGATACACGAAAACCTCATCATGAGCATGCATTCATTCTCCTCCATTCTCCTCTGGCTATGTAAATAGAGCTGATGGTTTACCTTTGTGTGGCCATTTGACTTGGCAGAGACTGCGCCATTGCATCTTGAAGGGTTCAGTACTTAGAATGGAGCTGAAGCTCCATCACCAGTGCCTTTCTTCTTAAGGGTATTCATACATCATTGCTTATTCAAGTGCATTCAGCTTCATTCACAGGGGATGGACTCTGGCAGACCAACCATGCCGGGCTTTTTGTTAAGCACGCCCAAAGGATGAACATTTCAGACATCTTAATGGACCAAATCCTCACAAAAGAATGAAAAGTATTTGAAAACAGGAAGCATAGAAGTGTAGAAGAATTTGGTTTAATCAAAATGTAGGTCTTGGAAACTCTACTCTGCCTTTAATTCTTATGCTTCAAATATTACAGATGAAGGCTGAACTCCTGATGCTATAAAGATTAGAGTGTCTTTGATTGGATAGCATACAGCTGCAAAGCAATCAGAGACTTATGGGAAGCCTGTCTGTTGTGCAGTGAACCTAGGATATATTCTTATCTGACTTAAGTCTTTTTGTGAATTTTCCTGGAAGTTTTGTAGGGGGAAACACAAGTTTTTAAGTATTTATTTGAAATTAAGCAAACATTCATAAAGATGTATTGTATTATGAAGTTGTCAACCATTCTATTGGTTGTTTTTCCTTTTCTGTTTTAGGTTGTGGAAATTGTACATATTTTGTGTGTCTCAAATAAAGAAACGCACCAAAGGAAAACATTTCTTTATGTATGAAAAATTTAAAATCCCTTAGAAGGTCTTCATACATCCTGAATATCCGTGGAGCACAGCACAAAAACTGCTGGTCTAGAGGAAAGCATACAGGAGACTTATTCAAAACAGAAGGGTGATAGCTCTATGTCTGCACCTAAATTATACAGAAAACTAAGTCATAACCAAAGAAGTTTTCTAAAGAACTTATGGAGGTCAGGGAAAGGGGAGTGAAAGATTGCTAGTGGATAGCTGCCAAAGAAAAGGTAAATAATAAAGCATAATTTAGTCTCTAATGAAGAGTTTCTCAAAGCATTACCTGTGGGCTACTTTGATCAGAATCACTCGAGGTGCTTGCTAAAATTGGAAGGTGAACTGGCGCCATCCTGGACTTATTAAGTTAGAATATCTACGGGTAAGGGTCCAAGAATGTATGTTCAGCAAGCTCCTCGGGGGATTCTGATGTACACTAAGTGAACAAACCACTCTGATGATGGGGGTGTGCCCACAGAGGGCCCACGGTCAGGTCAGTGTTACAAATGCAGCTAGCATATTTCACACCCAGTCACTATTATGTAACAGGTAGATGAAGTAGCAGGAAGGTTCTGGTGGCACAGTAGGTGATAGTATCAGCCCTCTCAATGAGAGATCCAGGGAACCTAGCTTGTGAGAAGCAGCTTTTTATTTCCACAAGCCAGTTAAGGAAATTATGCTGGAGTTTAAAAGTGACCTGGTTGGAGAACACTACAGGTTTGGTTAGGTTCAAGTGTTTCCTGCCCCTGGTAGGACCTTACCTTGGACAAGCAGATTGTTACTGCCATCAGCTGAAGTCTCCCACTTTAAGACTCAAGAAACCAAACTGAAATCCTGGTGTTCTTGGCTGAGAATCATCCCTTCATACTTACTGCAGTGAACTGTAACTACTGTAAGCTTCATGGTCCAGGCTGGGCATTTTGTCAAGTCTTCTGGGGGTTGACGTCAGCTGCATAAACATCTTTAGAGGATGCCAAGTGAAAGGAGATGGTAGGGAAAACACACGCATGCACATGTGCACGCACACAGAGATACACACAAGCATGCCCAAGCGTGGGCTTGAAACTAAGGAAGAGACCGATTATTTAGATTGTTTTAGGACACAAGTTTTAAAATGTGAACATTTGAGTAGTAATAGTTAATTACTTCAAAAGTTGCCTGTTGTATGATTAATGAATTGATATATTCATTCATTCAACAAATATTTACTGAACATCTAAATACCAAGTACTCTGTTAACAGCTGAGGATTTAAAGGAAATTGGACTTGATTCATGTCTTCAAGACTTTTAAGGAAGAAACATGGAAGCAAACTACAAAATACTGTGATAAGTGCTAAAATACAGATATTAATTAATTAATGCAATAAAATATTACATAAGGAGTAATGCTAACAGTTGTAACAAAACAAGTTCCCAGGTATCAGCACACTGTTGTCCACATGATTCTGCATTGGAGTTTCTGGTTTTCTCGTTGAGGCATATTTTTTAGTGATTTACAAAGATCCTTATGGAATTCAGGGGAATGTTGTCCAGTGGTTTTAGTGCTGTACTACGCAATAGTTTTTCTAACATTAATTAATCATTCACTTAATGTAATCTTCATTGGTATCCTGTTGAATATGTTTTCCATTGAGTTTCTGCCCTACCTTTTCAATAGGATTGATGCCTATCAGGGCTTTTGCCTCATAAATACTGTCCAAACGTTTTGCAAATAAAAACAGAAGACTAGTTTCAAGAAGACAGAGTCAAAAAAAGTGAATTGCTAGACATCACCATGACAAAGCTGTGTCCATCACATGTGTTAAAGGTCTTCTCTAGTAGTAGTATTCCCAATATAAGCCCTGTTTTTCAAATCACCAGAATGTGACTTCAGTTCCCTGAAGCTAGCCAAATCTTGGTCAGTACTGAAGTGGGGACAAGCAGTACCACCAGTACTAAGACCATAAACTTTGATCTGACAATCTTGAAATTTCATACAGTCCAAGGATTGTAGACTCACACATTGTTGAGGGCACATAGGTTACAAAACCTCAGCTCCAGCCCTTGTGACCATATTGAATGAGGACCCAGTAGTGACAGGAGTAACATTTTTCAAGAACAGCCAGAGAACTGTAATTCTTTTAAACTTTCATGGTTATTGTAATTCTGTGCAGGTTCACATGAAGCATTTTTGTAGATTTGCAATCCCTGGCCAAGGCTATAGTCCTATATCAAAATTGGAATTCATCTTATAGAAGATCTTGGGAGAGTCTATGTCCTGTCACTGAAAACCAATGTTATAACCAATGCTCAAAGTTAACAAAAATTTCAGGTTGGTTTCTTCTTGGTGATCATGGTATATTATTTAAACATGTGTGGTAAAGCATCTAACTCAGAGGCTGGCGCTGTTGAATAAAAAATAACACCCTCTTCTCCTCCTCTATTTTATACTGAGAGACAAATTGATAGGTTCAATAAATGTAAGTTTGAATGAATGAAGGACTCATCGTTACTACAAAGTAAAGCTAGATAATGATCATAAAATCCCAGTAATAATACTTATCAAAAAGATGATCATGCCACAGGTCAAGATAGTGTCTTGAAAGTTACATAAAAGGCCCTGGCTTGATTCTGGTATGGCTCTTAGTTACATAAAATTTTCTCTGGTTCTACACAGAATCCCATTTCTTGCCCTGCTCAAAGTGTTGTTTGAACATTAGTAGAAATCCAGTCATTCTGATAGATTTAGATGTCATCCCAATAGACAGAAATGAAAATGTCCTGAATCTAAATTAGACATCCTCTCTCTCTCTCTCCTTTTTTTTTGGTACATATCTGTTTATTGCTTAAAGATACTTTAGACAGAAGTTAAGCTGAGTGTGGTGTTCAAGTACATGACCTATTCTGCACATGCCACTTGAGTATCATTTTGCAAATACAAACATGTAAATACGATTTGTGTTAGTATATCATCAGTAAATCCCCCATACTTAAAGGGTTTCTTTTTTCTTTTTTCAAATCTTGAAATTGTTTATCTTTTTAAAAAATCTGTGTACTGTATTTTCAGGGCAAAATTCAGGAAACATGTTTCCAGTCTAATTAGAGGAGTTAATCTCCTCAGAGATTAAGAGATTGGGCTTCCCAGGTAGCCTAGTGGTAAAGAATCAGCCTAACAATGCAGGAGACACAAGAGACGTGGGTTCAGTCCCTGGGTGGGGAAGATCCTCTGGAGGAGGAAATGGCAACCCACTCTAGTATTCTTACTTGGAGAATCCCATGGACAGAGGAACCAGACAGGCTACAGTCCACGGGGTCACAAAGGGGTTGAACATGACTGAGTACTGAGCACCCACAATCTCCTCAGAAGCAACTAGCTAGCATCTTATATTTTTTTCCTTTGGCCACTTTAATTTTTTAATTGAAGGATAATTGCCTTACAGAATTTTGTGGTTTTCTGTCTTATATCAACAAGAATCAGCCATAGGTACACCCATGTCCTCTCCCTCCTGAAATTCCCTCGCATCTCCCTCCCCATCCCACCCTTCCAGCCTGTCACAGAGCTCCTGTTTGAGTTCCCTGAGTCATACAGCAAATTCATATTGTCTATCTATTTTTCATATGAGATTATAAATTTCCATGTTACTGTCTCCATACATCTCACCCTCTCTCTCCACCCCGCCCCCCCACCATGTCCTTAGGTCTGTTTTCTATGTCTGTTTCTCCATTGTTCCCCTGAAAATAAATTCATCAGTACCCTCTGTCTAGTCCATATATATGCGTTAGTATATGATATTTATATTTCTCTTTCTGACTTACTTCACTCTGTATAATAGGCTCTAGGTTCGTCCACCTTATTAGAGCTGACTCAAATGCATTTCTTTTTATGGCTGAGTAGTATGGCAGAAGCCGAGAGTGCCAGGCTGGAACGGCACAGGAACGGCCGAGAGGAGCTACCCCGCATCTGAGGTCAGGGGCGGTGGCTGAGAGGAGCCACCCGGCGCCCAAGGCCAGGGGTGGCGACCTGGAGGATCAACCCCCCCCTCCAAGGAGCGGTGGCTGCCTGGGCGCAGGAGGGCCTAGAGGAACCATCCCACGCTGAAGGTCAGGAAGGGCAGCGGTAGGAGATACTCCTCATCCAAGGTAAGGAGCAGCAGCTGTGCTTTGCTGGAGCAGCCGTGAAGAGATACCCCACGCCCAAGGTAAGAGAAACCCAAGTAAGATGGTAGGTGTTGCAAGAGGGCATCAGAGGGCAGACACATGGAAACCATAATTACAGAAACTCATCAATCTAATCACTCTAGGACCACAGCCTTGTCTAACTCAATGAAACTAAACCATGCCCGTGGGGTAACCCAAGATGGGTGGGTCATGGTGAAGAGGTCTGACAGAATGTGGTCCACTGGTGAAGAGAATGGCAAGCCACTTCAGTATTCTTGCCTTGAGAACCCCATGAACAGTATGAAAAGCCAAAATGATAGGATACTGAAAGAGAACTCCCCAGTCAGTAGGTGCCCAATATGCTACTGGAGATCAGTGGAGAAATAACTCCAGAAACAATGAAGGGATGGAGCCAAATAAAAACAATACCCAGTTGTGGATGTGACTGGTGATAGAAGCAAGGTCCAATGCTGTAAAGAGCAGTATTGCATAGGAACCTGGAATGTCAGGTCCATGAATCAAGGAAAATTGGAAGTGGTCAAACAGGAGATGGCAAGAGTGAATGTCGAAACTCTAGAAATCAGTGAACAAAAATGGACTGGAATGGGTGAATTTAACTCAGATGACCATTATATCTACTACTGTGGGCAGGAATCCCTCAGAAGAAATGCAGTAGCCATCATGGTCAACAACAGAGTCCGAAATGCAGTACTTGGATGCAATCTCAAAAACGACAGAATGATCTCTGTTCGTCTCCAAGGCAAACCATTCAATATCACCATTCAATCCAAGTCTATGTCCCAACCAGTAATGCTGAAGAAGATGAAGTTGAACGGTTCTATGAAGACCTACAAGACCTTTTAGAACTAACACCCAAAAAAGATGTCCTTTTCATTATAGGGGACTGGAATGCAAAAGTAGGAATTTGCCTGGAGTAACAGACAAATTTGGCCTTGGAATGCAGAATGAAGCAGGGCAAAGACTAATAGAGTTTTGCCAAGAAAATGGACTGGTCATAGCAAATGCCCTCTTCCAACAACACAAGAGAAGACTCTACACATGGACATCACCAGATGGTCAACACCGAAATCAGATTGATTATATTCTTTGCAGCCAAAGGTGGAGAAGCTCTATACAGTCAACAAAAACAAGACCAGGAGCTGACTGTGGCTCAGATCATGAACTCCTTATTACCAAATTCAGACTCAAATTGAAGACAGTAGGGAAGACCGCTAGACCATTCAGGTATGACCTAAATCAAATCCCTTATGACTATACAGTGGAAGTGAGAAATAGATTTAAGGGCCTAGATCTGATAGGTAGAGTCCCTGATGAACTATGGATGGAGGTTCGTGACATTGTAGAGGAGACAGGGATCAAGACCATCCCCATGGAAAAGAAATGCAAGGAAGCAAAATGGCTGCCTAGGAAGGCCTTAGAAATAGCTGTGAAAAGAAGAGAAGCAAAAAGCAAAGGAGAAAAGGAAAGATATAAGCATCTGAATGCAGAGTTCCAAGAGAATAGCAAGGAGAGATAAGAAAGCCTTCCTCAGCAATCAATGCAAAGAAATAGAGGAAAAGAACAGAATGGGAAAGATTAGAGATCTCTTCAAGAATATTAGAGATACCAAGGGAACATTTCATGCAAAGATGGGCTCGATAAAGGAAAGAAATGGTATCGACCTAACAGAAGCAGGAGATATTAAGAAGAGGTGGCAAGAATACACAGAAGAACTGTACAAAAAAGATCTTCACGACCCGGATAATCATGATGGTGTGATCACTCATCTAGAGCCAGACATCCTGGAATGTGAAGTCAAGTGGGCCTTAGAAAGCATCACTACAAACAAAGCTAGTGGAGGTGATGGAATTCCAGTGGAGCTATTTCAAATCCTGAATGATGTCACTGTGAAAGTGCCTCACTCAATATGCCAGTGAATTTGGAAATCTCAGCAGTGGCCACAGGACTGGAAAAGGTCAGTTTGCATTCCAATCCCAAAGAAAGGCAATGCCAAAGAATACTCAAACTACTGCACAATTGCACTCATCTCACATGCTAGTAAAGGAATGCTCAAAATTCTCCAAGCCAGGCTTCAGCAATACGTGAACCGTGAAGTTCCCGATGTTCAAGCTGGTTTTAGAAAAGGCAGAGGAACCAGAGATCAAATTGCCAACATCCGTTGGATCATGGAAAAAGCAAGAGAGTTCCAGAAAAACATCTACTTCTGCTTTATTGACTATGTCAAAGCCTTTGACTGTGTGGATCACAACAAAGTGTGGAAAATTCTGAGAGAGTTGGGAATACCAGCCCACCTGACCTGCCTCTTGAGAAATCTGTATGCAGGTCAGGAAGCAACAGTTGGAACTGGACATGGAGCAACAGACTGGTTCCAAATAGGAAAAGGAGTACGTCAAGGCTGGATATTGTCACCCTGCTTATTTAACTTCTATGCAGAGTACATCATGAGAAACGCTGGACTGGAAGAAACACAAGTTGGAATCAAGATTGCCGGGAGAAATATCAATAACCTCAGATATGCAGATGACACCACTCTTATGGCAGAAAATGAAGAGGAACTATAAAGCCTCTTGATGAAAGTGAAAGAGGAGAGTGAAAAATTTGGCTTAAAGCTCAACATTCAGAAAACGAAGATCATGGCATCCAGTCCCATCATTTCATGGGAAATAGATGGGGAAACAGTGGAAACAGTGTCAGACTTTATTTTTGGGGGCTCCCAAATCACTGCAGATGGTGATTGCAGCCATGAAATTAAAAGATACTTACTCCTTGGAAGAAAAGTTATGACCAACCTAGATAGCATATTAAAAAGCAGAGACATTACTTTGCCGACTAAGGTCCATCTAGTTAAGGCTATGGTTTTTCCTGTGGTCATGTATGGATATGAGAGTTGGACTGTGAAGAAGGCTGAGTGCCGAAGAATTGATGCTTTTGAACTGTGGTGTTGGAGAAGACTCTTGAGAGTCCCTTGGACTGCAAGGAGATCCAACCAGTCCATTCTGAAGGAGATCAGCCCTGGGATTTCTTTGGAAGAAATGATGCTAAAGCTGAAACTCCAGTACTTTGGCCACCTCATGTGAAGAGTTGACTCATTGGAAAAGACTCTGATGCTGGGAGGGATTGGGGGCAGGAGGAGAAGGGGACGACAGAGGATGAGATGGCTGGAAGGCATCACTGACTTGATGGACACGAGTGTGAGTGCACTCCGGAAGTTGGTGATGGACAGGGAGGCCTGGTGTGCTGAGATTCATGGGGTTGCAAAGAGTCGGACACGACTGAGCAACGGAACTGAACTGAACTGAGTATACACACACACACACACACCCCACATATTCTTTATCCATTCATCTGTCGATGGACATCTAGGATGCTTCCATGTTCTAGCTATTGTAAATAGTGCTGCAATGAACATTGTGGTACACGTATCTTTTTCAGGTTTGATTTCCTCAGGGTATATGTCTAGTAGTGGGATTGAGGGGTCATATAAGATCTCCTGGAGAAGGAAATGGCAACCCACTCCAGTACTCTTGCTTGGAGAATCCCGTGTGCAGAGGAGCCTGGTAGTCTACAGTCCCTGGGGTCACAAAGAGTTGGACATGAATGAGCGACTTCACTTTCACTTTCTTTTCTTTCATACTACAGTCCATGGGGTTGCGAAGAGTCGGGCACAACTGAGAGACTTCACTTTCACTTTTCACTTTCATGCATTGGAGAAGGAAATGGCAACCCACTCCAGTATTCTTACCTGGAGAATCCCAGGGACAGAGGAGCCTAGTGGGCTGCCGTCTATGGTGTCGCACAGAGTCGGACACGACTGAAGTGACTTAGCAGCAGCAGCATACTGGTTTTTTTCCTAGTTTTTAAAGGAATCTCCATTCCTAGACTTCCTCTCTTTACTTGTATCCAAGCCACCATATCCATACACTGTGACATGTTGGTGCCATATCCATCCACACTTTCACAACCTCCAGATGCCATTGGAAACCTGAGCCCTAGAGAGTTTGCAGCACTCTTCCTCTTATCTACCATTCTCTGTGATCTCAGATCACAACAAAGAGTCAGGAAATCTAATAGACTTCTGATTTTATTTCCCCCATTAGGCTACTTTGATACTTTCTTGGGAAATAGGAAATGCTAGACTCTTTCACAATAAACATTCCCATTTAAAGATTACCTCACATATACTGCAGCTGTAGCAGGTACTGGGGACATAAAGAGAAATAAGAAAATATCTGCCTTCCAGATATTTACAGGAACTTGCTAGCCTTGCAAAATATTTTTCCATTTTTGGAGGGCTTCAATGGTTAGAAAGTTTGCTTTATTTACATAGTCATGGCAGTGTAAATGCCAGATACAGGTTTAGCAAAAATATGTGATAGAAATATGTTAAGAGGTAGAGCAAAGGAGAATCCCCATCTTGCATAGTAATAACTACATGAATAATATTTAAAACTAAAGAAGCAAGGAATATCAGAATAAGCATGTTATTTCAAAACATGGAGAGAAAATGCTAGTATTGAAAATGGTTGCTTCTGGGAAAATCAAGGAGTGAAAATTTTCCCCAAAATCTGTTTCTTAAAAATGAACATTTACCTTTAAATCCCTAATTGCCCCCCTCTCCAAATCCTTGTATTTGAGAGCAGATGAAAATTAACTAGAGTTACTGTGGTGATTATTTCAAAACATATAAAAATATTGAATCACTATGTTTTACATGTGAAACTAATATAATAGTATATGTCAAGTATAACTTAATAATTTTTTAAAAGCATTATATTGCAGGAGCTGGTAAACTTTTTCTGTAAAAAGCCAAAGAGTAAATACTTGAGGCTTTGCAGGCCATACAGCCCTGTTTGCACTGCTCATCTCTGCCATTGTAGTGGGAAAGCAGACACAGACAATATAGATGAATGTGGCTCTCATCCACCACATTTTATTTACAAAAACAGCCCATAGGCTTGATTTGGTCCATGACCATAGATTACTGACCCTACCATAGAGCTAGGGCCACTGCATAAAGCTGACTGATCTTTGCACAAAAATGAGTGACATAGGGGACAAGTGGAGACTGAAATGTACCCATATTTCCTTTGCCATATTCTGTACCAAAGTGTGACATTCTATTTTCCCAGAGGCAGGGCACTTTTCTCTAATTCATTTGCCTAGATGGGGGGCTTTTTTCTAATCATACAAGAGCTCCATGACTAGTTGCTTTCTGTTTAGAGAGAACATGCAAATATTAAAATATTTGAGAGTCATTAATAATATCCTATTGAGACTTCTGTTCTCCAAGCAAAATACTCCAAACTATCTGTCCATTCTTTCCATGACCTAGTGTTGAGTCATTTTATCTTCCACCTCATTCTTCTAGAGAGTAGGCTCCTGTGTGCCCATGTCCCAGGACTAGATACAGTACTCCAGGAATGGTCTGAAGGGTGCAAAGCCATAGTGATTATGATTAATAAAGTTGTAGGATCACATAAGGTCTTGGGCAAAATGTCTATCATATTAAGCTTGCTGCCAACTGAACCTTCTTGATATTTTATTATTTTTTTTACAATAGGTCTTTGCTGGTTATCTGTTTTAAATATTGCAGTGTGTACATGTCAATCTCAAATCCCTAATCTACCCTTCTCCCTGACCCCTTTCCCCTCAGTTCAGTTCAGTTCAGTTCAGTCACTCGGTCGTGTCTGACTCTTTGCAACCCCATGAATTGCAGCATGCCAGGCCTCCCTGTCCATCACCAACTTCTGGAGTTCACTCAGACTCACATCCATCGAGTCAGTGATGCCATCCAGCCATCTCATCCTCTGTCGTCCCCTTCTCCTCCTGCCCCCAATCCCTCCCAGCATCAAAGTCTTTTCCAATGAGTCAACCCTTCCCATGAGGTGGCCAAAGAACTGGAGTTTCAGCTTTAGCATCATTCCTTCCAAAGAAACCAGGGTTGATCTCTTTCAGAATGGACTGGTTGGATCTCCTTGCAGTCCAAGGGACTCTCAAAAGTCTTCTCCAACACTACAGTTCAAAAGCATCAATTCTTTGGCGCTCAGCCTTCTTCGCAGTCAAACTCTCACATCCATACATGACCACTGGAAAAACCAGAGCCTTGACCAGATGGACCTTTGTTGGCAAAGTTATGTCTCTGCTTTTGAATATGCTATCTAGATTGGTCATAACTTTTCTTCCAAGGAGTAAGCATCCTCAGTAACCATAAATTCATTCTCTAAGACTGTGAATCTGTTTCTGTTTTGTAAATAAGTTCATTTGTATCATTTTTTAAAAAATTCTGCATATAAACCATAACATATGATACTTCTCTTTCTGTGTCTAACTTACTTTACTCAGTATAATCATCTCCAGGTCCATCCATGTTGCTGCAAATAACATTATTTCATTCTTTTTAATGGGTGAGTAACAAACGTGTATTACTATTAAGCATAGTTCTTTTGTGTTATATCAATACTTCTACAGTTGAGTTGTTAGACTCCAGGTTTAGACTTTATACTTGTTTCTATGAAATTACATTTTTAAAAGAATTGGTTCATTGTTTTAGATGGCTTAGGAGGAGGTATTATCTATCTTAAATGGCTCCATGGAATCTCTAAGTTCAATAAGTTCACCACCCATCGTCTTATCTAAAGCACTGATCAAAGTGTTGAAAACAGTAAAAGACAGAGCATAGGAAATTACTCTTTCACATCCTAAACAGAAACTAGTTATTTAAAGCAAGGTATATACTTACCTAAGTGCAATTATAAAGAAGCTACACTTTAAAGAGAATACTGCCTCTGTTCACAAAGACAGAAATATAGATCAATGGAACAAAATAGAAAGTCCAAAGATAAATCCACACACATATGGACACCTTATCTTTGACAAAGGAGGCAAGAATATACAATGGAGTAAAGACCATCTCTTTAACAAGCGGTGCTGGGAAAACTGGTCAACCACTTGTAAAAGAATGAAACTAGATCACTTTCTAACACCATACACAAAAATAAACTCAAAATGGATTAAAGATCTAAATGTAAGACCAGAAACTATAAAACTCCTAGAGGAGAATGTAGGCAAAACACTCTCCGACATAAATCATAGCAGGATCCTCTATGATCCACCTCCCAGAATACTGGAAATAAAAGCAAAAATAAACAAATGGTATCTAATTAAAATTAAAAGCTTCTGCACAACCAAGGAAAATATAAGCAAGGTGAAAAGACAGCCTTCTGAATGGGAGAAAATAATAGCAAATGAAGCAACTGACAAACAACTAATCTCAAAAATATACAAGCAACTTATGCAGCTCAATTCCAGAAAAATAAACGACCCAATCAAAAAATGGGCCAAAGAACTAAACAGACATTTCTCCAAAGAAGACATACGGATGGCTAACAAACACATGAAAAGATGCTCAACATCACTCATTATTAGAAAAATGCAAATCAAAACCACAATGAGGTACCACTTCACACCAATCAGAATGGCTGCGATCCAAAAATCTGCAAGCAATAAATGCTGGAGAGGGTGTGGAGAAAAGGGAACCCTCCTACACTGTTGGTGGGAATGCAAACTAGTACAGCCACTTTGGAGAACACTGTGGAGATTCCTTAAAAATTTGCAAATAGAACTACCTTATGACCCAGCAATCCCACTGCTGGGCATACACACCGAGGAAACCAGAATCGAAAGAGACACATGTACCCCAATGTTCATCGCAGCACTGTTTATAATAGCTAGGACATGGAAACAACCTAGATGTCCATCAGCAGATGAATGGATAAGAAAGCTGTGGTACATATACACAATGGAGTATTATTCAGCCGTTAAAAAGAATACATTTGAATCAGTTCTGATGAGATGGATGAAACTGGAGCCAATTATACAGAGTGAAGTAAGCCAGAAAGAAAAACACCAATACAGTATACTAACACATATATATGGAATTTAGAAAGATGGCAATGACGACCCTTTATGCAAGACAGCAAAAGAGACACAGATGTGCATAATGGACTTTTGGACTCAGAGGGAGAGGGAGAGGGTGGGATGTTTTGGGAGAATGGCATTGAAACGTATACTATCATGTAAGAATCGAATCGCCAGTCTACGTCCGACGCAGGATACAGCATGCTTGGGGCTGGTGCACGGTGATGACCCAGAGAGATGTTATGGGGAGGGAGGAGGGAGGGGGGTTCATGTTTGGGAACGCATGTACACCCGTGGTGGATTCATGTCAATGTATGGCAAAACCAATACAGTATTGTAAAGTAAAATAAAGTAAAAATAAAAATTAAAAAAAAAAACAAAGAGAATACTGCCTCTGTAGATCTTAATTCCAAATTTCAGTGTATATATACATAGATATGTCATAAAAGAGTTAATATTTTAATAACATACTAGGTCAATAGTCAATATATTTTCTTTTAAGTGTTTACCACCAAGAGATCACAATAAATAATTGTGAGAGATCGTGAAGGGATAATTCAAATAACAGTAAGTATAAGTTAAGAAATATAAGAGAAAATGTTCACTCTCACTAGTAATGGAAGAAATACAAGTTAAAATAATAATAATAATGGCAGGCAAAAATGCTTAAAATACATAAAACACCTAGTTCTGGAAAGATAACATACATAGTCATATACTGCTGGAAGTATTGTAACTTGGTTGTGATCTTGTTAGAAATCAATATAACAATATGTATTAAGAAGTCTCAATTTTTTTACTTCTTGACCCAGGAAGTTTATGCTAGGGAAGTAATGAAAAGAAGAAAAAATATTGGAAGAGGTGCTTTAGAACATTGTTTATAATCCTAAAAAAAAAAAAGAAAACAATGTCCTTATGGCCTAAATATTCTACAAATATTATATATGAATATTCTGGTAAAAGAAATATTTATATGTTAAGTGAAAAACCATATGACACATAAAATTACACTAATGAAGCATGAAAATAGACATTTGAATGTGGATAGAATGAAGTGAGTTTTTAATTTACATCTTAAAAATCAGTGTTAATGTAATATTGTTTCCATAATAAATGTTTCTTATGTTAAATCTTACTATTAATACCATATAAAAATATATACTACAGCCTGATTAGTTTGAATAATCCTTGGTGAGGACAGTGCAACAGTGCAATAGAAGCTGGAAAAACCATCTGGGAAAGGATCCTTAATCCTGTGTCTGTATGGAAGGGAAGAGTCATTGAGATATAATCTAGGTTCTAGACAGAGGGTGGGGGTGGGTGACAAGATAGTAGAAATGTCTTGCTTGCCACAATTTGGAGAAAGCAATTCCAGCAAATCTAGCTGCAGATCTTTAAAACTCAGAGTTCAATAATTTAAATGGAAATATTTTACAAATGACATAACCCTGTGGTCTTTGATCTTTTCTTCTCCAACATATTTTTGTAAATTAATTGTGTTTAGCTTGAGACAGTGATTATTTATTGTGAATTTCTACTTGAATGTGTGGGAAATGTCTCAGCAGGGTAATTTCCATATATTTTGAAATCTAAGCTTTGGCACAGTCCCTAACATTGGTAGTCAGTGGGGGAAGGGGGATTAGGGAATCTGTGAAAGGGGTGTGTGGTGCATTTCACAATCACCTGGTGTCTGTATCATTTAGGATGTGTTTGGCTTCAAGTAACAGCAGTTTAAGTTATACAGACATTTACTGATTCCTTAACTAGATGTCTGGAAAAGAGCAATCTCAGGGTTGATTTGACAGTTCAACAATGTGGTTGAGAATCTAGGCTCTTTTTCCCAGTCTTCCCCACCACCCCTCACCTCCATTCTCAGCTTAAATTTCATCCCCAGGATTTTTGCCTCACAGTTGCAAGAGGGCTACAAAAAGTTCAAGCATCATGGCTTTCCCACTGTAGAGCACAAAGCAGAAAGGACAAGAACTGTGTCATATTCCTCAGATGTTGGTTAGATTGGATAAAGTGTTTCTTACGAAGGTAAAGTAGTAAAAACAAGTCTCTTAGTGGAAGGCTTCTGTGGACCTCCCTCTTGGTGAATGGCCAATAAAAAGTTCCTCTGTCAGAGGAAGTGAATTTGGCTAAGAAGCACAGGTTCTTGTATGGTGAAGAGACTAACAGAAGGGTCAGTGCTTTTTCTTTTTTGGTAGCAGGAATTCACCATTGAGTGGCAGGCAAATACACAGTGTCTAAGGCAGCTTATCCCTTAAGGTTCTTGGTAGCTCTTACAAAGGGTCACAAACTGGGATCTAAGCTAACTTCTCCCTTTCTTTTTCATACTCATAACAAATTTTATCCCCTGAGAATTCTTCACCAATTGTGTGCCCAGGCTGGGATGTGGTGGAAACTACTGGAAGGAGATCATTGCTGTGGGAGCCCCTGCCTTGGGATTGTCCAGTGTTCACTTGGGCTGGGGTTCTTCCTACACAGGATGCGCTTAACACAGGACCCGGGTCACTGCCTCAGCTGCCTGGGCTTGGCTTCTTAACTGACTGAGAACCACTTGTTTAACTTTCTATGTCTAATCATTTTTTAAAAGGGCTTTATTTTCTATCCCTTTTGTTCAATGAATTTTAGAACTTAATGTCATCTTAATGGATTATCTAGTTTGTTCATGTCACCAAGTGATAAAATTAGAAGGAAATGAGAACGTGAAGGGTGAAGTTGTAAAGATAGCCATAAATCACTCTATAATATTTAAAAAGATTTGTTTAGAAATAATCGTTGAGTGTTTTTTTTTTTTTTTTTTAAACCATGAGTAAGGAGAAACAGGTCTTTGAATCAGAAACCTTTGTTTCAGGATCCAGCATTATCATTTTCACCTTGAGCACATCAGTAACCCTTACTGGGCTTTAGTTTCCTCCTCCATAAAATGAGTATAATAACATTCTTTTCTTGTTTCACTGACTTGGCTCTTTGATGATCCAATAAGATAAAGTATTTTTTTAAACTATAAAGTACTATGTACAGAGCAAAATATTAAGACATTATTGCTATATATGTGACAAATATGACAAATAGAAAGATGAGTAAGACACATCTTCAATATTTTTTCCTTTCCATGTGTCTTGCTGTAAAGGAATTTATAATCTAGATGGTTTGCAACTTTTCTTCTCTCCCATCACAACTGAGAGATACAATACATTCCGCTAGGTAACAATGATTCTCCTGGAGGCAAGTTTAAAGAGGAATATAGATATGGATGGCAAAGTGTGGAAGATGAAAGCAAAATGACACAGGCTTCAGAGAAGGAAGAGAGAACATAGGGGATAATATGGCTTTTTCTAGGGACCTCAAAGGATGGATAAGATTTGCAAAGAGGAAGATGGGAGAAATGAGCGGAAATGTAGATGGGAAAGAATAGTCCCAGTTTGCTCATTTGTAAAGCGGGGCAGGTAGAACAGTATTTACCTCATGGGACTGTTATAAAGATTAAATGAAGTGATTCCTGTGACATGGTTAACATGGAGTCTGGCATAGAATATGAATATTCAGTTTATGTTAAAATTGTGCTATTACTAGTTAAACCTATAATTCTGTAGGCAAAATAATGGTTCCCCAAAGATGTTCACATTTAATCTTTGGAATGTAAAGTTATGTTAGATTACATGAAAAAGGGAAATTAAGATTGCAGATGGAATTGTTGTTCAGTCACTAGGTTGTATCTGACTCTTTTCAACCCCATGGACTGCAGCCTCCCAGGCTCCTCTGAACTTCATTATCTCCCAGAGTTTGCTCAAATTCATGTCCATTGAGTAAGTGATTCTATCTATGCAGCTCATCCTCTGTTACCCTCTTCTTGTATGCTTTCAGTCTTTCCCAGAATCAGGGTCTTTTCCAGTGAGTCGGCTCTTCCCATCAGGTAGCCAAAGTATTAGAGCTTCAGCTTCAGCATCAGTCCTTCTAGTGAATATTCAGGGTTGATTTCCTTTAGGATTGACTGATTTGATCTCCTTGCAGTCCAAGGGACTCTGAAGAGCCTTCCACAGCACCACAATTCAGAAGCATCAATTCTTTGGTGCTCAGTCTTCTTTATGGTCCAATTATCACATCCATTCATATTGAGTTCAGTTCAGTTCAGTTGCTCAGTCGTGTCCGATTCTTAGCGACCCGAAAAATTGCAGCAAGCCAGGCCTCCCTGTCCATCACCAACTCCTGGAGTTCACTCAAACTCACGTCCATCAAGTCGGTAATGCATCCAGCAATCTCATCCTTTGTAGTCTCCTACTCCTTCTGCCCGCAATCCCTCCATCAGGGTCTTTCCCAGTCAACAATTCACATGAGGTGGCCAAAATATTGGAGTTTCAGCTTTAGCATCATTCCTTCCAAAGAACATCCAGGACTGATCTCCTTTAGAATGGACTGGTTGGATCTCCTGGCAGTCCAAGGGACTCTCAAGAGTCTTCTCCAACACCACAGTTCAAAAGCATCAATTCTTCGGTGCTCAGCTTTCTTCACAGTCCAACTCTGACATCCATATATGACCATTGGAAAAACCATAGCCTTGACTAGACGGACCTTTGTTGGCAAAGTAATGTCTCTGCTTTTGAATATGCTATCTAGGTTGGTCATAACTTTTCTTCCAAGGAGTAAGCGTCTTTTCCTTTCATGGCTGCAGTCACAATCTGCAGTGATTTTGGAGCCCCAAAAAATGAAGTCTGACACTGTTTCCACTGTTTCCCCATCTATTTGCCATGAAGTGATGAGACCAGATGCCATGATGTGAGTTTTCTGAATGTTGAGCTTTAAGCCAACCTTTTCACCCTCCTCTTTCACTTTTGTCAAGAGGCTTTTTAGTTCCTCTTCATTTTCTGCCATAAGGGTGGTGTCATCTGCATATCTGAGGTTATTGATATTTCTCCCAGCAATCTTGATTCCAGCTTCTGCTTCTTTCAGCCCAGCGTTTCTCATAATGTACTCTGCATATACGTTAAATAAGCAGGGTGACAAGATACAGCCTTGATGTACTCCTTTTCCTATTTGGAACCAGTCTGTTGTTCCATGTCCAGTTCTAACTGTTGCTTCCTGACCTGCATGTAGGTTTCTCAAGAGGCAGGTCAGGTGGTCTGGTATTCCCATCTCTTTCAGAATTTTCCACAGTTTATTGAGATCCACACAGTCAGAGGCTTTGGCATAGTCAATACAGCAGAAGTAGATGTTTTTCTGGAACTCTCTTGCTTTTTCCATGATCCAGCGGATGTTGGCAATATGATCTCTGGTTTCTCTGCCTTTTCTAAAACCAGCTTGAACATCTGGAAGTTCACAGTTCACATATTGTTGAAGCCTGGCTTGGAGAATTTTGAGCATTCCTTTACCAGTATGTGAGATGAGTGCAATTTGTGGTAGTTTGAGCATTCTTTGGCATTGCCTTTCTTTGGGATTGGAATGCAAACTGACCTTTTCCAGTCCTGTGGCCACTGCTGAGTTTTCCAAATTTGCTGGCATATTGAGTGAAGCACTTTCACAACATCATCTTTCAGGATTTGAAATAGCTCAACTGGAATTCCATCACCTTCACTAGCTTTGTTCGTAGTGATGCTTTTAAGGCCCACTTGACTTCCCATTCCAGGATGTCTGGCTCTAGGTGAGTGATCACACCATCATGATTATCTGGGTCATGAAACTCTTTTTTGTACAGTTTTTCTGTGTATTCTTGCCACCTCTTCTTAATATCTTCTGCTTCTGTTAGGTCCATACCATTTCTTTCCTTTATTGAGCCCATCTTTGCATGAAATGTTCCCTTGGTATCTCTCATTTTCTTGAAGAGATCTCTAGTCTTTCCCATTCTGTTGTTTTCCTCTATTTCTTTGCATTGATTGCTGAGGAAGGCTTTCTTATCTCTCCTTGCTATTCTTTGGAACTCTGCATTCAGATGCTTATATCTTTCCTTTTCCCCTTTGCTTTTTGCTTCTCTTCTTTTCACAGCTATTTGTAAGGCCTCCCCAGACAGCCATTTTGCTTTTTTGCATTTCTTTTTCATGGAGGTGGTCTTGATCCCTGTCTACTGTACAATGTCATGAACCTCAGTCCATAGTTCATCAGGCACTCTATCAGATCTAATCCCTTATATCTATTTCTCACTTCCACTGTATAATCATAAGGGATTTGATTTAGGTCATACCTGAATGGTCTAGTGGTTTTCCAACTAGATCACCCATGCATGACTACTGGAAAAACCATAGCTTTGACTATATGGACTTTTGTCAGTAAAGTGATGTTTTTTCTTTTTAATGTGCTGTTTAGGTTTGTCACAGTTCTCTTTCTGAGGAACAAGCATCTTTTAATGTCATGGCTGCAGTCATCATCAACAGTGATTTTGGAGCCCAGGAAAATAAAATTTGTAACTGGATTCCATTTCCCCCCCTTCTATTTGCATGAAGTAATGGGACCAGATGCCATGAACTTCATTTTTGAATGTTGAGTTTTAAGCCAGCTTTTCCACTCTCCTTTTTCACCTTCTGATATCAAGAGGCTCTTTAGTTTGTCTTCACCTTCTGCCATTAAAGTGGTATCAATTGCATATCTGGGGTTGTTGATATTTTTTCCAGCAATCTTGATTCCAGCCTGTGATTCATCCATCCCAGCATTTTGCATGATGTACTCTGCATGTAAATTAAATACAGCATGACAATATATAGCCTTGTCATACTCCTTTCCCAATTTTGAACTGGTCAGCTGTTCCATGTAAGGTTCTAGCTGTTGCTTCTTGACTTGCATGTAGGTTTCTCAGGAGACAGGTAAGGTGGTCTGGTATTCCTATCTCTTTAAGAATTTTCCACAGTTTGTTGTTATCCACACAGTTAATGTCTTTAGCATAGTCAGTGAAGCAGAAGTAAATGTTTTTCCGAAATTCCCTTGCTTTCTCTATGATCCAAGAATGTCAGCAATTTGATCTCTGGTTCCTCTGCCTTTTCTAAACCCAACTTGTACATGTGGAAGTTCTTAGTTCACATACTGCTGAAGCCTAACTTGAAGGGTTTTGAGATAGCCTTACTAGTAGGTTAAATAAACACAACTGTATGGTAGATGGTATTAAGTGTGTTAATCAGCTGACTTTAAAACAGAGATTATCCTTGATTATCCCTGGAAACCCAGTGTAATTGTAAGGGGTCTTAGTTCAAGAAGTAAGCAGAAGCATCAAGAGTCAGTAGGAAATATAACTATTGAAGAATGGTCACAGGTGTTTAATGTTGTTGCCTTTGAAGATGGAGAAAAGACCAAAGAAAATGGGTGGCTTCTCGAAGCTGGAAAAGAAAAGGAAATGGATTCACCCCTACAACCTCCAGGAAGGAATGAAGCCCTGCTTACAACTTGGTTTTAGCCCAGTTAGTCCAGTGTCAAACTGCAGACCTCTAAAACTGTAACATAATATATTTGTGTTAAGTCAAGTTTGTGGTAATTTGTTACAGCAGCAATAGGAAACTAATAACCCTAACCTATAAGCATCAAGAGAGAGGATCCTGATACAGTTCTGCTTACTGTTTATTGCCAGCACTTGGCTTGGTGTATAGTAGGTGCTAAAGAAATTATTTGAATGATTGAATGAATAGACATTCTAGAAATATATTATGGTGAAGTTTAGCAGGAAGTTTTGTTTTGGTCTAGGCAAAATAAGGCTTGAATGTAGGTTAGGGTCATTTTTGAAACTTTTTGAATATC
The DNA here is from genome assembly GCF_023091745.1 of Budorcas taxicolor. NCBI lineage: Eukaryota > Metazoa > Chordata > Mammalia > Artiodactyla > Bovidae > Budorcas > Budorcas taxicolor. Next base: position 49,773,706 of record NC_068913.1, on the reverse strand, counting down.
AGGCTACAGAATTTATTCTTAATTTGATAGGCAATGGAGATCCACTGAAGATTTCTCAGTGTTAGAGTGGTACTGGAATTGTGTGTTGAGATTAATCTGAGAAATAATAAGTAAGATTATAAAAAATTACTTTGTGATTCTAAAATTTTACATGTCTATGTATGTATCCTACTTTTGTGTCCAAAAGACAATATTGTTTTTAAAGTTATGGTACTAGTTTTTTGATTCTCACTCATTTAGTTATTTATTTTACTTAGTTCTTTTTTACTCAATTATGGTTTAATATGTTAATATTTTTCCAATCTGTTGCTAACATTCTCAAATTGGCTACTTACTTTTCCATGTAATTACAGCTGAGCTCCAAAATTATTAAGAAAATGAATAGGGCTAGTGGGTATCTTCAGTTGACATCAAGCAGAGATTATAAAAAATGTGATGACTTTATTTCACTTTTGATAGGGATATCAGTTTTAGTAGATTTGGGAAAAGCCCACAGTATATTTCGATTTCAACATAGCATATTTTGTTTTCAACAAGAATGTGACAATACTTTAATAACATTAAGATAGCATGAGCTGGGTGATGATGATATAAGGCAGGCTTGAGGCTAATAAACCAATCATGTCCAAAGAGTGGACATGTACCAGCAGGAACAAGTTTCCAGTAGAGTGACATAGGTCTTTCATCAAGTCTGTGCTAGTTGATTGCATCATTGATGACTTGGTTTAATGTGGAAGCATGCTTATTTGGTTTACTGAAAGGATTGATCAAAAGCAGACGTGACGGAATTCAGATTCAAAAGTATCACAGTAGGTAGGAATGTTGGACCAATATTAACAAAAGGAAACTGAACAAAGATAAATGTAAAGTCTTCCATGTATAGTACTATTCAGTATCGGCATACGTGATTTTGGAAAAGTTCATAAGGGGAAATATTAAGGTTTGTATTTGACTTTAAATTTAATATGAATTAACAGTACCCTTGCCTGGAAAATCCCATGGATGGAGGAGCCTGGTGGGCTACAGTCCATGGGGTCGACAGAGTCAGACATGACTGAGAGACTTCACTTTCACTTTTGACTTTCATGCGTTGGAGAAGGAAATGGCAACCCACTCAGTGTTCTCGCCTGGAGAATCCCAGGGACAGGGGAGTGTCGTGGGCTGCCATCTCTTGGGTCGCACAGAGTTGGACACGACTGAAGTGACTTAGCAGCAGCAGCAACACTATGAAGAAGTTGCTTACTTTGCAGTTTTGACCATCAGAAACTTAGTTTTCCAGATGGGTTCTATGAATACAGACAATGGGTAAATGATAGAAGAGATTTTAATTAAATATAAGAAAAATCTTTTTAACTGAACCTGAGGAAGAAAGAATTGACTATGCCAAAGCCTTTGACTGTGTGGATCACAATAAACTGTGAAAAATTCTGAAAGAGATGGGAATACCAGACTACCTGACCTGCCCCTTGAGAAACCTATATGCAGGACAGGGAGCAACAGATAAAATTAGACATGGAACAACAGACTGGTTCCAAATAGGAAAAGGAGTACATCAAGGCTGTATCTTGTCACCCTGCTTATTTAACTTATATGCAGAGTACATCATGAGAAACGCTGGGCTGGAAGAAGCAGAAGCTGGAATCAAGATTGCTGGGAGAAACTTCAATAAACTCAGATATGCAGATGACACCACCCTTATGGCAGAAAGTGAAGAGGAACTAAAAAGCCTCTTGATGAAAGTGAAAATGGAGAGTGAAAAAGTTGGCTTAAAGCTCAAGATTCAGAAAACAAAGATCATGGCATCTTGTCCCATCACTTCATGGGAAATAGATGGGGAAACAGTGGAAACAGTGTCAGACTTTATTTTTGGGGGGCTCCAAAATGACTGCAGATGGTGACTGCAGCTATAAAATTAAAAGACGCTTACTCCTTGGAAGGAAAGTTATGACCAACCCAGGTAGCATATTCAAGAGCACAGACGTTACTTTGCCAACAAAGATCCGTCTAGTCAAGGCTATGGTTTATCCTGTGGTCATGTATGGATGTGAGAGTTGGACTGTGAAGAAGGCTGAGCACCTAAGAATTGAGGCTTTTGAACTGTGGTGTTGGAGAACACACTTGAGAGTCCCTTGGACTGCCAGGAGATCCAACCAGTCCATTCTAAAGGATATCAGTCCTGGATATCCTTTGGAAAGAATGATGCTAAAGCTCAACCTCCAGTACTTTGGCCACCTCATGCGAAGAGTTGACTCATTGGAAAAGACTCTGATGCTGGGAGGGATTGGGGGCAGGAGGAAAAGGGGGCGACAGAGGACGAGATGGCTGGATGGCATCACCGACTCGATGGACGTGAGTCTGAGTGAACTCTGGGAGTTGGTGATGGACAGGGAGGCCTGGCAGGCTGCAATTCATGGGGTTGCAAAGAGTCGGACATGACAGAGCGACTGAACTAAACTGAACTGAGTGAGGAACAAAGAACTGGGAGAAATATCAATAAACTCAGATATGCTGATGATACCACCCTTATGGCAGAAAGTGAAGAACTAAAGAGCCTCTTGATGAAAGTGAGAGAGGAGAGAAAAAAATTGGCTTAAAACTCAACTTTCAGAAAACTAAAATCATGGCATCTAGTCCCATCACTTCATGGCAAATAGATGGAGAAGCAATGGAGACAGTGACAGACTTTATTTTGGGGGCTCCAAAATCACTGCAGATGGTGACTGCAGCTGTGAAATTAAAAGACGATTGCCTCTTGGAAGAAAAGTTATGACCAACCTAAATAGCATATTAAAAAGTAGAGACATTACTTTGCTAAGAAAGGTCTGTCTAGTCAAGGCTATCGTTTTTCCAGTGGTCATGTATGGATGTGAGAGTTGGACTATAAAGAAAGCTGAGCGCTGAGGAATTGATGCTTTTGAACTGTGGTGTTGGAGAAGACTCTTGAGAGAGTCCCTTGGACTGCAAGGAGATCCAATCAGTCCATCCTAAAGGAAATCAGTCCTGATTATTCATTAGAAGGACTGGTGCTGAAGCTGAAACTCCACTTGGCCACTTGTTGCGAAGAGATGACTCCCTGGAAAAGACCCTGATGCTGGAAAAGATTGAAGGCAGGAGGAAAAGGGGACAACAGAGGATGAAATGGTTGGCATTGAACATGAGTTTGACTAAACTCTGGGATCTTCATTTTCTGAATGTTGAGCTTTAAGCCAACTTTTTCACTCTCCTCTTTCACTTGCATCAAGAGGCTTTTTAGTTCCTCTTCATTTTCTGCCATAAGGGTGGTGTCATCTGCATATCTGAGGTTATTGATATTTCTCCCGGCAATCTTCATTCCAGGTTGTGCTTCTTCCAGCCCAGCATTTCTCATGATGTACTCTGCATAGAAGTTAAATAAGCAGGGTGACAAGATACATCCTTGACGTACTCCTTTTCCTATTTGGAACCAGTCTGTTGTTCCATGTCCAGTTCTAACTGTTGCTTCTTGTCCTGCATATAGGTTTCTCAAGAGGCAGGTCAGGTGGTCTGGTATTCCCATCTCTTTCAGAATTTTTCACAGTTTATTGTGATCCACACAGTCAAAGGCTTTGGCATAGTCAATAAAGCAGAAGTAGATGTTTTTCTGGAACTCTCTTGCTTTTTCCATGATCCAGCAGATGTTGGCAATATGATCTCTCGATCCTCTGCCTTTTGTAAAACCAGCTTGACCATCTGGAAGTTCACAGTTCACATATTGCTGAAGCCTGGCTTGGAGAATTTTGAGCATTCCTTTACTAGCACGTGAGATGAGTGCAATTGTGCGGTAGTTTGAGCACTCTTTGCATTGCCTTTCTTTGGGATTGGAATGCAAACTGACCTTTTCCAGTCCTGTGGCCACTGCTGAGTTTTCCAAATTTGCTGGCATATTGAGTGCAGCACTTTCAAAGCATCATCTTTCAGGATTTGAAATAGCTCAACTGGAATTCCATCACCTCTACTAGCTTTGTTTGTAGTGATGCTTTCTAAGGCCCACTTGACCTCACATTCCAGAATGTCTGGCTCTGGGTGAGTGATCACACCATCATGATTATCTGGGTCATGAAGATCTTTTTTGTACAGTTCTTCTGTGTATTCCTGCCACCTCTTCTTAATATCTTCTGCTTCTGTTAGGTCCATACCATTTCTTTCCTTTATTGAGCCCATCTTTGCATGAAATGTTCCGTTGGTATCTCTAATTTTCTTGAAGAGATCTCTAGTCTCCCATTCTGTTGTTTTCCTCTATTTCTTTGCATTGATTGCTGAGGAAGGCTTTCTTATCTCTCCTTGCTATTCTTTGGAACTCTACATTCAGGTGCTTATATCTTTCCTTTTCTCCTTTGCTTTTTGCTTCTCTTCTTTTCAGAGCTATTTGTAAGGCCTCTCCAGACAGCCATTTTGCTTTTTTGCATTTCTTTTTCATTGGGATGGTCTTGATCCCTGTCTCCTGTTAATGTCATGAATCTCATTCCATAGTTCATCAGACACTCTGTCTATCAGATCTGGGCCCTTATATCTATTTCTCACTTCCACTGTATAATCATAAGGGATTTGATTTAGGTCATACCTGAATGGTCTAGTGGATTTACCTACTTTCTTCAATTTAAGTCTGAATTGGCAATAAGGAGTTCATGATCTGAGCCACAGTCAGCTCCTGGTCTTGTTTTTGCTGACTGTATATAGGTTCTCCATCTTTGGCTGCAAAGAATATAATCAATCTGATTTCCGTGTCGACCTTCTGGTGATGTCCATGTGTAGAGTCTTCTCTTTTGCTGTTGGAAGAGGGTGTTTGCTATGACCAGTGTGTTCTCTTGGCAAAACTGTATTAGCCTGTGCCCTGCTTCATTCTGTATTCCAAGGCCTTCCTACTTTTGCATTCCAGTCCCCTATAATGAAAAGGACATCTTTTTTGGGTGTTAGTTCTAAAAGGTCTTGTAGGTCTTCATAGAACCATTCAACTTCAGCTTGTTCAGCGTTACTGGTCAGGGCATAGACTTGCATTACCGTCATATTGAATGGTTTGCCTTGGAAACAAACAGAGATCATTCTGTCATTTCTGAGATTGCATCCAGTACTGCATTTCAGACTCTTTTGTTGACCATGATGGCTACTCCATTTCTTCTGAGGGATTCCTGCCCGCAGTAGTAGAGATAATGGTCATCTGAGTTAAATTCACCCATTCCAGTCCATCTTAGTTCACTGATTCCTAGAATGTCGATCTTCACTCTTGTCATCTCCTGTTTGACCACTTCCAATTTGCCTTGATTCATGCACCTAACATTCCAGTTTCCAGTGCAATATATCACTTCATGGGAAATAGATGGGGAAACAGTGGAAACAGTGTCAGACTTTTTTTGGTTGGGAGGCTCCAAAATCACTGCAGATGGTGACTGTAGCAATGAATTAAAAGACCCTTACTCCTTGGAAGGAAAGTTATGACCAACCTAGATAGCATATTGAAAAGCAGAGACATTACTTTGCCTACAAAGGTCATCTAGTTAAGGCTATGTTTTTCCAGTAGTCAAGTATGGATGTGAGAGTTGGACTGTGAGGAAAGCTGAGTGCCAAAGAATTGATGCTTTTGAACTGTGGTGTTGGAGAAGACTCCTGAAAGTCCCTCAGACTGCAAGGAGATCCAACCAGTCCATCTGAAAGGAGATCAGTCCTGGGATTTCTTTGGAAGGAATGATGCTAAAGCTGAAACTCCAGTACTTTGGCCACTTCATGTGAAGAGTTGACTCATTGGAAAAGACTTTGATGCTGGGAGAGATTGGGGGCAGGAGGAGAAGGGGACGACAGAGGATGAGATAGCTAGATGGCATCACTGACTCAATGGACATGAGTTTGAGTGAACTCTGGGAGTTGGTGATGGACAGGGAGGCCTGGCGTGCTGCGATTCATGGGTTCACAAAGAGTCAGACACGACTGAGTGACTGAACTGAACTGAACTCTGGGAGTTGGTGATGGACAGGAAGGCCTGGCATGCTGCAGTCCATGCAGTGTGGATTTTTCAGATGGGTTGCCAAGAGTCAGACAAGACCGAGCGACTGAACTGCACTGAACTGAGCTAATTTCAAGTCTGATCTATTTCTTAGTCTGTTTCCCATCTGGGAAATTGCTGATTTGATTAATCATTTGTAAGCAACTACTATTATATTAATTTAATGTTGTAGACTTAGCCTTTCATTTTATTTCATTTTCTGTCTTCTATTTTTCATTTATTTTCTTTTCCTGCCTTCCTGTGGGTTTCTTAAGCATTTTTTTAGAATTCTATTTTTATATACCTATATTATTTTTAAGTATGTTTCTTTTCATATTTTTTAGTGAATTCTCTAGATATTATCCTATATAAACATAACTTATCCCAGTCAACTCATGTCATTTTATGAGTTACAGTGAAGTACAAGTTCCATTTTACCTCCCTTATGCCCCTTTATTCTCCATTTCTAATATATTTGTCTTAAATATTTCCTTTACATATATACTTAATGCATGCATTAGTGTTATGATATATACTTCAACCATTGCATTAGTGCGCTTGGGTTGCCATAGAAAAATACTGCAAACAGGATGGCTCAACAACAGAAATTTACTTTCTCACAGTTCTGGAGGCTGAGAAGTCCCAGATCAAGGTGCCAGCTGGTTTAGTCCTGGTGAAAGCCCACTTCCTGGCTTGCAGATAATCTCCTTCTCTCTGTGTTCTCACATGTTAGAGAGAGAGATAGCACTCTGTAGTCTCTTCCTCCTCTTATAAGGATACCAGCCCTATCAAAATAGGACTTCACCTTTATGACCTTTATTTAATCCTCAGCACCTCCACAATGAGGCTTAGGGCTTCAACAAATGAATTTGGCAGGAGGACACAAACATTCAGTTCATATTAATCATCAAAGATAATTTTGAAAAGGGAAGTTATATTTACTCATATTTTTGCTTATTGTGTTCTTTCTTCCTTCCCAATGTCCCAAGTTTCCTCATTTTATTGTTTTTTTTTTTTTGTTGTTGTTGTTCAGAGAACTTCCTTTAGACATTCTTTTAGGTAGATCTGGTGGCAACAGATTCTCTTAGTTTTCCTTCGTTTGTGAATGTCTTGATTTCTTCTTCATTATTGAAGGATATTTTCACTGGATATAGAAATCTGGGCTGACAGCTCTTTTCTTTAAGGGCTTGAAAAATGTTGAGCTACTTCCTTCTGATACCTATGGTTTCTAGTGAGAATATCTATAGCTATTCAAATGGTTTTTCCCTCATCAGTAAGGTGTGCTTTTATCTTGTTACTTTCAAGACTTTTTTCTTTGTTTTTAGTTTTCAGATGTTTAACAATGATTTATTTTGATGTGGATTTCTTTGGGTGTATCTTGCTTAGGCGTGTTCAGCTTCTTAAATCTATAGATTTATGTCTGGTTGCCTAATTTGGAAAATTTTTCAGCCATTATTTCAAGTACTTTTTCAGCTCAGCCTTCTTTCTCCTCTCCTTCCAGTCCTCTAATTACACTAATAATAGATCTTATAGTCCCATACGTCCCTGTGGCTCTGTTCTGATTTCTTAGCATATTTCCTCTTTTTTTTCAGATAGGATTAAATCTATTGTTTTATCTTTAAGTTTACTGATTTTTTTCTTTCTGCTGTTGAGACCATCCACTAAATTTTTTATTTCAATCATTGTATTTTTTAGTTCTAAAATTTCCATGTTTGTTCCTCTTAACATCTCCTGTTTCTTTGCTGAGATGTTTTATTTCTTCACTGCAACTCTTTACTTTTTCATTTGTTTCAAGTGTGCTGATACTGCTTGTTAAAATGTCTTCATAACAGCTATTTTAAAATATTTGCTACAGAATACTGACTTCTTTCTCATCTTAGTGTTGACATTTATTGATGATCCCTTTTTATTCAAATTGAGATCTTCTTGGTTCTCAGCACTAGGTAACTTTCAGTTGCAACCTAGACATTTTGGCTATTATGAGACTCTGGATATTATTTAAACCACTTGTTTTTAGCAGGTTTCCTTTGACATTTTTACAGAAACGAAAGGAAGGGATGCTTCCTCACTATTGCCAAGTAGAAGTCCAAGTTTCCCACTCTGCCTCATTGTTACTAGGTGGGGGTGGGAATGGTAGCTGGTTACTAGACCTCTACTGGGAGGAATAGGAGTGTCTTGTTGTTGGTCCCCACATGGTCTCCACTGACATTTTAGAAGAGAATAGCTTCTCTATTGCCCAGCAGGGATGAGATTGATGATCCTCTACTTCACCTTCTCTGACACTACTCCAGAAGGGGTGGTGGAGTGCCTACTTATAGCCTGGAAAGGGTAGAAGCCATAGTTGTTTGTTTTTTGGTGCTATTTTGCTGCAGTAGATTGATAATTTTGTAAAAGTTTCTGTCTTGGTAGGCTACGTCTTTCTTGGTCATAAAGTTAGAGAGAACATGATCTTGTCAGCACTTTTATGTCTGTTGGTGTTTCTTGGTTGTGGACTTCTTCAGCCCCCAGTCTGAGGTGTGTGCAGAAAAGAGAAAATAGAAAACCCAGGGAACTCACTAATGTGTTGTTCTTTGGGTTCTGAAATCCTTAGCCTGGCTTTCTCCTCTCCATTCTTCAGTCTTCTTATGTTCCTTTTATATATAACACCCAGGGTTTTAAACTGAAAGTAGCAGGAGGAATAGGGAAAGTACATGCATTTTATTTTCTTGGAAGTGGAAGTCCTGGCCTCTCAGTTTATATGTGTATTTTGTGTATTTTAAATTAAAAAGTTTGACTTCCCTGTAGCAAATTGTAAAGAATCTGCCTGCAATGCAGACCAGGGTTTGATCCCTGGGTTGGGAAGATCCTCTGGAGAAAGGAATGGCAACCACTCCAGCATTCTTACCTTTAATCCATGGACAGAGGAGCCTGGCAGGCTACATACAGTCCATGGGGTCACAGAAAGTTGGACACAACTGAGCAACTAACACACACACACACACACACACACACACAGGAGCATATCAGAGGTTTGAGGTAACTTTTATAGAAAAATCTACATTACTTCATAATTATTTTAATGAAAAGGCTGAAATTGATGAATCATGTTCTAAGCAATTTCATTTGGACTACAAATTAATGCTATCTCCTTGGATTAAATACCAGAGTTGTTAGAAACAACTTTGGATGAACAGTTAGAGACCTAGGTTCTAGTTCCGAGTATTCCACCATTCGGCTGTGTAAACTTTGGCAGCTCTCTTGGCATCTCAATATTCTCATCTGAATTAAGAATGTTTGGCCCATTAGATGATCTCTAAATTTCCTTCTTGCTGTAACATTTTTCTTTTCCCCTCATCTATTTATTACTTAAAAAAATCTATAGACTCCCACTGTAATGTAGGATTTGAAATACGTAGGCTAAACCAAACAAAATCCTCATAATTAGATAAGACAAATAATGATAACTATTATTTATCAGATGCCTACTGTGATCCAGACACTCAGTACAAGTGTTACTCATGTTTGCTCCTTCAATCCTCAAAATAATCTACTGAAGCAGAGATTACACCCATTTTATAAATGAAATAGGCTCAGAAAGATTGTTTTAAATATCTAAGGATATTATCTTATAAAGATCTGTTTGATTCCAAGTCTATTTGATTCCAGAGTGGATGCTCCCAACCATTTACAGATACTTTTTAATTTTTTGGCCACTTTGTAAGAAGCAAATTATTTTATAGAAGTGGAATCTTATAGTACAAGTTCTGGATAGCAAAGAGATATATGTTATTTTTAATTTCTCTAATCACTTTATTCTTTTTGGTTTCATTTTTAAACTACATAAATTATAAACTACATTTTAAACTGCATAAATGCAGAAAATATACACATACAGCTAATTTTTTGTTCTGTATGTTCTTATTATTCACCACTATCAGATACAGGATGGACGCATCATTCTCCTTGAGAGGTAAAGGAATAAACTCAGCATTTTGAACAGTGTTTCCTCAAGAACAAGATTTTAATTTGCAATAAAATTAAATAAATTTAATTGTAACTTTCCAAAAACTTTGTAGTGTCTTAGGAGAGTCTCAGGAACTAAAAGAAATTATGTGTAAATTTTACTCACTTCTGGAGAATAGATAAGTACCATTTGTAGGACTATTTAAGCTAATCAAAAGGTGGAGGCAGGAAGAAAGGTAAAAATAAGAAACAGAGAAATCAAACAATGCCAAATTTAAAATTATACAATAATTTAAGCATTTGACATGATGTTAATTCCTAAAAATATTTCATAAAGATATTGTTTGGTTTAAGTAAATTAAATAAGTATGTATTATAAAATGAACTTTTGAATGCTCTACAATTTGTTGAGACCTATGTTTCCTTAGTATGAGAATAGTCGTATAAGATTTATCCTTTCAATGGAAATCAATTCTGTTAAGTTTGTATAAATGTCTGGTATATTTATGTAGCAAATGACCCTAAGTGTTTCCATACTTGAGAACCCTAAGTACTTAAAACAAGATTAACATGAGAGGGAAGAAATATCAAGACAAGAAGCTAGGAGTACATAAATCCTTATTTTTCTTTCACTATGAAGTCCCTTTACCATTCTGCTGGCTTACTCTATGAGATTTTCTATGTCTGTCTTGCAGGGGCATTCCATTGGAAGTTACACAAATTTCGCATCAGTATGTGTTCCCAAAATTACCAACAGAACTAATTGTGATGTAAAGAGTTGTAATATCATTTCTTTATAAGGACTTAGGAAGCCGATAATTGGCTCCATAATCTTGTTCTGAGATCAGGATATGCTTTTCTAGGAAACTGATTTTCTCTTCAGAAAGTTACCATGATTTAGGTAGGTTGAGAACTGGTCCTCTGGTAGGAAGCTTGGTTTTTGCATAAACCCAGTGCATGGACAAGATGCTGTGCTACAGAGAAGCAACTTTCAAAATATTTTTATTTTTTATTGAAATTAAACAAAATCTGGTTCTAAGAAAATATAATCTATAAGTCCAGTATACTGGACAGGTTAAAAACTGCTCAATTCTGGGAGGAGTTGGAAGTGGAATCAGGTGAACAGCCTGTTCCTTGGTCACTCCACTCTTACATAAAGCATTTTCTATTGAATCTCTTTGAGTCTGAGCAGTACAATTTGTAAAATCTCTATTGAAAAATAAAGATCACTAAGATTAGGAATCCAAAGACCTAAACTATAGTCCTATTCCTACAATCAAGAAGCCTTATTACCTAACCTCTGTGGATCCAAATTTCCTCATCCATGAAATGAGATTGAACTAGGTGTCTTTTAGCTCAAATATTCGAGGGAACCAATAGCAGCTGTGTGTGAATCACAAAACTCTGCTCTATCAGTTTTCTACTGCAAAATAAAGTGCTCACTCAGGGGTAAAATTTGCATGTCTACCTCACAGTTCTAACTCTTAGGAGTGTTTTTTTTTTTTTTTTAACCTTAAAACTTTAATGGAGTTAAGAAAAAACCTGAAATGTAAAATGTGAAATTGTCCTGTTCTTAGCAATTTGAATACATGTTTCTCACATCAGTATGTTTTTCATTGGTTCCCTCAACAGAAATAGAGTGCCCACTGTCTGACAGGTGCTGAACCAAGTATTGAGGATGGAAAAGATGACAGAAGACTGTGCATTACTCTATAAACATTCAATCCCCTCCTCTCAATACAAAAGGTGATGGGGTCTTAACAACCTGTTCTTTTCAATAGAAACCTTTTGATTGCGAAACTGCATCCTTTCTCTGCGCTAGAGATGGTACTGCAAAGGAACATTCTAAAACTAAATGAAAGGTGAAGTGCACTCATTTAAAACCAACTGTATATTTAAAAATTATATTTTCTGTAAGGACAACGGCTTTGTTGTAATTGATCTTTGATCAACTTGAGCAAAGTTCTATGGGTATTATAGGCTTTACTTTCCTGATAAGCAGAGCATCTTTTACATGCGAAGATGGTTCCATTGTCTAGAAGGAGACTATGCCACTGACAGAGTCCGTATTATCTGAAAGATTCTGGATTACTAGCGTTGCTTGACATGGATTGGGGTCAAAGTGGGTAAGAGTTGGATGAAGATGCAAAAGAGGCCTCTGAAGGTTCAGAAGAGAATTGTGGAAGGCCCACTCGCTCTAGACTTACACCCAATTTCCCCTTCTGTGATACAAACTACAGCCTTTGGGTAGGTCTCCCTTTGTTATTCAGACTGGTAGACCTCCCAGCTCAATCCATAAATGCACATCCACTCATTCCGAGAGTAGAGTGACTCCCCCCAAAGTGGAGCTGATGTCCACTCTAGACAAGGCACCTTCCTCATGTACCTACCCAACTGTTGACTCGTGTCCAAGAGCCACCATCACCCACCCCAGCACCATCTTCCAGGAACTGGCCTCTCCCCCATCAGTCCCCGCCCTCTTCTGAGAGCACCCAATGGGTGGAGTCGGGGCTGCAGTAGGAGGGGCCAAAGGCGGGCACATTTAAAGAAAGGCAGAGGGCGAAAGGAGGCAAGAGAGGAGAAGAAAGAGAAACCAGGGGGGCGAGGCGCCGTCCAATGACAAAGCCCAGGGGTGGGCGCCGGCCGCCATCTTGTACCGGGCGGCAGGATCTTCACCCGCGTCCTCCGCCCTCGGAGGGGGAGGGGCAGCGGCGGCGGAGGCGAGAAAAGTAGCGAGAGACGCGCCGGGCGGGAGGTGCCAGCAGCGGCCGGCGCCGCGGAGCCAAACACCGGCGGGGACGGCGGCGGCGGGACCCGGCGAGCGCGGGCGGCCCCGAGCGGCCTTCGATGCGGCGCAGCGTGAAGAGGCGGCGGCGCCGGCCCCCGGCGGCCCCGGCCGCGGCCGCCCGGGGCGGCGGCTTTAGGCTGGGAGGAGGGGCCGGTCTGGAGGCGCGGGAGGAGAAGGTGGTGTACTCGCGGTCGCAACTGTCGCTGGCCGACAGCACCAAGGCACTGGGCGACGCCTTCAAGCTGTTCATGCCCCGCAGCACGGAGTTCATGAGCTCGGACGCGGAGCTCTGGAGCTTCCTCTGCAGCCTCAAGCACCAGTTCTCCCCGCACATCCTGCGCAGCAAGGACGTCTACGGCTACTCCTCTTGCCGGGCACTCGTCCCCGAGCCCCCGGGGGGCCCCGCCGCCCGCGGCCCGACGCGCAGGCCGGCCCCGAGCGCGGCGGCCAGGAGGAGGCGCCGCGGAGCCCGGGCGCCAGCCGCTCGCCGGAGGAAGCTGCCGCCCGCCCCGCCGCCGGTCCCCGAGGAGAGCTGCCCGGTCAAGCCCGCGGACCCGGAACCCTGCTTCGGGGGCCGCACCCTGGAGGAGATCTGGAGGGCCGCCACCCCGACGCTGACCACCTTCCCCACCATCCGCGTCGGCGGCGACGTGTGGAGCGAGCGCAGCCTGGCGGCGGCACGGCGTAGAGCGCGCCAAATCCTGCGAGTGAACCTGGAACCCGTGGTGAGGCTCCGCCGCTTCCCGGTGCCCCGGGCATGACGCGCGGACCGCGTCACCCTCCCAGACCGGGACGGAGCTCCCGCCCGGAGGGATGGACAAGTGTCAGTCGAGTGTTTACAGATCCGGCCAGGACCCCGTCCCCTTACGCACTTTACGGGCGAAGAAGTCACCGGATGGTGTTCCCGGGCCCGCGCGGCACCGCCGTCTGGAACTCCGGGGCAGGTGCGCCCTCCACCCCCTCCCAGTGCGGGGCAGCAGAGGAGACCGCGGGACCCGCGGGGGAGGGCCGTTTGCTTCCGTACCCGGGACTGAGACGTCTCCAGGACTCAAGGGGCAGATCCGTTTTCTCCCTTTGGACTCTACCTCACTGGTCTGGAAGTCCTCCGAAGAAGTCGTTATTTTTTCCAAAGGAATTTGGTTTCGTGCTTGTGTAATAAAGCCAGAATCTACTTGCTTTTTACCCCGCCCTATCCCGGCCTCCTTCCCACCCCTTACCCCCATTTTTTTCTTTTCAACTGCCACCTCTCTTTCTGGACGATAGATCGAACCTGTTTTGTGCTGTTGTTGCACCCGTTTGTGCTCAGGGTATTCTGAATCCCACTCGTTTCCTAATTTTAACCGGATTCCAAAGCTTTGACCAAGGATATTTTTCAAACTTATGACTTAATGTTAAGAGTGCAAGGATTTGTATGATTTGAATGCCATGGGCTCAGTGATTACAAACAAAGAGATGCAAAGTACAACTATTTCAACATTTTTGAAGTGTTTCTAAAGATTTTATATTGAGATTTAGTGTTTATATATACTGAGCTCCTAAAGAAAATGGTAGAAACTCATATAAAGTTCTGTTTGGGAAAAGTTGATTTGTTAAAGTCTTTTTGATTAAATAAAAATTAAAGTACCTTGAAACCACATGGCTTGTGATAAAGAAAAAAATGAGTTACAAAGAACTGGTGTTGGTTAAAGAGATGGATGGAATCCTATTGGAAATGGTTTGGCCTCTTTGTACTGGTCTAACATACAAATCCAGGAGAAGTTCAAAGGTAACCTATTTTAAATTGGGAGCCACGTAGGAGAAATGAATGTGTGTAAACCTGGTGATTAAAATGGTAAACAGAATACCCATTAGAGTTCTCAGAACTATTAGCTCTTTAGAGGGGTGGGGGCATTTCTTGGTATCAAATAACTTGTTGAAATTACTCTGGGCAAAATAGATCTTTCTCTATTTTGTGCTGAATAGCAGAAAGTGCCCCGACTAACACCCATCACCTTTATAGACATCGTGACATTTGTCTTTTTTCCTCCACGAGTATCCTTTTTTATCTTAATTCCATTCATAATTATGTTTGCAGTTACCTGTCTTTGTTGACAGCTGAAGACCACAGGAATCCAACGGGCGATTCACACTGAGTACTGACCCTTCTTATACACTTTTATAATAGCGTTTATACCATATGGCCCAGAGTGGAATTCTTGATTATCCAAGTGCCTTTGGTCATTGGTGGCAGCAAGACTTAATGGTTTTTAGCCAGTGGTGCCACAGCCAGATTTTACTGCAATATCTAAAGGGTCAAGTGGTTTTTGTACCACAGTTTTTCAAATTTAAGTAGTCTGCCATGAAACTGCTTACACTGGCTGGAACTTAACATAGGAAGTCCTCAATATTAAGATTTCTCTCTGCTTGGCAGCTTCTTAGGGGAATAGTAAGAGTTGCAATTTCGACTCTTGTGTTCTTAGATTTCAAATGGCATAGCTTTCTGAATTGAATTTTTCAAGTTTAATAGTACATAAGTAGGAGTTTTGTGACTTTAATTTCAGTGTTCTTGTTTTGTAAAAAAGAAATATATATATATATATATTATATACATGACTTGATGCCAGTTTCCCAGTATGCCTCATATTCTCTTATTCACTACTCAGTAATAATGCGTTGTAACAAACACTGTCACATGAGTAAATAAAAATGAATCATTACTTAGATGATGGAGAGTGTTACATTTGATCTCTGTGATAGGAAGCTTATATATATTCTTTTGGTTATTAGCTTCCATTGGCAGTTGTATTGCAGATACATAGGGTTTTCTCCCTTCTCTCACTCCCAAATTGTTCATTTTTTTTAGTTAACTAGCCCCTAAAAAAAACTATGTATTGGTACCACTTACTATTGTATATAGTTTTATAATAATTAAAAAAATAAATTAATGGCCATATTAGAATGTAATTTCAACATACAGCTTATCCAGATAGTTTCCCAGAGGGTTTTGAAATTAAACTTAGCTGGGAGGATAACTGCTCAGCACAAAACTGAAACAACCAATGACATCATGCATTTTATTTTAACTGAGATTCTTAACATTTTTCCCTCCTGCCTTGTTACTTTAGTGCACTTGAACTAGCATAAATGCTTCTTTGAATTATCTGGGCTGTCTGATTTCAGTTTGGATCTGATTGCCCATCTTGAATTCAATATGTTATTTATCTGGTCTGTTTAAAAATCATACCATTTCTAGTTTGTGAAATAGGTGTCAAAAAAGTCTTTATTTTTGCCAAGTGTTCTTTAGCAAAGCCTATGTTACAACTCCTAAAATGTGAAGAAACAACTAATATAGTTGGCTAGTATATTAATTGGAAAGTGAAAATATCTTGTGGTTACATTGGGCAGAATGCGAAAAGAAACTTGGCAAGGTGGCCTTTATGGTGAGACATCCATTTTCTGTCCTCTAAGTCTGTAGTTTAGCATGTATATAGTTTTTAAAAAGATATCTCATGACTTGATTCATTCTCTTATAAGATTATCTTATATGGCACAAGTAGAGGGAGAAGCTAGGAGGAAGTTGATGACCTCGCTATGCTTTTATTTCATTTTTAACTCTTGAGTGCCTAAATGTGGTGACTGTCACCTCAGCTAACCTTTGAATCTTCCTGATGTCATTTTTATCCTCCCTGTCAACCAACAACTTAATTTCCCTTCCTGAAACCAATAATGTCATGATTGTTAAGGGCAAGCTCTGTTGTTGATAGTGCAAAGTGTCGCTGTTGTGGTGCGTATTTATTTTGTCAAAGTTTGAGTACCCTGTTGGACTTGTATAACTAAGCTGGTGGCTGACACCTATTGATTTGCTCCATGCAAATGATAGTACTATAAAACTCTTCAATAAAGAAACATTAAAATTATTTGAATACAAAAAACCTGAGCAATTCTGAACTCAAAGCCTTTTGCTGTTTTAAGGGTTGCCACAGCATTCTTTAAATTGGTGGTTTTTAGTGGACTTATAAACATAATATTTACTTTACTGGTGTGTTTCAAATATTTTTTGATAGCCTGTTATGTCTTAAGTACTTTAGAAGACAATTGTTTGTTAATGGAACTAAATTGTTTCCTTGGACAGTTTGATGTGCATATGATTAAGATTTACAATCTGGTTGTACTCTGCTTTTTAACTTATTAATTGTAAATAAATTTTAGAGAATACACGGTGACTGATTTTTCTAATGATGTTGAAAGTTTTTGAAATGGGATTTTATGTTTTTATGTGAGTTGGAAAGCATCTTGGGATCAATTTTGACTTTTTTTGATGAACTTGAGACTCCTACCAGTCTTGAGATCTGTGTTTTGTGCTGTCTTGAGGCTCTTTTTGACATCACCTCTTAGATGATCTAGTGAATCTCCAGAATAGTATTTCATGGCCAATCTTGTCATTACCAAAATTTGCCAGCAAAAAAAAAAAAAAAAAAAGACTTTAAAGATGCATCAAAATTCAGTTTTGAACCCTGGCCCCCAATCTTCCTGTGGTGGTGATAAAAAGTCTAAGTAAAGCTCACATTGTTCATGGTAGGAAAGAATGTCCGTGTCTCCTTGTGAGTAGCAGCAGTAAACGCTGTTCCACAGAATGAGTAAAGCCAGAATTTTCATTAGTCTGGAAGGTAGGAGTGGCAGGATTCGTAGTACTGCTACGTGGCCTGAAGTTCCTGTCAACAATTAGAAGCAGCACAGTGTAGTAAACTGAATCCCAGTGCCTGGAGTGGAATTATGGTTTCACCTCTCATAATTAGAACTTGAGATAAGTTATGTAAACTATCCATGCTTTAGCTTCCTCAAGTATCATATGTGGTTAGTTTAAAAAAAGGGGGATATTAATGGTGGGCACATAGGAAATTCTTAATAAATGCTATTAATTGGAGATACCTGTGCTGAGAATATAAATGCTGAGAATGATTGATCCCCTGGGAATTTAGCACCCCAAGAGTAGAGTGTGGTCTGGGAAAGCTAAAAGATGGATTGAGATGGTAATTTGTGGGTGAATTAAATTGAAGACAAGAATCTCAAAATATCTTTAGCCTGCTGACAAACTATAAAGCAAGAGTTTGGATTAAGTTGACTTTTTGGGTTGACCAAAAAATTGGTTCAGGATTTTTTCTCTAAGATGTGGAAAACCCTGAATGAGCTTTTTGGCCAACCCAATACAAAACAGATTTTACTGTTGGAGTTTTCTTAGGCTCGCTTAAAATTTGGGGGGTCTCAATGTATGGCAAAACCAATACAGTATTGTAAAGTAAAATAAAGTAAAAATAAAAATAATTAAAAAAAATTGGGGGGGTCTTCTTTAATCATAATGATATCTCTGAAAGATAATTCAGATGCACTGTTACATGTTTTAAACTATCTGAGAATTTATAAAAGTAATAGATTAAAGTTGTTGATCTTAGAACTTGGCAGATTTCCGCTCTAAGTTTTCCCTTGGCATAAGTTCAGGAAGGGTTGCTTAAGAACCGTGTTACTTTGCATGTACAGAACTAAATTAGAATAAACTGTGAAGTTTATAGTTCGGTTGTTCAAGGAAACAAATGAGTATGATATGTTTGAACAGCAAAAAATTATTACTGAAAGTGAAAAAAATCATGTTTGAAATACTGACTCACTCATTTGCAGACTTGGGGTCTACAGCCTGTAGTTTAGTTATAATTCTTTTTCTTGTTGTTGTGTAGTCACTAAGTCCAGTCTGACCCTTTGCAACCCCATGGACTGTAGCCCACCAGGCTCCTATTTTCAAGGGGTTTCCCAGGCAAGAATACTGGACTGGGTCGCCATTCCCTTGTCCCAGGAATCGTCCCAACCCAGGGATCAAACCCAGGTTTCTTGCACTGTGGGCGGATTCTTTACTGACTGAGCCACAAGGGTAGACATAATTCCTCATAGCACAAAGAATAACAGAGCATATTTTAACTTGATGAGAAAGCTGAGGCTTCAGTATCTAAAGCTGACACAAAGAACTGTGTTAGGTGGAAGTTATCTAGTAGTAAGAAGCTCAAAACAGAGCCTGATTGCTGATTTAAGAGCAATGACTTCTCACTGTCTTGGTAAATGTCATGCTAAACCATGATCTGAAACATGATAAACATATCCAGAAACCAACTGGAGGGTAATGATAATAACAACAGCAAACACTATGGCTGACCCAGCAAATTTGAATAAATATTCTGTTGGACTCAAAAGTGGACTTCTGCTTCTAAAAGTATTCATAGAAATGTCACACTGAGATTCTTACAAAAAGTAACTGTTTTATATACACACACACAAAAACACATATATATATATCTGCCAGGATTTTTAAAGTACATATTATTTGTTTAAATGTTTAGTGGCAAGAATATAGAAAAAAAGAGTGCGGCTTAGGGTTCAAAACTCTCAGATTAAATTATTGAGGCATAATACACATACTAAAAAGTGGATGTATGAAAAGTATGAGCTCAGCTTGATACAGTTTCGTAAATTCAATATACTCGGGGAACCAGCACTCAGATTGAAAAAACAAAATCTAGCCAGTACCGTCAGAGGATTCTCCTATGCCCCTTTTAATCACTCACCATCTCCCCTTCAAGAGAATCTTTATTTTGACATCTTACTGCATAGACAACTTTACCTGTTTTTGGACTTTATATACATGGAATTATGTGTCATATGCCTAGCTTCTTTCACTGAAAATTATTTGTGAGATTCCTTCATATTATTGCATGTAGTTCTTAATTATTTATTCTCATTGGTGTGTAAAATTACACTGTGAATATTCTACAAAGATTTTACAACTCTTGATGGGCATTTAGGTAGATTTCAATTTAGGGCAATTATGAATAAAGCTTCAGTGCATGTAAGAGAACATGTCCTTTGGTGAATTTTTTTGTTTTTTCAATATTTGTCTTGGAGTGAGGCTTCCCAGGTGACTCAGTGGAAAAGAATCTGCCTGCCAATACAGGAGATGTAGGAGACACAGTTTCGATCCCTGGCTTGGGAAGATCCCCTGGAGGAGGAAATAGCAACCCACTCCAGTATTCTTGCCTGGGAAATCCCATGAACAGAAGAGCCTGGTGGGCTACAGTCCTTAGGGTTGCAAAGAGTTGGATACAACTTAGGGACTGAGTATACGTGGATGCCCTAGGAGTGAATTTGCTGGGTCACATGCTGTGCAAATAATCAGTTTTGGTAGAGGCTGCCAGTTTTCTAAAGTTGTTGTTCATCACTCAGTCATGTCCAGCTCTTTGGGACCTCATGGACTGCAGCACGCCAGGCCTCCCTGTCCTTCATCATCTCCTGGAGGCTGCTCAAACTCATGTCCATTGAGTCGGTGATGCCATCCAAGCATCTCATTCTCTGTCGTCCGCTTCTCCTCCAGCCTTTGATCTTTCCCAGGATCAGGGTCTTTTCAAATGAGTCAGCTCTTCACATCAGGTGGCCGAAGTATTCTAAAGTGGTTATACCAATTTACACAAACTTTCATAGTAGTATGTGAGTGTCCTAGATACATCACATCCTTGCCTACACTTGGTATCTTTAGTCTTTTTCATTGTAGCCATCCTGGTGGGTAAACACATGTTTTAAAAAATTAAAAGCCATTTTAATCTAAGTGATGTGTACATAATTTTAAAAAAACCGTAAAAAGCACATGAGGACTACAATTATAAACCCCACCTTACCCACAAAACTCCTTTCCTAGACTTTTTTTTTTAAGTCAAAGTTTTGTAGAATTAGCTCATTTTTTTAGGGCAGTTTTAGGTTTACAGGCAAATTCCATAGAAAGTACAGAATTTTGTGCCACTCTCAGTTTCTACAGTTATTAATATCTTGCATTAACAGGAATACATTTATTATAATTGATGGAGGACCCATTTTTTAAATTAAAATTTTTCATCTAGTTTTATTGAGATGTAATTGACCTACAGATGTAATTGACCTATATGTTTAGGGGGTTTCGCTGATAGTTCAGTAGATAAAGAATCCACATGCAAGGCAGGAGACCTCAGTTCAATTCCTGGGTTGGGAAGATCTGCTGGAGAAAGGATAGGCTACCCACTCCAGTATTCTTGGGCTTTCCTTGTGGCTCAGCTCGTAAAGAATCTGCCCACAATGCAGGAGACTTGGGTTCAATCCCTGGGTTGGGAAGATCCCCTGGAGAAGGGAAAGGCTACCCATTCCAGTATTCTGGCCTGGAGAATTCCGTGGACTGTATAGTCCATGGGGTCCCAAAGAGTCAGACATGACTGAGTGACTTTCACTTTCACACTGTACAAGTTTAAGGTGTACAGCAGAATTATTTGATACATACATCATGAAATGATTATCACAGTAAGCTTAGTGAACTTCATAAGTTTATGCATCATCTTATACAGAAACAAAATTAAAAGAATCAGTTCAGTTCACTCGCTCAGTCATATCCAACTCTTTGCAACCCCTTGAATTGCAGCACGCCAGGCCTCCCTGTCCATCACCAACTCCCAGAGTTCACTCAGATTCATGTCCATCAAGTCAGTGATGCCATACAGCCATCTCATCCTCTGTCGTCCCCTTCTCCTCCTGCCCCCAATCCCTCCCAGCATCAATGTCTTTTCCAATGAGTCAACTCTTCACATGAGGTGGCCAAAGTACTGGAGTTTCAGCTTTAGCATCATTCCTTCAAAAGAAATCCCAGGGTTGATCTCCTTCAGAATGGACTGGTTGGATCTCCTTGCAGTCCTAGGGACTCTCAAGAGTCTTCTCCAACACCACAGTTCAAAAGCATCAATTCTTTGGTGCTCAGCTTTCTTCACAGTCCAACTTTCACATCCATACATGACCACAGGAAAAACCATAGCCTTGACTAGACAGACTTTAGTGGGCAAAGTAATGTCTCTGCTTTTGAATGTGCTATCTAGGTTGGTCATAACTTTTCTTCCAAGGAGTAAGCGTCTTTTCATTTCATGGCTGCAGTTACCATCTGCAGTGATTTTGGGGCCCCCCAAAATAAAGTCTGACACTGTTTCCACTGTTTCCCCATCTATTTGCCATGAAATGATGGGACCGGATGCCATGATCTGAGTTTTCTGAATGTTGAGCTTTAAGCCAACTTTTTCACTCTCCTCTTTCACTTTCATCAAGAGGCTTTTTAGTTCCTCTTCATTTTCTGCCATAAGAGTGGTGTCATCTGCATATCTGAGGTTATTGATATTTCTCCCGGCAATCTTCATTCCAGCTTGTGTTTCTTCCAGTCCAGCGTTACTCATGTTGTACTCTGCATAAAAGTTAAATAAGCAGGGTGAGAAGATACAGCCTTGATGTACTCCTTTTCCTATTTGGAACAAGTCTGTTGTTCCATGTCCAGTTCTAGCTGTTGCTTCCTGGCCTGCATACAGATTTCTCAAGAGGCAGGGCAGGTGGTCTGGTATTCCCATCTCTTTCAGAATTTTCCACAGTTTATTGTGATCCACACAGTCAAAGGCTTTGGCATAGTCAATAAAGCAGAAATAGATGTTTTTCTGGAACTCTCTTGCTTTTTCCATGATCCAGCAGATGTTGGCAATTTGATCTCTGGTTCCTCTGCCTTTTCTAAAACCAGCTTGAACACCAGGAAGTTCACGGTTCACGTATTGCTGAAGCCTGGCTTGGAGAATTTTGAGCATTCCTTTACTAGCGTGTGAGATGAGTGCAATTGTGTGGTAGTTTGAGCAGTCTTTGGCCTTGCCTTTCTTTGGAATTGGAACAAAAACTGACCTTTTCCAGTCCTGTGGCCACTGCTGAGTTTTCCACATTTGCTGGCATATTGAGTGCAGCACTTTCACAGCATCATCTTTCAGGCTTTGAAACAGCTCACCTGGAATTCCATCACCTCCACTAGCTTTGTTTGTAGTGATGCTTTCTAAGGCCCAGTTGACTTCACATTCCAGGATGTCTGGCTCTAGATGAGTGATCACACCATCGTGATTATCTGGGTCGTGAAGATCATTTTGTACAGTTCTGTGTATTCTTGCCACCTCTTCTTAATATCTTCTGCTTTTGTTAGGTCCATACCATTTCTGTCCTTTATCGAACCCTTCTTTGCTTGAAATGTTCCCTTGGTATCTCTCATTTTCTTGAAGAGATCTCTAGTCTTTCCCATTCTATTGTTTTCCTCTATTTCTTTGCACTGATTGCTGAAGAAGGCTTTCTTATCTCTTCTTGCTATTCTTTGGAACTCTGCATTCAGATGCTTATATCTTTCCTTTTCTCCTTTGCTTTTCACCTCTCTTCTTTTCACAGCTATTTGTAAGGCCTCCCCAGACAGCCATTTTGCTTTTTTGCATTTCTTTTCCATGGCGATGGTCTTGATCCTTGTCTCCTATACAATGTCATGAACCTCATTCCGTAGTTCATCAGGCACTCTATCTATCAAATCTAGGCCCTTAAATCTATCTCTCACTTCCACTGTATAGTCATAAGGGATTTGATTTAGGTCATACCTGAATGGTCTAGTGGTTTTCCCTACTTTCTTCAATTTGAGTCTGAATTTGGTAATAAAGAGTTCATGATCTGAGCCACAGTCAACTCCTGGTCTGGTTTTTGTTGACTGTATAGAGCTTCTCCATCTTTGGCTGCAAAGAATATAATCAATCTGATTTTGGTGTTGACCATCTGGTGATGTCCATGTGTAGAGTCTTCTCTTGTGTTGTTGGAAGAGGTTGTTTGCTATGACTAGTGCATTTTCTTGGCAAAATTCTATTAGTCTTTCCCCTGCTTCATTCCGCATTCCAAGGCCAAATTTGCCTGTTACTCCAGGTGTTTCTTGACTTCCTACTTTTGCATTCCAGTCCCCTATAATGAAAAGGACATCTTTTTTAGATGTTAGTTCTAAAAGGTCTGTAGGTCTTCATAGAACCGTTTGCCTTCAGCTTCTTTAGCATTACTGGTTGGGGCATAGACTTGGATTGAATGGTGATATTGAATGGTTTGGCTTGGAGACGAACAGAGATCATTCTGTCATTTTTGAGACTGCATCCAAGTACTGCATTTCGGACTCTTTTGTTGACAATGATGGCTACTCCATTTCTTCTGAGGGATTCTGGCCCGCAGTATAGAAAAAACTATTTTTCCTTGTGATGATAACTCTTAGAATTTACTCTCTCAATAACTTTGATATATAATATGCTGCTGCTGCTGCTGCTGCTGCTACGTCGCTTCTGTCATGTCCAACTCTGTGTGACCCCTTAGATGGCAGCCCACCAGGCTCCCCAATACCTGGGATTCTCCAGGCAAGAACACTGGAGTGGGTTGCCATTTCCTTCTCCAATGCATGAAAGTGAAAATGAAAGTGAAGTCACTCAGTCGTGTCTGGCTCTTCCCGACCCCATGGACTGCAGCCTACCAGGCTCCTCCATCCATGGGGTTTTCCAGGCAAGAGTACTGCAGTGGGTGATATATAATATACAGCAGTATTAATTATACTTATCACAGGGTACATTACATCTCAAGTAACTTATAACTTAGAATTAGAAGTTGTAGCTTTTGACTGCCTTTATCCAGTTTTGGCTTCCCATAGCCTACCATAACCACAAACCTGATTCTTTTTTTCTATCAATTTGTTTTATTTTTGCAATATAGTTAACCTATACTATGTTAGTTCCTATTACACAGCAGTGATTTAATATTTCTATACATTTCAAAATGATCACCATAATAAATCTAATAGCCATCTTTCCCCATATAAACATAATTATTGACTCTACTTGCCACACTGTACACTTCATACCTGTGACTTATTTGTTTTACAACTGGAAACTTGTATATCTTAGTCTTCCTTACCTTTTTCTCTCCTTCCCTCACCTCCCACCCTCTAGCAGCTACTTGTTCTCTGTGTCTATAAATCTCTTTCTGCTTTGTTATGTTGATTTATTTGTTTTACTTTTTAGATTTCACAGATAAGGAAAATTGTTTTTGTCTTCCTTTTTAACTCACTTCATTTCCCATAATATCCTCTAGGGTATGTTGTCACAAAAGAAAAGATTAGTTTTTATAGCTGACTAATATTTGATCATATATACACCATAACCTACTTTATGCAATCATCTATTGATGGACACTTAGGCTACTGCCATATCTTGACTATTGTAAATAATGCAACAATGAACATGGGGATACATATATCCTTTCTAGTTAATGTTTTTGCTTTCTTTGGATTAATACTCAAGAGTAGAATGCTGGATCATGTAGTAATTCTGGTTTTAATTTTTTGAGGAGTATCTATATTGTTTTCCATAGCAGCTGCACTATTATATTGCCAGTAACAGTATACCAGGATTCCTTTTACTTCATATCATCACCAGCACTTGTTCTTTTTTATCTTATTGATAATAGTCATTCTGACAATTGTAAGGTGATAGCTCATTGTGGTTTTGGTTTACTTTTCTTTGATGATGAGTCATACTGAGCATCATTCCATGTGCCTGTTGGCCATCTGTGTGTTTTTAGAAAAATGTGTAGTTTCTCTGCCTATTTTAAATTATTTTTTAATGTTGAGTTGCATAAACTCTTTATATATTTGGTATATTGATTCCTCATTATATATAGTTTGCAAATATCTTCTCCCATTCAGTAAGCAGCCTTCTCCTTTTGTTGATAGATCATGACATTCGGTCCCATCACTTCATGGGAAATAGATGGGGAAACAGTGGAAACAGTGGTTGACTTTATTTTTCTGGGCTCCAAAATCACTGTAAATGGTGATTACAGCCATGAAATTGAAAGACGCTTACTCCTTGGAAAGAAAGTTATGACCAACCTAGACAGCATATTGAAAAGCAGAGATGTTACTTTGTCAACAAAGGTCCATCTAGTCAAGGTTATGGTTTTTCCAGTGGTCATGTATGGATGTGAGAGTTGGACTATAAGGAAAGCTGAGCACTGAAGAATTCATGCTTTTGAACTGTGTTGTTGGAGAAGACTCTTGAGAGTCCCTTGGACTGCCAGGAGATCCAACCAGTCCATCCTAAAGGAAATCAGTCCTGAATATTCATTGGAAGGACTGATGCTGAAGCTGAAACTCCAATACTTTGGCCACCTGATGCAAAGAACTGACTCATTTAAAAAGACCCTGATGTTGGGAAAGATTGAGGGCAGGAGGAGAAGGGGATGACAGAGAATGAGATGGTTGGATGGCATCAGCGACTCAATGGACATGGGTTTGGGTGAAGTCCGGGAGTTGGTGGTGGACAGGGAGGCCTGGTGTGCTGCGGTTGGTTCATGGAGTCACAAAGAGTCAGATATGACTGAGCAACTGAACTGAACTGACTGATTCACTATGCAAAATCTTTTTAGTTTGATGTAGTCCCATTTGTTATTTTGCTTTTGTTGCCCTTGCCTTAGGAGACATATTCAAAAAATATTATGAAGACTGATGTCAAAGAGCATACTACCTGTGTTTTCTTCCATAAATTTTATGGCTTCAGGACTTGCATTTAAGTCTTTAAATCATTTGAATTAATTTTGTATATGATGTGAGAAATGGCCTAGTTTGACTCTTTTTCTTGTAAATGTCTAGTTTTTCCAACAGCATTTATTAAAGAAGCTGCCTTTACCTCATTGTATTTTTTTGCCTTTGTCGTAGATTAACTGCCCATTTAAGTGTGGGTTCATTTCTGCACTCTCTATTTTGTTCCATAGAGCTGTGTGTCTGCTTTATTGTTTTGTTTTGTTTTTGCCAGTACCATATTGTTTGATTACTGTAGCTTTGTATTATAGTTCACAATCAGGGAGCATGATACCTCCAGCTTTGTTCTTCTTTCTTGAGATTGTTTTGATCATTCAGAGTCTTTTGTGTTTCCATACAAACTCTGTGAAATATGCCATTGGCATTAATATTTTGATGGGGATTTTATTGAATCTTTAGATTGCTTTGGGTAGTATGGTCATTTTAACAATATTATTTTCCCAATCCATGAATACAGTAGATCCTCCTATCTGTACATCTTCAGTTTCTTTAACCAATGTCTTATAGTTTTCTGAGTAGAGCTGTTTTGCCTCCATAATTAGATTTATTCCTAGGTATTTTGTTCTTTTTGATGTGATTTTAAATGGAATTATTTTCTTAATTTCTTTTTCTGCTAGTTTGTTGTTAGTATATAGAAATGTAACACACTTAATGTATATTAATTTTGTATCCTGCAACTTTGCCAAATCCATTGATGAGCTCTATTAGTTTCTTGGTGGTGTCTTTAGGATTTTCTATGTTAAATCTTATGTCATCTGCAAACAGTGATAGTTTTACTTCTTTCCAAGAAAAGGCAGAGGAACCAGAGATCAATTTGCCAACATCTGTTGGATCATAGAAACAGCAAGGGAATTTCAGAAAAACATCTATTTCTGTTTCATCAACTATGCTGAAGCCTTTCACTGTGTGGATCACAACAAACTGGAAAATTCTGAAAGAGATGGGAATACCAAACCACCTTTCCTGCCTCCTGAGAAACCTGTATGCAGGTTAAGAAGCAACAGTTAGGACCAGACATGGAACAATTTGAATGATTCAAAACTGGGAAAGGAGTACATCAAGGCTGTATATTGTCACCCTGCTTGTTTAACTTATATGCAGAGTATTTCATGTGAAATGCCAGGGTGAATGAATCCCAAGCTGGAATCAAGATTGCTGGGAGAAATATCAATAACCTCAGATATGCAGACAACACCACCCAAAGGCAGAAAGCAAAGAGGAACTAAAGAGCCTCTTGAATGTGAAAGAGAAGAGTGAAAAATCTGGCTAAAAACACAGCATTTAAAAAATGAAGATCATGGCATCTAGTCCCATCACCTCATGGCAAATAGATGGGGAAAAAAATGGAAACAGTGATAGATTTTATTTTCTTGGGCTCCAAAATCACTGTGGACAGTGACTGCAGCCATGAAATTAAAAGGTGCTTGCTCCTTGGAAGAAAAGCTGTAATAAACCTAGACAGTGATATTAAAAAGCAGAGACATCACTTTGCCAACAAAAGTCAGTCTAGTCAAAGCTATGGTTTTTCCAGTAGTCATGTACGGTTGAGAGTGTCGGACCATAAAGAAGGCTGAAGGCCAAAGAACTGATGCTTTCAAAATGTGGTGCTGCAGAAGACTCTTGAGAGTCTCTTGAATGGCAAGGAGATCAAACCAGTCAATCCTAAAGGAAATCCTTCCTATGAATATTCAGGACTGATGCTGAAGTTAAAGCTCTAATACATTGGGCACCTGATGCAAAGAGCCAACTCATCGGAAAAGACCCTGATCCTGGGAAAGATTGAGGGCAGGAGGAGAAGCAGGCAACAGAGGATAAGATGGTTGGATGGCATCATTGACTCAATGGACATGAGTTTGAGCAAACTCCAGGAGATAATGAAGGCTGTGGAGGCTTGGCTTGCGGCAGTCCATGGGGTCACAAAGAGTCAGATATGACTGAACAGTGACACTGACATTTCAGAGGGCAGTCTGCTTTACTCTGTCTACTTATTCAAATGTTACTCTTATCCAGAAACATCACTACAGATGCACCAGAAATAATGTTTAACCAAATATCTGGGCCCTCTGTGGCTTAGCCAAGTTGAAACATAAAATTAACCATCACATTATGTAATTTTAAGCTAGGTACTTAAATCTCTTACATGTTCTATCCTTTTTTTACTTCCTACATTGTCAGGTGTCTCCTTTATCCTTTGTGCATTTTTTATTTCTCCTCCACCTAGTATCAGCTTTGTACTTCTTTCAGGGTTGTTAGTATTTTATTCTTCCTTGCAATCAAGTCTTTTTTTTTAATTGTGCAGAGTTTAATTTTAAAAATTGAAAACCGATAAATGGTTTCTGTTCTTATGACTGTGTAAATAGCATTCAAATCTTAGAATTACTAATCCATGTTTGCAACACTTGTACCTCTTGAATGAGGACATCCTTAGTGTCAAGGTGAAATGAATTCTTTTTCACTATATACTGTCAATGCTTTAAAACATGCCATATTTTCATTGGTTCATTCAGACTAAGACCATCTTGTGGATATTTTTCTTTTTTGGCCTCCAAGCTTTTTTAATAAGAAATTTTTCTATTATCTTGGTCTGTTTCAGTGTCTAAGGTCTGGATTGTGCCAGTGAATGGATAATCTGGAGATGTCCCCACCCCCTATTTTCATAGAAGAATAGTACATTACACTCCAAGTGGCCCCCAGCCTCACTACTGTCATCAATAGGGCTTCAAAAGGGGATCTCTTTATGGCGTTTAATTCATGTCAGTGGTATGAACACCTTGCTTTCAGGTTGAATTTAGCAGATTTTGTTAGTAACTTTTCTTAAAGGTTACTGTTGAGCTTTTGCTTCATGTAAACCAGGACTAAAAACACCTCATGGGGCCGCTACAAGTAAGCGAACTAAAAAGGAACTGTACATGTTTAATTAAATCTAAGACTATGAAATATATCATGTAAGCTTGTTAAAATGTGAAAAATAGCAGTTAACTTCTACATGCCAGTTGCTGGAAAACTGTTTATCTTAAAATCAACAAGACATGTATGTAAAAACATTAACATTAATACCCCCCAGTGTCCCTACTATAGTTGGGATAGTCATTCTCAAGCCAGGTTGCACTTCAAAAACACCTTAGAACACCTGCCTAGTTCCTGTGCAAATATTCAGAAACTCCAGGGACTGGGGAGAAGAGGTCCAAGCACAGTACTTAGGAAACTCTCCAGATGATCCTGTAACTGGAAACTGCTTAAAGATATGCAAGCCTTTATGTTGGAACTTGAAAAGGAAAATCAAGATGTGAAGGCAGTTCTATAATTTTATTCAACAATCACAGTTAATTCTTTTCCACATTAACTGTCTATGGATTTTTAAAAGTGGTGACAGACAGGTATGTAGGTAACCAACGTATAAAGCTTGTTTGGTCAGTCTTCATCCTCATTACTTTTTCTGGAAGACCACATGTGGTTACAGTATGGGACATTCCTTATTCCTTTGGCCCAGTAGAGCTTGGTATCAATGTGCACATCTGGAGTTCCTGTCTCCTTCATGGCAGATTTCTGGATTCCTTTATGTGCCCAAGGGGCCTGCTTCTTGAACCCCACTCCATGGATGCACATGTGAATTTTGGTTGTATATTCTCTAGTCACCACCTTGTTGATGGAGGACCAGCTTCTTCTTTTCACCACCCTCCTCTACAGGAGTCATCTTGCGGGGCCCTGGTTGGGCCCAGTGATTTTCCATCTTATGGATATATTTTTTAAAATTTTCCTTGATTTTCTAACTGCTCTTTGTTTCCTTGCACTCTTTTAATGTTCTCAGATCATGCTATCTATGAAGTCATCTTCTTTTCCTCCTAGAGTTGTCTCATTTCTTCTCTTCTCCTGCCCCATTTTATTACACTGATGATGACAGTCCTGCTTCTTAGCTTTCATCCCGAAGATTTCCTTCGCTGCTGCCCTGATTTGATCCCATGTTTCATGGTAACATGACTACCTGGAAAGATAGGGAGTGTTTAAGATCATGGGCCCTAGAGTCAGACAGATTGCCCAGGCTTAGATCTTAGTTCTACAACTTACCAATAACATAGGTAACTTATCTGGCTCCTTTATAACTCAATGTCTTATTCTATAAGGTAGTAATAGTATATTCTTCATAGGACTGTTGTGTGGTTAAATGGAATAATACATGAGCAAGACTCACCACAGTGCCTGGTAAATGTTAGCTATTATTAGTTATCTTCTTTATTCATTTCTCTTCTCTTCTATCTTTTGCTAGAGTACATCCTCAGTTGACTTCCTAATCATGAATGAATACAAATATTCTGAGGTTTTGTGAATCTGAAATATCTTTATTCTGCTCTCACACTTAATTGACAGTTTTGACAAGTTTAGAATTCTAGGTTGTGATGACTCATTGCCTACATAACCCCAGATTTTAACACTGTTGAAACTATCATATCTACTTTCTACAGTATTTCTGACTCATATTGTCACTTTTACCTTATTTTATTCTTTTGAAATGATTTACTAGGTTCAACTCACACTCAAAGCAAGGGGAAATAGGCCCCACTCTTGGAGAACCTAAGAGAACGTGTGAACATATTTTAAGCCAAGTGCTTATTTTATGCCAGGCACTGTGGTGAGTCTTGCTCATGTATTATTCCGTTTAACCACACGACAATCCTATGAAGAATATACTATTACTACCTTATAGAATAAGAGATTGAGTTATAAAGGAGCCAAATAAGTTACCTATGTTATTGGTAGCCAATAGCTAGTCTGCTTTCTGGTACAAAATTATTTACATTCATCTGACATGCAAAATATCCTCAGCTCATAATGAGCATCCTCAAAGTTCCAGACCTTTATAACATCAGCTCAGTGTCCAGGATGCTTCATCTAAATTAGGTCCAGGTATGAATAAGGCTCCTCAGGTGCATTTTTTTTTAACCTAAAAAAAATTTTTTTTTGACCCTGCTGCAGTGCATGTGGGATCTTAGTTCCCAGACCAGGGATCAAATCCACACTCCCTGCACTGGAAGGGCCAAGTCTTAACCACTGGACCACCAGGGAAGTTCCCTCAGGGGCAATTTCTTAAGCATAGGTCCTTGAGTACACTTCCTCTCAATCCAAATACTGCAACTTAAAGGTACAACCAACACAGGCATAGACTAATCAGAATAGTCATTGCTTTTCAAAAGGAAGCGAAGAGGTACTCAAAGGTCACTGATCCATAGCAAATCTGAAATTCAGCTGGACACAGGTTGACTCTTCCTTCATTGGAATGCAAAGCCTGAGAATCCTTTTCCATAGCTCCAGCTCTACCCTCTGGGCTATTGACTTCATCCTTGGAGTCATTTTTCCTTTTTTGTGGAGGGTAGCCTATATCTGCAGCTGCATAGCTGTCTCAGTCTACTAATTGTAGTAATTTGTGGCTGCAAAGCACTCTTTCACTGTGCTGTCTCCATGCTTTTAAGGAAGCTCTTCTCTATGCTGGGCTTCTGCTAAGACTCATGAGTAACAACATTCTTCTCCACTACCAGTTATATAGTAACATACAGTTTACTTCGCTTTATGAAAGTATGCTTATATTGCAGAATATTTGGATTCTCTAAGACTCTAATTCCTTTAGGAGACTTTCCTGACATCTTTTCTCAAATGTCATCTGTTCAATTCTGTTCTTAATAATTTTGGCTTTGATAAGGGCTGTATCATTAGTGTTATCTGTACTAATAAAATATGAAACTATATTTCAGTGGTATTCACTAAAATGCAAGTAGTATCAGTCAGAAGTGCATTCAGCTACAAAGAAACAGAAAGCCTGCCACCAGCAACTGAAACAAAGAGAGGGATGTTCTTGGCACACTTGGGTTTGTCTGCTTCTCTCCATTTTCCTCATCTCCCAGCCCCAGCAGCAGTGAGAATCTGATTAGTCTGTAGGTCTCCAGCAGGTATGAATATAGACTGTCTCACTGGATAACCTTTGTGCTGTGCTGTGACTAGAATAAGAGGGTTAGTTCTGACAGAAGCATCTGGTTTGTGGAGCCATAGAGCAGTGTCTGTGCACCTCTTTTGAAAGGGGCAGGATACATTTCAAGCACTCAGGGGGCTTAACTGCTCCTCGAAGGCTGAGGTGTTTTTGGTCATCTTCATCCATTTACCAAACTAACATAAATTTTATCGTAAAGAAACTGAGGTTTGTGTGTCCTTTGCAGACTGGAATTCTTGTCCTAGTTTTGAGTATTTTTCCAATAATTTGTGGATTTCCTAAAAATATTAGGAGTTGGACCTTAGAATCTCAGCACTTCGTGGTTCTGATGGGGGTGGGAGTGGGAGAGTCAGATCGTACTCTGAGAAATTCTGCCTTAGAAAGTTGTATCCCTTTAGATTTTCAAAGCACTGTATGCAACCTGGTTAGCAAAGCTCTGGAAAATGTTTATAAGTATAAATTTAGTGCTTTTTTTGAGATCTGAATCTTAGTCTCCACCTTTTCATTACCTCTCAATGTTTTTTCCCTTCAGATCTTTACTTCCTTTGCATTATTCCATTAGGCATTTGACCAAACTTATCAAATAAAGTTTTCCTTAAATTGAATATGAACATTTGGAAGAGCACTGACACGTTCAGTATCCAAATATTTTATGATCTCTGGTAGGAGTTGCTTCTCTCTGTGGAAGATGAATAAATAAACTAATGTCTTTTTCTGGTCCCAAGTGAAAACATCTTCTTTATTGATGAGCAAATAAATGTGCAATGAAACATGCTAGATACTACAGGGAGGAACAAGAAGATTAAGTATATAAATTATATTCCATTTGTGTCATTAAAAAAAGAGATAAACTATTTTTACTTGATTAGTGAGGATAAGATGTGCTTTAAGAATAAAAGGGAAGACAGACATAAGATCAGATAAAAGTTAAACAATAAAATATTTTTCCCCTTAGGGCAGGAAGGAGTTATTAGATATACCATAAGCTGTAAGTTTTATACTAAAAATGTTGCTGCTAATAAGATTATATGAGTTATTTTTAAAAATTTTGTGTAGTGCTGTTATTCCTTTGTTCCTCAAACCTGAAGACATATCTTCTTTCTGCTTTTAACATGAAATTAAAAGATGTTTCCCCTCTATATTTCCTTCTTGCCATCTTAAAGCTGAGCTTTAAAAAAGAGCCTTTTATGTATTAATTCTTCTCTTTCCATCCTTTGTACAAAACCAAAGAGATTGGGAATAATGTTTACTATTGTTAACCCAAGCCCAGTGAACTTAAATCATCATAAAAGGACGAGACTTTGAGTCATCTCTTAGAGTTCCATTTGTAGCCCTTGGGCAAAATTCTGTTGAAATCATCCATATACATAGTGGAGACCCTGTCTTTGTAAGGAACTGTCTGATTTGACCTCAGATATTGCTTTTTCTAGAACCCTAGGAGTTTAGAGGGTGGGAGGATTGGTGGAGGGAGATTGAGTCTTTGCAGAATACTCTCTCCTGGTTTACTTGAAGCCAGCTCAACTGAGGGAATTTCTATTAATATCTTGGAAGGGCTTGGATCAGCAGGACTCGGCCCTCAGTGGTTGTGGAATTAATGAAAAATACACCCATGAGAACCCATGTAAAGGGTACCTCCAGAAGTCTAAAAGGGACTTGTTCTTTTATTATTATTATTATTATTAAGTAAACAGTCTTGGAGGATATTTACTTCAGCCTTGTGTGTTGAGTACTTGTTTACACCAATAATGTAATGACCTCCTTGCTAGGTCTCTCTCTCCACTTCGGGACCACGAATTCCTCATTGGCAGGGCTCCTCTTTTTATCATTACAGTCAGTCAGTCAGTTCAGTTGCTCAGTCATATCTGACTCTTTGTGACCCCGTGAACTGCAGCACACCAGGCCTCTCTGTCCGTTACCAACTCCCGGACAACACCCAAACCCATGTCCATCGAGTTGGTGATGCCTTCCAACCATTTCATCCTCTGTCATCTCCTTCTCCTCCTGCCCTCAATCTTTCCCAGCATCAGGGTCTTTCCAAATGAGTCAGTTCTTCACATCAGGTGGCCAAAGTATTGGAGTTTCAGCTTCAACATCAGTCCTTCCACTGAACACCCAGGACTGATCTCCTTTAGAATGGACTGGTTGGATCTCCTGGCAGTCCAAGGGACTCTCAAGAGTCTTCTCCAACACCACAGATCAAAAGCATCAATTCTTCAGGGCTCAGCTTTCTTTATAGTCCAACTCTCACATCCATACATGACCACTGGAAAAACCATAGCCTTGACTAGACGGACCTTTGTTGGCAAAGTAATGTCTCTGCTTTTGAATATGCTATCTAGGTTGGTCATAACTTTCTTTCCAAGGAGTAAGCGTCTTTTCATTTCATGGCTGAATCACCATCTGCATTGATTTGAAGCCCAGAAAGTCAGCCACTCTTTCCACAGTTTCCCCATCTATTTGCCATGAAGTGATGGGACCAGATGCCATGATCTTCGTTTTCTGAATGTTGAGCTTTAAGCCAACTTTTTCACTCTCCTCTTTCACTTTCATCAAGAGGCTCTTTAGTTATTCTTCACTTTCTTCCATAAGCATGGTGTCATCTGCATGTTTGAGGTTATTGATATTTCTCCTGGCAATCTTGATTCCAGCTTGAGCTTCCTCCAGCACAGCATTTCTCATGATGTACTCTGAATATAAGTTAAATAAGCAGAGTGACAATATACAGCCTTGATGTATTCCTTTTCCTGTTTGGAACCAATCTGTTGTTTCATATCCAGTTCTAACTATTGTTTCCTGACTTGCATACAGGTTTCTCAAGAGGCAGGTCAGGTGGTCTGGTTTTCCCATCTCTTTCAGAATTTTCCACAGTTTATTGTGATCCACACAGTCAAAGGCTTTGGCATAGTCAATAAAGCAGAAGTAGATATTTTTCTGGAACTCTCTTGCTTTTTCCATGATCCAGCGGATGTTGGCAATTTGATCTCTGGTTCCTCTGTCTTTTCTAAAACCAGCTTGAACATCTGGAAGTTCACGGTTCATGTATTGCTGAAGCCTGGCTTGGAGAATTTTGAGCATTACTTTACTAGCGTGTGAGATGAGAGCAATTGTGCAGTAGTTTGAGCATTCTTTGGCATTGCCTTTCTTTGGAATTGGAATGAAAACTGACCTTTTCCAGTCCTGTGGCCACTGCTGAGTTTTCCACATTTGCTGGCATATTGAGTGCAGCACTTTCACAGCATCATCTTTCAGGCTTTGAAACAGCTCACCTGGAATTCCATCACCTCCACTAGCTTTGTTTGTAGTGATGCTTCCTAAGGCCCACTTGACTTCACATTCCAGGATGTCTGGCTCTAGGTGAGTGACCACACCATCATGATTATCTGGGTTGTGAAGATCTTTTCTGTACAGTTCTTCTGTGTATTCTTGCCACCTCTTCTTAATATCTTCTGCTTTTGTTAGGTCCATACCATTTCTGTCCTTTATGAAGCCCATCTTTGCATGAAATGTTCCCTTGGTATCTCTAATTTTCTTGAAGAGATCTCTAGTCTTTCCCATTCTATTGTTTTCCTCTATTTCTTTGCATTGATCGCTGAGGAAGGCTTTCTTATCTCTCCTTGCTATTCTTTGGAACTCTGAATTCAGATGCTTATATCTTTCCTTTTCTCCTTTGCTTTTTGCTTCTCTTCTTTTCACAGCTATTTGTAAGGCCTCCTCAGACAACCATTTTGCTTTTTTGCATTTATTTTTCTTGAGGATGGTCTTGAATGCTGTCTCCTGTTACTGTTATGAACCTCCATCCATAGTTCATCAGCTACTCTTTCTATCAGATCTAGTCCCTTAAATCTATTTCTCACTTCCACTGTATAGTCATAAGGGATTTGATTTAGGTCATACCAGAATGGTCTAGTGGTTTTCTCCACTTTCTTGAATTTCAGTCTGTATTTGGCAATAAGGAGTTCATGATCTGAGCCACAGGCAGCTCCCATTCTTGTTTTTGCTGACTGTATAGAGCTTCTCCATCTTTGGCTGCAAAGAATATAATCAATCTGATTTTGGTGTCAACCTGACAAAATATGGTCCACTGGAGAAAGGAATGGCAAACCACTTCAGTATTCTTGCCTTGAGAACCCCATGAACAGTATGAAAAGGCAAAATGATAGGACACTGAAAGATGAACCCCCCAGGTCAGTAGATGCCCAATATGGTTCTGTAGATCAGTGGAGAAATAATTCCAGAAAGAATGAAGGGATGGAGCCAAAGCAAAAACAACACCCAGTTGTGAATGAGATTGGTGATGGAAGCAGGGTTCAATGCTGTAAAGAGCAATATAGCATAGGAAACTGGAATGTCAGGTCCATGAATCCAGGCAAATTGTAAGTGGTCAAACAAGAGATGGCAAGAGTGACCATCGACATTCTAGGAATCAGTGAACTAAGATGGACTGGAATGGGTGAATTAAACTCAGATGACCATTATATTTACTACTGTGGGCAGGAATCCCTTAGAAGAATTGGAGTATCCATTATGGTCAACAAAAGAGTCCGAAATGCAGTACTTGGATGCAATCTCAAAAACAACAGAATGATCTCTGTTCATTTCCAAGGCAAACCATTCAATATCATGGTAATCCAAATCTATGCCCCAACCAGCAATACTGAAGAAGCTGAAATTGAACAGTTCTATGAAGACCTACAAGACTTTCTAGAACTAACACCCAAAAAAGATGTCCTTTTCATTACAGGGGACTGGAATGCAAAAGTAGGAAGTCAAGAGCTACCTGGAGTAACTGGCAAATTTGGCCTTGGAGTACAGAATGAAGCAGGGCAAAGGCTAATAGCGTTCTGCCAAGAGAATGCACTGGTCATAGCAAACACCCTCTTCCAACAACACAAGAGAAGACTCTACACTTGGACATCATTACAGTAGCCCCGGTTATGTATTCAGTAGATACTGAATGAATGCATTGTGATTCTGGAGTTGATGAACTGAGAACACAGACTACCAAATTTTACAGAAAAACTACTGCATTGATTCAGTTCATTTTTAACAGAAGCCATCTGTGATGGAAATATGTCTATATATACCATATATAGAGAGAGACAATATATGTAGACATACAAAATGCATAAGTATATATGTGTCTGTATGTATTTTCTTTACAGAAACCTATGTAATAAACTTTGGATGAATTCCTAGAATTTTGTGATCAAATGAATTGGCTGAAAACTTTGATCTCTCTTATGATCTTACTTGCAGCCCAATACTACCTAGTAATCACCATAGAGGCAGCATAGTGTAGTGGATAAGAGGGTGGCCTCTGGAACCAGGCTGCCAGAGTTCCAGAATCCTACCTTCCCTTCTGACCAGGAGCGTACCTTTGGGCAAACTCCTTAATCTCTCTGTTCCTCAGCTGTAAAAGCAGATGCAATATAGCACCTACTTCATAGAGCTCTTAAAAGAATTAAGTGAGGAGACACAGGTAAAACGCTGCATTGTGCCTGCAACTTGGCTAGGTTTGAGTTAATAGATGTCAGATTTTATTAGTACTAAAGTATAAAACAAAGTCAGAGTTAGCTCATTTGAAAGTTTCATATTGGCGTGTGTCAAAAGCAAAGAACAGCTGCAGTACATAAAACAGCATATGAGAGTCAAACTTATTTGGGAGAAGGAGGTCAGATTCACTAAGAGTACTAAAAGTACAAAGCTAGGAAAAATGGTCAGAGGAAGAGAGGATACTAGAAGGAACAAATTAACTTTGATTGAATTCCTCCCAGGAATTATTTACAAAATCGAATGACTAATTTGCAATATTTACTGTTGCAAAAACTGTGGCAAAGACTGTTCTATGCATTTTATGCTTGTTTTCTTTTTCAAGCAAACATAACAGTCCTATGAGATAGTTATCATCATTAAAGATGAATAAACTAAAGCTTAGAAAGGTTAAGAAATTTGCCAAATATCACACATCACTGTGACAGAGCCAAGATTTGAACCTACACCTTTTGAGTTTAGCTTTCTCCACTCATCTTTATAGACATATTTGGAGGAAGTTAAATAATTTAGTCACCCTTAGAGGAATCAACTATAGACTGTGACATCTCAAGGTGGAAAAAACTCAATTTCAAAACCCTGTTTTGTTCACCTTTGTATTTCTCCTGGTGTACAACAGAGATGCTCAGTGTTTGCGCAATGGGTAAGTTATGAACGAATGAACAAAAGCCTGAATTCCTTACTCCTATGATTAGATTGTCTTGTTTGGCTGAGGATCTCAGGGCAATCTGGCTGACATGAAAGGCATTTTGTATGTGTCTCCTCTCTAAATGTCATAAGCAAGTGAAAGAGGTTATTTAATATAACAGTTGTCTTAAATGATTTGTAAGCCAGTAAAAAACAAAAAACAACCCACAGACTTCATGAATGTAACCACAAGGAGTCCTATAGAGTTTTAAACCCTTCCTCTTCCACCCCGCCCCCCCAAGTTGTGATCCTAGCGCCTCTCTGTATTTGAATCCTGCAGGCCCACTGCAGACACCTCTTCCAGTTTATGGTGGAAGCAGCTCTATTGGACTACTACCACATGACAATGTGGGTGGGGTTGCAAGTATCTTCAAATTCCCTTTTATCTCCTAAACACCTTCATAAGGTTTAAATCTGAGGTTTTACTTACACTGCAGAGCTGACAAAACAAGACAAAATGGAATAATGGACAGAATTGGATACACAGAAATAAGGACAAGGTATATGGGAGTAAATAGAGGAGATAAAAAAGGGTGAGCAGGCACCCAGAGTCTTCAAATGGAAGTTCAAATTCTAGCAAAGATGGGGAATTGATGCTTGCTTCTTTTTATACCAGAACTCCTGGTAGTCATGCACTGTCTACTTCCCAGCTGAAGGATGAATCAGCTGCTCCTGCATCACGTGGGAAAACACCACCAAGCAAACATGCTCATTCTCTTGCCCTGTAATGCTTACCCTCTGGCTGTTATTGCTAAAAGGACCTGTTTTTCTCATACTAAAACAGGTGGGTGGACCTCTGCTGAACTGGGATTCCTCGCTTCTTCTCTGTTCATTGATCCACCCATGGGTTTATTCAGACATTCAACAAAATATTATCAAGGATCTCTTTGTGCCAGGATCTGTCCTAGAGGTAAACCTTGTCCCCCAGGCACTGATAGGCTGGTGGGCAGTTCTCCTGATCTGTGCTTGCAGCTACTACATAGGTGAGGGCCCTCTGTAGCTTTCTTTTTCATTGTTATCTGGCAGGGATCTGCCTGCTGCTTTTCTTTGTACAGGGTGTAATTCAGCACTTTGGGGATATGACTATTATAGTGAAGGGACTCCTGGATGTGTCTATTAATTTGGTGAATTGCAAGCATTTTTTTCAGAAGCTATTTTACTTTTGAGCAAGTTTTTTTTTTTTTTTTTTTTTTTAATCCCATAAACTCATTCTGACTCAGGCCAATGTCTGGGGAAGGGCTGGAGCCAGAGCGGGGCCCACTTAACTCTGCCCCCACACTCCCTGGTGTTGGGCTAGATATTTTAAACAAGGCAAAACAAACCAGAAGGAGCTCATCAAAAGTCCTAAGCGAATGACAAACATTCTGTGGCTTTTTTGTGGAAGCATT
Organism: Budorcas taxicolor; assembly: GCF_023091745.1. Classification (NCBI taxonomy): domain Eukaryota; kingdom Metazoa; phylum Chordata; class Mammalia; order Artiodactyla; family Bovidae; genus Budorcas; species Budorcas taxicolor. Next base: position 49,733,893 of record NC_068913.1, on the reverse strand, counting down.
TGGCCAAGGGACACAGTTGTTGGATGAGTCCCCATGCTGGAGGGCTCTTTATTCTGCTTAAAGGGCAGGCACCCTGGACCCTTGAAAGTTGCGACTCAGAGCAAGTTCTGAAAACAGCCTTGCCCAGCCCATCCATTTTCCTGTTTCAGCCCAAAGAGCCATAGTGCCTGCCCAGCGTTGCTCAGCTAATGAGTAGGGTACAGCTGGGATGAGAATCATCATAGTCTGTTCTCAGTCCAGCGTCTTTTTCTGCCAGTCCATTTGCCTGACTTAGCCCTTCTTGGACTTTTATTGTGTTTTGCTGTAAAAATCAAATACTAGGTAGGTTTCTCAGGTAGCTGGAGCTGGGGGAAGGAGCTGTGTCAGCGGGTTGGGTGAGAGGCAGGGAGACCTGGAAGGAGAAGATGCTGAAAGATGAGGAGCATGGATGGGGGCCTGTACTCTGCCTCTTTCCGTTTTGTGCCAGGCTGATCTCAATGAGGATGTCTGGGCAGCCTGCTCCTGAGTGCAGGTGGAGTTTCATGCATTGGTGATGGCCTAGGGTAGGTTCCTGGCAGTCTGTGGGAAATAAGGATGTGTGTGTGTGTGTGTATGTGTGTATCTGAGAGAAGTGAAGAGGATCACAGTGCAAGGATGTAATATTTATTCTGGTTGCCTGTTCAAGTCATTTTCAAATGTTTCAAATTTTAAGCATTTTTCTTTAAGTTCTAAATACTAACAATAGTAAATAACAGTAGAAATTGACATTCATTTCTACTAAAAATTTCTTCTAAATATATATACATATTTTAATTTTAGAAGCTGAATTTGGTGTCCTCTGAATCCTAGATGATATAATGAAATATTAAAAATTGTTTGGAATGGGAGACTGGGACTGACATATATACACTACTACATATAAAATAGATAACTAACAAGAACCTATAGCACAGTCTAGCACTGAGCACTCTACTCCGTGCTCTATGGTGACCTAAACAGGAGGGAAATTCAAAAAGAAGGGATATATTTATTCATATATTTATGATTCGCTTTGCTGGACAGCAGAAACTAACACAACATCATGAAGTAACTCTACTCCAATAAAAACTAAAAAAAAAAAAAAAAAAAAGACAAAAAACTAATCCACCAAAAATAGTGAAAGTTTTAATTTATTCAGTTCACCTGGAAAAAAAATTATTTAACTATCTTTGAAAATATAGAGAATCTATGGTTATGTTGAATAATAACAAAATATATATTTTCATAAAATATTATATAATCTGTATTTAATTATTAGGTTAATAAATAAACTTCACCTGTAAGTTTAAAAAAATGGTTTGGAATGAAACCTTTATTGATGTGATTTTGGATTCATTTCACAGGTCAAACACTCTGGCAGGAGACATTTGCAATGTACAGTCAAGTGAATTATCCCAGCCAACGTGGAACAGAGAGCAAGGCAGGATGTGGTGAGTACAGAGAGTGTAAGGTTTAGAAGCTGAATTCACAGTTAGCGCAACTACCAACCCACTGTGAGGATTTGGGCAAATCAAGGTTCTTTCTATTCTGAAGTTTCATGATACAAGTTCTACATGAATTCTGTACAATCAAAATTCATGCCTGCATGAATAATTCAGAAAAGAGGGTTTCAGATGGAGCTATTCAGACAGACACTGTTCATCTTTCAAGTCAGTGATGGAAAATGATTAGAATCATATGTCTGAGGTTCAGAAATTTTATTCATTCTTCATGAGGACATTTTTATACTGGATTTAATGTAGCCCAGGTTTAGTTCCTTGGACAGGTTTAGGTCCTTGGACAGCTAGGAGATTCAACCAGTCCATCCTAAAGGAAATCAGTCCTGAATATTCTTTGGAAAGACTGACGCTGAAGCTGAAACTCCAATACTATGGCCACCTGATGCAAATAACTGACTCACTGAAAAAGACCCTGATGCTGGGAAAGATTGTAGGCAGAAGGAGAAGGGGATGATAGATGATGAGAAGGTTGGATGGCATCACCAATTCAATGGAAATGAATTTGAGTGAACTCCAGGACCTAGTGATGGACAGGGAGGCCCGGCATGCTGCAGTCCATGGGGTCACAAAAAGTCGGACATGACTGAGTGACTGAACTGAACTGAGCTTTAGTTCTTTTATTTTTGTCCTTTTTGAGCTAAAATTTTAGTTATCTTAGTTATGTTTATCTTAGTTATAGTAGAGCTAATGTTTGAATAGAGAGACATCATTAGAAAATTAATAAGGTTTTTCCATTTCCATTGTAAAGTATAGTCATTGATTCATATACAATATGCCTTGATTATAGTGACCAACACATGAAAGAATATCAAGCCTAGGATTCTATTTTGGAATACAGGGTTTGTTACATTGAAAGATTATTATGAAAATTCCAACATTTTTACTCCTGATGGTTAAAAGGAGACATAATTGAAATAAATTATTGCTCTTGAAAATTTAAGTGTAAATCAGATTCTAACAAATTATTCTGCTAGTTGTTCTTCATTATGCAAAGTATTATAGATGGAAAAATGAATCCTCTTTCTTGAGAAAAAAATTTATTCAAGAGCTCTTTGATTATAAAGAGCCCCTGGAAATTTCACTGAAAATCCTCTGTTCTGTAGATTTGTTTATTTTCTCACTACCTCGTAGACATTTTTTTCATGTTTTAGTTTGATGTTCTAGATCTGAGAGTTAGGTTGTTGCCTCCTTAAAATACTTTGAGAAAGTCTTTTCTTGTACGATTGATCCGTGTTCAAAAAACAGATATTTTTAAGATTTCTATTATAAACGCACTGTTATGACGATTGATATGTTAAGCTGTGTTTACCTTTTCTAGAGGGTAAACTGGCAATAAATATCCAGAACCTTAAGCTGCTGCTTATGCCCTTTGGCTCAGTAATTTCATGTCTAGAGTTTTGTCCTAATGCCATAATTAGAAATGAAAGGTGAAATTGGTATAGAGATGCTTTTATAAAACTATATGTAAGAAAACTGGAAATAAGCAATGCTCAATAATGGGATGGTAATTGAGCTATGATATACACACACACGGAGAAGGCAATGGCACCCCACTCCAGTACTCTTGCCTGGAAAATCCCATGGACGGAAGAGCCTGGTGGGCTGCAGTCCCTGAGGTCGCTAAGAGTCGTACATGACTGAATGACTTCACTTTCGCTTTTCACTTTCATGCATTGGAGAAGGAAATGGCAACCCACTCCAGTGTTCTTGCCTGGAGAATCCCAGGGACAGAGGAGCCTGGTAGGAAGCTGTCTATGGGGTCACACAGAGTCGGACACGACTGAAGCGACTTAGCAGCAGCAGCAGCAGACGACACACAATGAATTTTTTTTGTAGTCATTTAAGTCATATTGCCGTAGCATTTTTAGTGCTCTGATGTTAACCAAAAAAGAGCAGCAGTATGTGAAGTTACATGGAAGACATATTCCGAAATTTTATTTCTTCAATCAAATACCTCAAAGTACTTTGAAGTATAATTTACATACAGAGGGTTTTCCCTTTACAGGTACATATCTTGATTCGTTTTGACAAATGTACATATCACGTGATAACTACCACAATCAAGATATATACTACCACCCCCAAAGCTTCTCTTGCCATTTTGTAGTCAAGCCTTTCCCTCTACTCCCTGTCCCTGCAAACTATAGTTTTGCATTTTCTAGAAACATCTAAATGGAGTCACGCAGGATGTTGCCTTTTGCATCTGCTTCTTTCACTTCTGAGATTCATCCGTATTGTGTGCTGGGCATCAGTGTTTTCACTTTTTATTGTGGAGCATCATTACAATGTGTGGACACAGGGATTGTTTCCAGTTTCCATTATGCATCATTTGTTTACAGGACATAATGTTTTTACTTCTCTTGGTTACACGCTTTCAGAGAAGGATTACTGAGGTATATGATGAATGTATGCTTAAGAAGTTGCCAATCTCTTTTTCAAAGTGTACCATCTTGCATTCCTACCAGCAATGAGAATTCCAATTGCTTTGCATCTTCAAAGCCTACTGAAAAAATCCAGCCATTGTTATAGGTGTGCAGTGGTCACTCATTTTCCTGGTGACTGATGCCAAACTTCTTTTCATGTGCATATAAAGCCATCCATATACCTTCTCTGCTGCTGCTGCTGGTAAGTTGCTTCAGTTGTGTCCGACTCTGTGCGACCCCATAGACGGCAGCCCACCAGGCTCCCCCGTCCCTGGGATTCTCCAGGCAAGAACACTGAAGTGGGTTGCTATTTCCTTCTCTAGTGAAATTTAAATCTTTGAAATCTATTTAAATCTTTTAAAATTAGCGTTTGCTTATGATTGAGTTTTGAGAATTCTTTATATAAGTTGTATACAATTCCTTTGTCAGATATGTGATTTGAAAATATTTTTACCAGTTTATAGTTTATCTTTTCATTTGCATAATTGTGTCTTTTAAGGAACCAAAGTTAAAAATGTATCAACTTGGCTATTTTAAACTTTATGTTCCATCTTTTGTTAGAGTAAAATTTTAGTTGAGAATAGTTTTAGATTTACATAAAAAAATTACAAAAATAGCACAGAGAGCTCCCATAAACCCAACACCCAACTTTCCCTCTTATCAATATTTATATGACTTATTTGACACAACCAGTGAATATGGCTTATTTTTTTGTGTGACCCATCTGGGAAGTCTTTGCCTGTCTCAAAGTCACGATGATTTCTATGGTTTTTATTTAGAAATTTTATAGTTTTAGTGTTTTGGTTTAGGTCTATGATACATTTTGAATTAATTTTTGTGTATGACCTGAAGGAATATTGAGGTTCATTTTTTTTTCTATTAGGAATTCAGTTGTTAAAGCACTATTTGCTTAATATAACTTTTATCTTAAAAATAAACATATAGCATATATATAAAAATATATGTACACATATGTATGTACATAGTCATATATATCACTGAAGGATATGCTTGAATAGTGGTTTCATTTCATTTTTTACCTCAGTTGTTTTCTATATGTCTCTACAATTAGCATGGGTAAGCAGAAGTTTTGAGTGAGCAGATGAAGTATGGGGGAGGGTGATAGTTACGATAAAAGCAGTAGAAGCAGAGACTGAGAGAAGCTGGCCTCTGAAGGAGGGAAGCGGGTCATGTCGTTGAGAAGGTGATGAATATTCAGTCACCCATTTGTTGGTTTCTTAACTACCCTGCAGAGCCTGCAAGGCCTGCCTCTGCCATGGTTCCTCTTTTGCTCTGTGGTCTAGTCAGTCCAGTAGCTGAAAATCCTGTGACTTCCACTCCCACCATTATTATAAATGTAATAATAGTAAAGAATAATATTCATTATCATTATTATAAATACCCACTACTTAACTTGAGTCGCTGTCTGTTTTTGGCAATCTAAAGGAAACTTACCAGCCAACGCAGGCACGTAGAAAACCAGCAGCTCTTTCTGGGGTGAGGATGAATGACTAAAGGAAAACACGTGTTCCCCCCAAAGAAAGAAAGAAACAAACCGAAGGAGTGTGACCTCCATTGTGAAATTAGAGCTTTGGCTTTTATTATAACATTATATATCTTTTTCAATATGTTCCTGAGATCAAGGGATAACATGTTAATATATTAACCACTTATTTTTTTTTTTTAATTTTTACTTTTACTCTATTTTACTTTACAATACTGTATTGGTTTTGCCATACATTGACATGAATCCACCACTGGTGTACATGCGATCCCAAACAATAACCACTTATTTTTTAAAATTTATTTTTCATATTGTTCTAGCCCAGAAACCAGAATTCTGGAAACAAGTAAATTCTGCTTGGAGATGGAGACAGAGGGTTGCAAATGTTAATAGAACATTTCTGAACATTGGCCAAGACTTGTACTTGTGACATTGGTTATAAGAGACAGCAGATGGGTCTGCATACCTGAGACATAGCATGTCATGGTTAAGATCATGGGCTGATCTGAGGGCCATCTCTGCGGCTTTCTTAGCTGTGTGACCTTGAGAGCAGGTTCCAAAGCTTCCTAAAGCCTCAGCTCCTCCCTGGGCACACAGGGGCGATTGGGAGGCAACTCTCAGGTAGTGTGCCTGGCACAGAGGAAGTGTCACTCAGTTCCTTGCTCCCTAATTGTCCCCAGCACTCATGCCAGGCGCCCAGAGGCCTTATGCGCATGACTGAATTTTGAGGCTAATTGTTCACTTTGCAATGAAAGCTTCCCATTTCACTGAGCTCCTTAACCACCCCATCTGTTTAACCATCTCTGTCTCCCTGTGTGGGTTCCCTCCTCATTTTTAAGATGCTTAATTATTAGGTATGGGTGATAGAATGATCAGTACCACATGAGCATCAGTTATTAGCAATAAATGTGCCTCCTCTGAGTAGCTATGGCATATAAATTATTTCCACATAAAGGTAGTTCTCTTGCAGTTCTGATTATACCTAAAATAATGCTAAATTTTACCCAGTGCATATTTACGGTTTTGTGGATTTTTGTTTTGAGATCATTCTTCTCAGGTTTATCTAGTTGATCCAGGAACAACTGCAGTGACATTGGGGATAAAATTCTTTTGTTCTGGGTTGTTTTTTTTTTTTCCTTTCAATTTTTAACTCCACTGCATTTTTGTAGCATCCCATTGGGAAGTTCTATTTCTTCTATTTTCTGGCTCATGTTTCCTAAATGGCCAGTTAATTGTCTAATAGACGCAATCTCTGGGAGGTTGTTGCTCTTTGGCAGGAGTTATTGTTGTCATGCCAGGCCTCGCATGTTAATACTTTCGCTGACTTTCCCTCCAGGTTCACAGGACAGAGGCAGCAGGCCAAAGAAGCTACTAAGTTGCAACAGCTAGAAATTCAATTCAACTCAGATTAGATTAGCACCTGGTAGAGGCAGTGGGCATAGCGGTTAGAGCGGGAGACCTGAAAATGAACCACAAACAAGAAAATGAACTGCATGTGAGGAAAAAAAACCTGTTTCCAGCCCTATGATCAAACTTTCCTTATTTTTGCTATACCATGGTGTAAGTGTGTAAGATGCTACAGACACATATTCTTTTGGAGGCTTATTTTAATTTTCACAATGGATCACAGTGTTGGGAATACCATAGGGGATGGTATACACACCCAGTGTAAAGAGAGGAGAGCTATTTAGATCTGATTTTTTTCTTTATACTGTTTTGCATCATAGAAATATCTCATAATTAATTAATTTTAAAATATATTTAAAGATTGCAATTGGGAGGAAACCTAGTCAAGACTCATTAGAGTAGTCCCGGAGAGGAGAAAGTACAGAGATTAGAGTGGAGGCAGGAAATGGAGAGATGAGGACAGACTTGGAGTTTTTAAAAAGTGCTCTTTGTTGTTTAATTCACAGACTATAAACATAACCACTTTCGGTGTATAGTGCTATGAGTTTTGGGCTTCCCAGGTGGCTCAGTGGTAAAGAATTCACCTGCAATGCAGGAGACGTGGGTTTGATCCCTGGATCAGGAAGATTCCCCTGGAAAAGGAAATGGCAACCCACTCAAGTATTTTTGCCTGGCAAATCCCTTGGACAGGAGAGCTTGGTGACTACAGTCCATGCGGTCACAATTGAGTCAGACACGACAGTGACTAAACAACCTGAGTTTTAACAAACATACAGAGTCAAGTAAACACCTCCCCCCCATCATAATGTAAAATAGTTCTATCACCCCTTCTCCCCCCGGAAATCCCTCATACTGTAGTCACTCTTCATCCACCTCTAAGCCCTAACAACCATTCATCTTCATACCCACTAGCTTTGCCTTTTCTACAGTATCAGAGAAGTGGAACCTTAGTGTAACTTTTTGAGGCTGGTTTCTTTCATTCAGCATAACAGCTGTGATAGCCATGTTATTCATATATCAGTAGTTCTTTCTGTCTTTTACAAGTAGAATTTCATTGTGTAGATACATCAGAGTTTGTTGAATCACTCATCTTCTGAAGAATATTTGTGTTATTACAAGCTTTTATCAATAATGAATAGAATTACTAGAGACAGTTATGTACAGGTTTTTCTGTGAATATAAGTTTTCATGTCTCTAGAATAAACATCTTGGTGTAGGATTAACAGGTCACACAACAAATGTATGTCTAGCTTTACGAGAAACTGCCAAACTGTTCTCCATAGTAGATGTATCTTTACATTTCCACTAGCAATCCATGAACATTGTTGCTCTGCCTCCTTTCAAGTATTTGGCACTGTCTTTAAAAAAATCATTTTAGTAGGTGTGTAGTACTTCATTGTGCTTTTAATCTGCTTTCTTCTAAAGCCTAATGATGTTAAGCATCTCCCTATATACTTAAATATGTGATATTCAGGATATGAGACCTTTGTTGCATATATGATTTGCAAATATTTTCTGCTAGTCTGTAGCTTGTCTTTTTGTTCTCTCTGTGTCCTTGAGGCAACAAAAGTATTAATTTTGATGAAGTCCAATTTATTAAAGTCCAGTATTATTATTCAAATAAATCCAATTTTGATAAAGCTTATAATTTCAGACCTAAAATTGGTGCTCTTTGTTGGCATGTATTTGCTATTATATACTAGCATCAGAATGGTTTCGGGCTTGTTTATTGTTGCACAGGTTGTGTACTGCACAACTCTAGAGGGTATGATTTTTATGGACCACAATGCATAGCAACCCCAAGAGTTGTGAAGTGAGCAGATTCTACAGCCATACATTTATCTCTCTGGCGTCTTGTGTACTGCACAGATTATAGTCATTGCTGTGGTTCCGTCATTTATTTGTTGTTATGCGGAATGCATATTGGAGCTGTATTTAAGAAGCTTCTCTATATGAACCATCTAAAGCTAACTTGTTCACACCAACTCTTCCTGTTTTTGGGGTTTCAGCAACATCATCCTTTCAGAATGGTTTCCTCAGCTGACTCCATCAATTCACATGGAAATTGGAAACTTCTTGTACTTAACCAGTTTTCATAGTCTAGACAGCCATGATGTTGAAACTCATGTCTAAACAAATGACTAGAAACCTAAACCTAAGATTGGTAGCAACATCTATGACCCAACTCTGGATCTGCCTTAAAAAAAAAAAAAGCAATAGACTATATTATAAAGACAGAAATACAATTTGCAGGTAGTATTTTGGCTATGAGTAATACATTATTAACTCCAAGTGGCTCTAACTAAACTGTGAGGTAGCACGTGACTTCCCTCTGATCATGTGAGCTAGCATTCAGTGGTTGAGATTTTTATATTCTGAATACTCGACTGGTTATACTTTCTTGCTCCCAGTTAAAGGTTGGATTACAAGCTATAAACTGGTCAACAGTGAATGTCAGAGCAGAACCAGGAACATTTCAACAGAACAGAATTGTTCTCAGTGTGTTTTGTCATCAGTTTCATCAGTTAATACAGGCTTTAAAATGCTGCAATGTGAGCCAGGGATAGGGAAGGAGAAGACGACATCCTATTTATGAGTTCTTATTCAAAATCAGGTTGATTATGTTTTCATCTAGGTAAAGTGCAGACTCTGATTGTATCTTGGGAATGAATGTAAGTTAAATGGGGAAATTGTTAAGAAGGATATCTTGGAAGGTGTGGACTTTGAAGGCTGAACGTTTGGGAGGAGTGGGTGTGTGTGTGGTCAGGTCACTCGGGATGGCTGTCTCTTCCTCTCTGTACGTCCTCTGCTCAACCAGTCCCTGCTGCAGTTACACTATACTCACATGATTATCCAGTCCTCTTAATAATAGGCCTTAGTCGATAACTACCTACAAGCTTGCTTCCTCCCCCAGCCTCTGGTTTCCCTGGTAACTGACGAGCCAACTGGACATCAATTCCCCCTATAAATAAATGGTAGCCTCCGTCTCCCCTGAATAGCAAAGATGGCTGCTGAGTCTTTCCCACTGTCTGCTGCACATGGTGGCCTGTTGCTCCAGTGCTTTGCTTCAGACTTATACGATTCCCTGCCCATTCAACCACTGGTGTCTCTCTCTGTTGCTGTCTCCAGGCTCTTTCTTCCCTCTGTGTCTGGGCAGTGTCAAGGCTTGCAGGACTGCAGGGTGCAGCCCAACAGTGTGTAATACTGCAGACAGGTAAAAAGATCAGGTAAGAAGGTATCACTGTTTGGAGGGTCCAGAGAAATGACTAGAAGAATAAGGGAAGGGAATAATTTATTTGAGGGACGCTTGATCCTCCTCTAAGAAGTGATGGAATTAAAAGAAATTTTTTTTAAGGTAGAACCAATGGGTATTCTTTCGGAAGTAAGCCTGTGGAGAAGGGAATGGCTACTCACTCTGGTATTCTTGCCTGGGAAATCCCATGGACAGAGGAATCTGGTGGGCTATAGTCCATGGGGTCACAAAGAGTCAGACATGACTAAGTGACTAACCCTTTCACTTTCCATGAAAATATTAATATTATAGGGAAGGTGATCTTCCTTGTATGTTTTCCACCTGCCTGGCTTCTTCATAGTTATCTACAAAATGATTTAAAAAAAAATCCAGTTTTCCACCATTACATACAATGCTAGCTATAGAAGCTCTGGTTTGTTTTATAGATATTCTATTTTAAGTTGATTAAGTCTGCCTCTATCTCTAGTTTGCTGGTAGTTTTTTATTTCTTTATAAATAGGTGTTGGATTTTGCCAAATGCTTTTTTTTTTTACACCTATTGTTAAGATCATATGATTTTTCTTTAGCCCTTAGATGTGATGGATTACATTAATTGATTTTCAAATTTTAAAGCAGTCTTACATACCTATAATAAACTGCACTTTGTCATGGTGTATAATCTTTTTATATGCTGTTGTTTTGATTTGCTAACATTTTATTAATAGTTTTTGTTCCTATGTAAATGAAAGATACTAGTCTGTAGCTTTCTTATAATTCTGTAGCTTTCCTTTCTTATAATGTCTGCATCTTATTTTATTATTAGCTGGTTTTATTAATGCTAACTTCATAGAATGAGTTAGGAACCCCTTTCAATGTTTCATAAAATTCACCAGTGAAATCATCTAGGCCTGTTACTTTCTTTTTTGGAAGGTTATTGATTCTTGATTAAATTTATGTAATAAGAATAGGTCTATCCAGGTAATCTATTTTCCCTTGTGTAAGTTTTAGTAGGAAATGTCTTTTAAGGATTGGTCCATTTCACTCATCTATCAAAGTTTCGGATGTAGAGTTGTTCATAAGCTTCTTCTATTATCCTGTTGATGTTCATGGACTCAGTAGCAATCCTTTCATTTGTGATATTAGCAATTTGTGCCTTTCCCCTGCCCCCCACCCCGGGTAGCCTGGCTAGAAGTTTATCAATTTTATTGATCTTTTCAAAGAACCAGTTTCTCCATTGATTTTTCTCTATTAGTTTTAAAAGAATTTCATTGATTTCTACTCTATTTTTTATTTCTTTTTTTCTGCTTGATTGGCCTTCATTTGTCCATTTTCCTCTAGTTTCCTAAGGTGGAAATTTAGGCTACAAATTTTAGATTTTCTTTTCTAGTATATGCATTCAATACTATAAATTTTACTCCAAGTAAAGGTTTCACTGCATCCCACACATTTTCACTTAGTTAAATACTTTAAAATTTTATCTCAAGACTTCTTTGACTCATGTGTTATTTAGAAGTATGATGTTTAATCTTCAAATATTTTGAGATTTTTCCAGCTATCTTTCTGATTTCTGGTTTAATTCTCATGTGGCCTAAGAGCATAGTATGATTTCTCTTCTTTTAAATGTGTAAAGATGTGTTTTATGGCTCAGAATGTTGTCTGTCTTTGTGAATGTTCTGTGTGAACTCGAAGCATGGCTTATCCAACTGTTCTGGCTAAATTATTCTATAAATATCAGTTGGATCCAGTTGATTGGTGCTGCTGTTTGTCTAACTGTATCCTTACTGACTTTTCTGCCTTTTGTCAGTTACCAAAAGAGGGGTGTTGAAGTCTCCAACTATAATAGTGAATTTTCCCTTCTTGCATTTCTGTTTTTTCCTCAATCATTTTGATGCTTCTTTTGGGGAAATATATAAGTTATGGATTGTTATATCTTATTGGAGAATTTACACCTTTATCATTATATAATGCCCCTCTTTATCCTTCAGAGTTTTCCTTGTTCTTAGTAATATTTTTTTGGATATGAGTCCTCAAGCGATGGAAACAAAAGCAAAAATAAACAAATGGAATTACATCAAGCTAAAAAAGCTTTTGCACAGCAAAGGAAATTATCAGTAAAACAAAAAAGCTGCCTAGTGAATGGGAGAAGATATTTGTCAACAATATATCCAATAAAGGGTGAATATCCAAAATACGCATACAATATCAACATAAAAAAAAGACCTGATTTTAAAAAAAATGGGCAGAGAACTTAAATAGACACTTTCCCAAGGAAGACATCTGAATGGCCAACCAGCACGTAAAAAGATGCTCAGCATGACTTATCCTTCAGTTCAGTTCAGTCCTCAGTCGTGTCCGACTCTCTGCAACCCCATGAATTGCAGCACACCAGGCCTCCCTGTTTATCACCAACTCCAAGAGTTCACTCAAACTAACCTCCATAGAGTCAATGATGCCATCCAGCCATCTCATCCTCTGTCATCCCCTTTTCCTCCTGCCCCCAATCCCTCCCAGCATCAGAGTCTTTTCCAATGAGTCAACTCTTCGCATGAGGTGGCCAAAGTACTGGAGTTTGGGAAATGCAAAGCAAAACCACAATGAGATTTCACCTCACACCTGTCAGAATGGTTATTACCAAAAAAACAAGTAACAAGTGCTGGTAATGTGGATGAAAGGGAGCCCCTGTGCACTGTTGGTGGGAATGTAACTTGGAGCAGCCACTATGGAAAACATTACTGAGATTCCTCAAAAAACTAAAAATAGATTTACCAACTCCATTCCTGTGTATTTCTCAAAGAAAATAAAAACACTAGAAAAGATACATGCACCTTTGTGTTCCATGTTATGTTTTTTACAATAGTTAATATATAGAAGCAACCTAAATACCCATTAGAACATGAGTGTATAAAGAACATGTGGTATGTGTATATTTGTATATATATTTATTTGTGGCTTCCCTGGTGACTCAGATGGTAAAGCAATGCAGGAGACCTGGGTTTAATCCCTGGGTCAGGAAGATACCCTGGAGAAGGAAGTGGCAACCCACTCCAGTACTCTTGCCTGGAAAATTCAATGGACGGAGGAGCCTGGTAGGCTACAGTCCATGGAATCACAAAGAGTCGGACATGACTGAGCAACTTCACACACACACACACAATTATATAAAATGGAATATTACTTGGCCATAAAAAGAATGAAACCTTGCCCTTTGTTCCAACATGAATGGACCTAGAGAGTATTATGCTAAGTGAAATAAGTCAGAGAAAGACACATACTGTATAGTTTCACTTACATATGTAATCTAAAGATAAAAAACAAATGGACAAACATTAAAAAAAACAGTTATAGATACAGAGGACAAACAGATGGTTAGCAGAGGACAGAGGGTCAGGGAGGAAAGAAATAGGTGAAGGAGAGTAAGAGGTACAATCTTCCATTTGCAAAATAAATGACATGAGTATGAAATTTACAGTGTGGGGAGTATAGTCTGTAACTATGTAATATCTTTGTATGATGACATATTGTAGCTAGACTTATCATAGTGATCAGTTTGAAAGAATGTATAGAAATATTGAATCACTCCAGTACTCTTGCCTGGAAAATCCCATGGGCGGAGGAGCCTGGTAGGCTGCAGTCCATGGGCTCACAAATAGCTGGACACGACTGAGCGACTTCACTTTCCCTTTTCCTTTTTCCTTTTTCCCTTTTCCCTTTTCCTTTTTCCCATGCATTGGAGAAGGAAATGGCAACCCACTCCAGTGTTCTTGCCTGGAGAATCCCAGGGACGGGGAAGCCTGGTGGGCTGCCGTCTGTGGCATTGCACAGAGTCGGACACGACTGAAGTGACGCAGCAGCATGTTGTATAACAGAAACTAACGTAGTGTTGTAGGTCAATTATACTTCAAAAACAAACTAACCAACCAAAAAACCAAACTTCGAGAAAAGATCAGATTTAAGTTTATCAGAGGTTGGGGTGGGGAAAGGGGGTATTGGATGAAGACAAAAGACACAAATTTGCAGTTATAGATAAATACTAGGGGTGTAATGTGCAGCATGATAAATATAAATAGCACTACTTTATGTTATACTGAAAGTTTGAGTAAATCCTAAGAGTTCTCATTGCAAGGAAAATATTTTTTCCAATTCTTTACTTTGTATCTCTATAAGATGATAGATATTCACTAAACTTTAGGTGATCATTTCATGATTTGTAAGTCAGTCATTATGTTGTACACCTTAAACTTGTACAATGCCCCAGGTCATAGTATCTCAGTAAAACTGGAAGAATTTTCCTTGTTCTGAAACCTGCTTTGTCTGAAATTAATGTGATCATTCCAGCTTTCTTTAGATTAGTGTTTGCATGGGATTTTTTTCTTCACCCCTTTACTTTTAATCTAGCTGTGTCTTTTATTTAAAGTGAGTTTCTTGTAGACAACATATAGTTGGGTCTTTTTTCTTTTAATGCACTCTGACAATCTCTCACTTCCAATTGTTATATATAGGTCATTCACATTTGGTGTGATTATTGATATGGTTGGAATAATATTTACCATGTCTATAACTATTTTCTATTCATTGCCCTTTTGCTTCCTTTTAAATTTTTCCTTTTTTTCTTCCTTCTCTGCTTTTAATTGAGTAGTTTATATTATTCCATTTTCTTTCCTCTCAGCATCAACTATACTTCTTTGTAAAAAAAGGTTTAATGGTTAACCCAGTGTTTGCATTATACATTTATAACTAATCTAAGTCCACTTTCAAATATCACTGTAACACTTCACGGTATTGCAGGTACTTTATAATAGAGTGTTTCCAATTCCTCCCTCCTCTCCTGAGGGATGTTATAACACTGTTGTCATCTATTCCACTTTTCCACATGTTATAATCATCCAATATGTTTCTGCTATCATTACTTTGAACAAATGATTCTCTATTAGATCTATTAAAGCTAAAAAAAAATGTTCTCTAATGCTCTTCCTTTCTTTATGTAGATCTGAATTTCTCTCCAATTTTGGTGACCATTTGCCATGTAATCTCAATTTTCTACTGTATCTTAAGAAGTCATTGATTCTTAGTTTGTTCAGTTTTTATCTTGTTGTGAGGATAGGAGTGATGACTTCTAAGTTCTTTGCATGTTGGATCTGAAACTAAAAGGCCATATTGTATTTTTTTATGACTCATTTAAAAATTTACAAACAGTAAAATTCACTCTTTTGATATAAGGTTCTGCATTTTGACAAATTCACAGCATCACGGAGCCATCACTTTGATCAAGATACTGAGTTGTTCCCATATGTCCCAAATTTGCTTACGTTGCCCCATTGTGGTCAGTTCTCTCCCACTCCAAAACCCTGACAACTAGTAATATCTTAGAATTGTATTTTTTCTAATTTAAATTTATTATTTATTTATTTGCCATACTGGTCAGCATGCAAGACAGAGCCCGACCAGGGATTGAACCCATGCCGCCTTCAGTGGACGCATGGAGTCTCAACCACTGGACCATCAGGGAAGTCCCTTAGAACTATTTTTCTGAAATCACCTGTGGGATTTGGAAACTTCTGGCGTGGTCATAGGACATATAGGCCTAAAAAGAAACTGCCTTTGTGTAGATTTCAGGAAAAAAGTAAACAATTAGCAAACAAAGAAAAAGAATAATTTAGTAAAGTTAAAAAAAGATGAAGTGGTTTTTAAAAGTTCAGTATTAAAAACTCATAACCTTTTATTTGAAATATTTGAACAGTGATATACAGAAAGTGACTATGATGACTATACTCTCATAGCGTCTTATGATATTGAGTTGGGTGAACCATTAGAGATGGCCTAATGACTAAGGAGGATTCAACAAGCTATAGCTCACCAGCCACTTCTGGCACACCGCCTATTTCTGTATAGTCCACAAGCTGAGAATGATTTTAATATTTATAAGTGATTCAAGAAAACTAAAAGAATATTTCATGACACATGAAACTTATATGAAACTTAAATTTCACTCTCTATAAATCTACAAATATAATAATAACATTTTATGGGAACCCTGCCTTGCTTATTTGTTTTCATCTTGTCTCTGTGCTTTAAAAAAAAAATTATTAAGGAGTATAGTTGATTTACAATGTTGCGTTAGTTTCAGGTGTGCAACAAAGTGATCAGATGTACATATGCATATATCCACTCTTTTTTTTTTATAAATTCTTTTCCCATACAGGCCATTACAGAAAATTGAATAAAGTTCCCTGTGCTATACAGTAGGTTTTCATTATCTCTTTTATTTATACTAGTGTGTATATATCAATCCCAATTTCCCAATGTATTTACTTTCTACATCCATGACTCTTACTTCTGTTTTGTAAATAAGTTCATTTGTACCTTTTTTTTTTCAGATTCCACATATAAGTGAAACCATATTTGTCTTTATCTGACTTAATTCACTCAGTATGGTAATCTCTAGGTCCATCCATGTTGCTGCAAATGGCATTATTTAATTCATTTTATGACTGAGTAATATTCCACTGTATTTATGTCCCACATCTTCTTTATCTATTTCTCTGTTGATGGACATTTAGGTTGTTTCCATGTCTTGGCTCTTGTAAATAGTGCTGCAACAAATGTTGGGATGCATATGTCTTTTCCAATTATAGCTTTCTGCAGATAATATGCTTAAGAGCAGGATTGCCAGATTAAGTGGTACCTCTGTCTTTAGGAGTTTAAGGAACCTCCATACTGTTCTCCACTATACCAATTTACATTCCCATCAATAGCATAGAAGGGTTCCCTTTGCTCCACACCCTCCCCAGCATTTATTGTTTGTACACTTTTTAATGATGGTCAGTGTAACCGTTTCAAAGGTTACACTTCATTGTACTACTTCATTGTAGTACGATTTGTATTTCTTGAATAATCGGTGATGTTGAGCATCTTTTCACGTACTTTTCAGCCATCTATGTGTCTTTAAAGAAATGTCTATCTAGGTCTTTCACCCATTTTTTGGACTGGATTGTTTGCTTTCTTTTTAATATTAAGCTACATTAACTGTTTGCTAATTTTGGAGATTAATCCCTTGTTGGTTGCTTCATTTGCAAATGTTTTCTCCCATTCTGAGGGTTGTCTTCTTGTTTTGTTTGCTTATGGTTTCCTTTGCTATGCAAAAGCTTTTAAGTTTAATTAGAGCCCAGTTGTTGATTTTTGTTCTTATTTTCATTACACAAGCTGTTGCCTCTTCATGAAATACCCACCGGGAGAAATAATCAGTCTATGAGAGTTAATAAGCCTTTTTCTTATCAAGAAATACAAAGAATCAAGGAGAATCTGGGAGACTATTTAGAGGACCCAGAAAAATATATTAGAGCTTTTAAAGGTGTTACTCTGCTTTATGGGCTTCCCTGGGGGCTCAGAGGGTAAAGCGTCTGCCTGGAATGCAGGAGACCCAGGTTCGATCCCTGGGTTGGGAAGATCCCCTGGAGAAGGAAATGGCAACCCACTCCAGTACTCTTGCCTGGAGAATCCCATGGAGTGAGGAGCCTGATAGGCTACAGTCCATGGGGTCGCAAAGAGTCGGACACGACTGAGCGACTTCACTTTCACCAGGTGGATAAAAGAAGATTTTGCTATGATTTATGTCAAAAAGCATTCTGCCCATGTTTTCCTCTAAAAGTTTCATAGTGTTTGTGTTACATTTAGATCTTTAATTCATTTTGCATTTATTTTGTGTATGGTGTTTGGGAGTATTCTAATTTCATTTTTTTACATGTGGCTATCCAGTTTTCCCTGTGCCACTTATTGAGGAGACTGTCTTTTTCTCCATTGTATATTCTTGCCTCCTTTTTCATAGATTAGGTGACCATAGGTGCAGGGGTTTATCTCTGGACTTTCTTATTTGTATACTTTTAAGCTATAGTGGCAGAATTGAGTAGCTGCAATGGAGACTATATATGGCATTCTCATCACTTTGAACTGATACTTTGCATATTGCAATTGAAGTTAGAATTCAACAATATTTAAAATGTCATATGATTTCATTCATCCCTCTTTCTCCCTCCCTCTCTCCTTCCCTTCCTCCCCTTCCTTCCCTCCTACCTTCCCTTCCTTTCTCTCCCTTCCTTTCCCTTCCTTTCTCCTTCATTCCCTTCCTTTCTCTCCCTACTCCCCAGTTATTTATTTCAATTTAAAGTAGAGATCTGTCAAGTCAAACAAGAAATAAAAAGTGAACTTTGAATATCATGTTTTTAAGGCACAGTGGAGTACAATTATTTTGTTACAGAATTAGCTGGCGAAGCATTTCGCCTACTATGCAATGACACTATCATTGTATTAAAAGAATACAATATATGTCAACAAACCAAACAAAACAACCATCACAATATTCCCAGCTCACAGAGAAGCAATGGTTAGAAAAATTTAAAACAGTTTTTCTCACAGCAAAATTTCTTCATAAAAATAAAAGTGAGCCTTCAACCAGAGAAAGTGTCTTGAGTGGCTCGTTTGTCAGCTTACCAAGGAAAACTATTTACCAAGGGTGAATTAACTGAATTAACTCAATTGTGATTGATTGAAGCAGCCATTGAAATGGGACCAAGGAAACTAAACTTGTTTGAGATGTTTAGCCTTTCAATGAGTAAAACTGCTCGGAGTGGAGGACATTGGGAGCAACATCATTAGTCGATTAAAACCCAAGACAAATAATTTGGAGTGGTTTCCTTGATTCTTGTTGAACCCACAGATATTACTGATACTGCTAGGTTGTTATTTATTTAAGGAGTCAGTGCAGTTTGAAATAACTAAACAATTACCTCCTATAAATAGATTGCTTGGAACAACTACAGAGGAGAACATATTCAAAGAATTTGAGAACACTAATTCTGTACAACCTGAACCGGAATTTGCTAAAATACGTTGCAGTTGATAGCATAAAAATATGTTTAGAGCAGTAAAGGCTTAGACAAATTTACAAGCTTGAGAAAATGTATGGTGTTAAAAGCTTGAGTTATTCTTCAGCAGGTACTTTTCTGAAATATTTGAGTCTTAGCCCATCCAGCCAGTAGTTCCACTGAAAAA
Organism: Budorcas taxicolor; assembly: GCF_023091745.1. Lineage (NCBI taxonomy): Eukaryota > Metazoa > Chordata > Mammalia > Artiodactyla > Bovidae > Budorcas > Budorcas taxicolor. The sequence continues at coordinate 49,714,765 of NC_068913.1, read as the reverse complement.
CTCATTTGCTCTCACTGATGTAACCATGGTGGGTTCTGTGAATTTCTGTCGAAAGAGAAGCTGAATATCCTGACTTGTGCCAACACAGCAAGTTCAAAGGCAGTGCTAAAATTCTATTGCTGTTTTTGAGCTCAGGATTGAGATTGAAAACTTCTAAGTGAGAAGAACTGCCTTCAACTACTGCTATTAACGCTGAATGGCTTTGAAAATTAGTTTTTGTTGCAGACTTGATGTTTCTTAATGAATTCAACTTAAAATCTCAAGGCCAAACAGCACCCATATGAGAAACTAAAACTGCAGTGAAGTCATTTCAACAACTAACATTATTTAAATATCAAGCTGCCTTGTACACCTCCAGGGGTGTTAAAAGATACAAAGAAAAGTGAGGTCTCCCTTCCATGAATATTTGCAGTGGATATATTCTCTGAGTTCAAACTTAAGTTCTAGCAGCAGTTTTTGGACCTCAATGCAAGTGCAAAGAAAATTTCCATATTTCAAAATCCATTTAACTGAGCCTTGGAGGGCCTTCCATGAAACTTTCAATTGGAAATGATTAATCTGCAATCTAATAATGTGCTAAAAGAGAAGTATTGATAGAAAAATTTAATAGAACTCTATAAATGTCTTGCAAGCAATCAATACATTCAATTAAAATGCTCATAAATGGATAGCAGTTTTTCTAGTACTTTTCTGTGTGAAAAGACATTTTCAAAGATTCAGTTTTCATCCTTGAATTAAAATACTTCTTGAGATAAAATTATCACTACAGATCAGCATTAACAGATGAGCATTAGCATTCTGTGTTGGTGGTAGGCTAATTACATTTGAACCCCAAGTAAGTGAAATGCTATTATTCCCCAAAGAATTTTATTCTTCTTGTTATTAGACCTGTAATATAAAATAGTGGTACTAACTTATATTTAGAATTTTGTCAATTAAAAAATGTGTGAAAATTGTTTTTTTTTTTTCTTATTTTTTGAGGGACTATATAACGTCCTTGGGTTTCCCTGGTGGCTCAGTGGTAGAGAATCTGCCTGCCAGTGCAGGAGATGTGGGTTCGATCCCTGTGTCGGAAAGATCCCCTGGAGAAGGAAATGGCAACCTACCTGAGTATTCTTGCCTGGACAATTCCACGGACAGAAGAGCCTGGTGGGCTACAGTCCATGGGCCACAAAGAGTCAGACCTGACTTAATGACTGCTGCTGCTGCTGCTAAGACACTTCAGTCATGTCTGACTCTGTGCGACCCCATAGATGGCAGCCCACCAGGCTCCTCCGTCCCTGGGATTCTCCAGGCAAGAACACTGGAGTGGGTTGCCATTTCCTTCTCCAACGCAGGAAAGGAAAAGTGAAAGTGAAGTGGCTCAGTTGTCTCTGACTCTTAGCGACCTCATGGACTGCAGCCTACCAGGCTCCTCCATCCATGGGATTTTCCAGGCAAGAGTACTGGAGTGGGGTGCCATTGCCTTCTCCGGACTTACAACAGCAAATATAATATCCTTAATTTCCCCCTGGTCCACAAAGCCTAAAAAATGTACTATCTATCCCTTTATAGAAATCATATGCTGACCCCTGACCTAGATGGTTCTTACTTCCCATGTGATGGAAGACAGTCTGAGGTCCTCAAATGGGGAAGCCCCAGGCACAGAGCCAATAATCCATAAAGACCCTTGTATGTTGCAAATGGAACAAGAAAGCTTTTAGCTGATCATCTGACATGTCAGTCAAAATGCCCCTCAGAATAACCTGACACATGAACAAAACAGATGCCTCTTTTCCAGTATATCTGTATTAGTTTCCTAGTCCAGCTGTGATAAAGTATGACAAACTGGGCACTTAAGAAAACAGAAATTATTTCTCCCATAGTTCCAGAGGCCATGAGTCAGAAGTATTTGCAGGGCCATGTTTCCTCTGAAGCTTCTAGAAAAGAATCCTGTTTTGTTTCTTTCTAGCTTCTGGTGGTTGCCAGCAATCCTCAGCATTCCTTGGCTTGTAGGTTTATCTATGTCCATTGTCATGTGGTCTGTTTCCTATGGCTCTCTATGTTCAAATCTCCTCTTATTATAAGGATACCAGTCATATTGGACTTAGGACTCACCCTAATCCAGTATGTTCAGTTCAGTTCAGTCGCTCAGTCATGTCTGACTCTTTGTGACCCCGTGGACTGTGGCGTGCAGTCCTCCCTATCCATCACCAACTCCTGGAGCTTACTCAAACTCATGTCCATTGAATCAGTGATGCCATCCAACCATCTCATCCTCTGTCGTCCCCTTCTCCTCCTGCCTTCTATCTTTCCCAGCATCAGGGTCTTTTCCAGTGAGTCAGTTCTTCACATCAGGTGGCCATAATATTGGAACTTAACTGCAGCATCAGTCTTTCCAATGAATATTCTGGACTGATTTCCTTTAGGATTGACTGGTTCAATTGCTACACTGTCCAAGGGACTCTCAAGAGTCTTCTCCAACACCACAGTTCAAAAACATCAATTCTTCGGCACTCAGCCTTCTTTATGGTCCAACTTTCACATCCATACATGACTACTGGAAAAACCATAGCTTTGACTATACAGACGTTGGTTGTTAAAGTAATGTCTCTGCTTTTTATTAATATGCTGGGATTTCTTTGGAAGGAATGATGCGAAAGCTGAAACTCCAGTACTTTGGCCACCTCATGGGAAGAGTTGACTCATTGGAAAAGACTCTGATGCTGGGAGGGATTGGGGGCAGGAGGAAAAGGGGATGACAGAGGATGAGATGGCTGGATGGCATCACTGACTCGATGGACGTGAATCTGAGTGAACTCCAGGAGTTGGTGATGGACAGGGAGGCCTGGCGTGCTGCGATTCATGGGGTCACAAAGAGTCGGACATGACTGAGTGACTGAACTGAACTGAACTGAACTGAACTCTCTAGGTTGGTCATAGCTTTTCTTCCTTTATGACCTCATCTTAATTTAACTAATTGCGTCTGTGAAGACCCTATTTCAAAAAATGATCACCTTGTGAGGTTCCTAGGACATGAATTTGGTGTTGGTAGTGAATTCAACTCAGTACATTTAAGCAGTGAAAAGAGGAAGTGATCAAAATGAGCCAAGGAATGCCTGCAGCCTCTGGAAGCTGAAAGAGAAAAGGGAATCAATTCTTCCTGGAGTTTCCACAAGGAACACAACTCTCCTGAGACCTTGAACTTAACTTCATAAGAGTCATTTCAGACTTCTAACCCGTGGGACTGTGAGAGAACAAATGTGTATTTTATATGGTTTTAATCCATGAAGTTTGTGGTCATTTGTTATAGCAGCAATAGAAAAAGAACTCATTAAACTGGTTCCTATTGATGGATGGAATGAGTACTGGCTGTGAAGGAAGAAAAAGTAACAGTGGAAAAATGGAGGAAGGTTTGAAGGAAAATCATGCAGGAATGAGTGTGTTATCTGGGGCAAATGATAAGTCAGAGTAAGCTTTTGTGCTTTTGCCCTGTTACACAGGCATGGGTTCTAATTTAGGAGATGATTACAAAAATTTTTCATTGAAGTATTGTTGTTTTACAATGTTGTGTTATTTCCAGTGTATGTGTATATATGATATATATATACACATACACTATATATATATATATATATTTTTTTTTAAATATTCTTTTCCATTATGGCTCATCATAAGATATTGAATATAGTTCTATGTACAGTAGACCTTGTTGTTTATCCATCCTATGTATAAAAGCTTTCATCTGCTAATCCCATCACCCACTCAAGCTGTCCCCCAACCTCTCCTTCTTGACAACCACAAGTCTGTTCTCTATGTCCATGAATCTGTTGTTCTGTCATAGATAGGTTCTTTTGTGTCATATTTCAGATTTCTTTAGGAGATGATTTTAAAAGATTCTGTTTGGTCCTGAAATTTTAAATAAAAATGATTTAAGTTTGTAGAAAAGAGAAGGCGTTATTTTAAACTAATGACAGAACTTAGGATGGACACACAGCTTTTCACATTCAAAACACTCCCAAGTGATCTTCATAATCATGTTCCTTCCAGATGGCCTCCCCCAGATGCCCTTGTTCACATTACAAAACACAAGCATGTTGAAAGAGCCCCTCAGCGTTTTGAATTAAAGGGTATTAAAGGCTCCACTTTGGCCTGGAGAGCTCAGAAATGTATGTAGCCAAGCAGACATTTCATAGGTGGGATGATCCCTGAAAAGGACGTTTACCCATGAGCATAGAAAAGTGTTAAGGCAGGAAAAAGAAGTTGAGTGTCACTATTCAGTATCAAGTTGGATCAGATTCTTGATTAAAAATAAACTCTCTGCTAGCCAGCTCATTCTGTCATGACCCCAGACTTCTTAAGAAAGTGTAATGTTGGAACTGTTTTTTCAATGACATAGCAGATTGAGAGAGCTTCATGCCAAACAGGGGATAAAAGATCAGATACTCAGAAAAGGACTTCAAACCATTTAAAAATTATAAAAACAATCTTTAATTTGAAAAATAAATTATGGATAGTTACAAGTTTCTTTTAACACTTCATTTTATTTTAAGAGCACTGTTTTAGAAGGCAAGTGATTCTAGAATTGTGTCTCCAGAGATTCTTGAAAAGATAAAAATAAATAAGATGTTTGTTGTCCTGGGATGGATTCAGAAGTCACTGCCCACTCAGGTAAATAGGTGAGATCAGAGCTTTTAAAACATGGCTGCTATTGGTCTTGAAGTCCTTTTCTCCAGTTAGAAACCTTTAAAATAGATATAATGATGTCCAAGCCCGAACCCCTGATGTTATGCTATAATTGAGGAGCAGGACTCAATGGACTAGATGGGTCTGGAGTTCCTTGAAAATGTGAAAATTCCTTAACAGACAGAAATTTTACAGTTATGGTCACTTAATTTTAATAAAATAATCATATTTATGATCACTTTAATTTTAATAAGATTGCAATCACATTTTATGATTATTGTCAAAGTCTTATCAGTATGACCACTTTAGTGAGCAGAACTCTTTAACAATTTCATTTATCCAGCATTTATCATAACTAAGTATGCAGCCTTACCCTTAAGAAACTCCATTTCAGTAGGGAAGTGAGGCATGGAGTTCTCACACCTTGTGAACTGTACCAGCATAGAATTATGTTTAAATTAAAGGGGTTCTAGAGAGGGAGGAGAGATTAGATTTATTCAGAGTGGGGTGGAGTATGTTGCCATAAGAGAGGCTTTGGCCTTTGCTGAGTTTGGAAAGCTAACCAGAGTTTGTGAGGTTGACAAGCAAAGAGAGCATATCCAGACCCAGGCAAAGCAGGTGAAAAATCACAGACATGAGACAGCATGTTTAAAAAATGATCATTCATTTTTCTGGAGGCTGACATTTGAGACACACAGCAGGAATCAGGTGTTGGCAGGAGGTAGGAGGTGAGGCTGGAGAGTCAAGCTGGACCCAAGGATGAGGCTCCCTTTCAAGCCAAGGGAGGCACATCCCAGAGCCAATGGCCAACAGTTGGAGGGTTCTAAGACATGGGACATGAACAGACTTGCTTTCTGAAAGATCCCTCTGGCAGTCCTGGGGAGGATGAGTCTAGGAGGAGCGAGACAGGAGGCAGAGAGATGAGTAATGAGGGTGTTGCCAAACGCAGACAGAAGACTTGAGGTAAGGTGACTAAAGAGAAGGAGATAGACCGAGACTGTATCAGAGAAGCAGGGTGAACCAGACCTGGCCACTTGGTGATGGATACAAAGGAGACAGGGACTCAGGTTAACTTTCAGATTTTTTATTTGACTAGTCAGCTAACATGATACTCACTACACATTAAACACAGCTGGTTTTACAGAATCCATCTTACAGGAACAGGCATCTTCCACTTAGCTCAGCAGCATAGAAAGTGAACTGCGTTTCTGCAGGTCACCCCAGCCTCCAATGTGTGGATGTGGGTATAGGGATGTGGAGTGTATCTGTGCACGTGTTCAGGGTAGAATAGTGGAATGGACTAATGCATTTTAATTGTGGTAAAACAACATAAAATTTACCATTTTAACCGTTTTAAAAAGTGTAGTTCAGTAGTATATACTAGTTCAGTGGAATATAATACTGTTATATAATGTATATAACACGGTAGTGTGTGTGTGTGTGTGTGTGTGTGTGTGTGTGTGTGTGTGTATGTGTATGTGTGTGTATCAGTTTCTTTCCCAGCATCAGGGTCTTTTCCACAGAGTCAGTTCTTCACATCAGGTGGCCAAAGTATTGGAGTTTCAGCTTCAGCATCAGTCCTTCCAATGAACATTAAGGACTGATTTCCCTTAGGATTGACTGATTGGATTTCCTTGCCATCCAAGGGACTCTCAAGTGTCCTCTCCAACAACACAGTTCAAAAGCATCAATTCTTTGGCTCTCAGCTTTCTTATAGTCCAGCTCTCACAGCCATACATGACTACTGGTAAAACCATAGCTTTGGCCATATGGGCCTTTGTCAGCAAAGTGAAGTCTTTGCTTTTTAATATACTGTCTAGGTTTGTCATAGTTTTTCTTCCAAGGAGCAAGTGTCTTTTAATTTCGTGGCTGCAGTTACCATCTTCAGTGATTTTGAAGCCCAAGAAAAATAAAATTTGTCACTATTTCCACTTTCCCCCATCTATTTGCCATATATTTAAATCTTCCATTGTATTTTATATCACATTTCGTTTACTCTTTCATCTGTTGATAGACCCGTGATAAGCAATACTGGCCATTATGAATAACACTGCTATGAAATGGGTGTACCAATATCTCTTCAACACCTTGCTTTCAGTTCTTTTGAATATATATCCAGAAGTATTATTGCTGGATCATATGGTAATTTAATCCTACTTTTAATTTTTTGTAGAACCACCATACTTTTTTCCACAGTGGCTGTGCCTTTTTATTGCATCTCACCAATGATACAGAGGTTTCAGTTCCTCCACATCATCACCAGTACTCATTATTTTCTGTTTTGTTTTTGTTTGCTTTTCAAAATAGTAATAACCATCCAGTGGCTAAGAGGTGGGATCTCATTGTAGTTTAATAATGGCCTTTTCCTCCTGCTTCTATTAGCTAAAGCAGCTGAAACCTCAACCCTCAAATTATCCCTATAGTTGAGGGGTTCTTGAGATGTTCTGCTGTCTCTTATACTATTGTTCTTGACCTTGCTTTTTCCAACAGCCATCAGGCCCAGGGGCAACCACCTCCTTCCCATGGTCTCTCAATCCCAACAGAGCCTTGAACTCAAAGCCTCTTTTCCACAAGTGCCATGAACCAATCATCTGCCCTGGTGTTTCAGTCCATTGCTGCTTCCTCCCTAACTACCTGACACAGAGGGAAAGGCCAAAAAATGAGGTGGAAGGTACAGAGCTGGGCTTCACTTCAGCATCGTCCCCATTTGCAGGCTAGGCCTGTTTCCAATCTTTCCTTCCACCTCCCCAGGTGCTCAACACTTTCCCAGCCTGAATGTCATCCTGGAGGGGAAAGAGCCACTGGTCTCTACGCCTGTAGAGCTTTAGCCCTGCAGGAAGGCCACCAGCACCCTAGGATCCAAACAATGTCCACATGAGGCTTACAGACTTACAGGATTTTATTTTCTGCAAGGACCTACCCAGGCATCCTGAATTCAACCAAGGCTGCACATAGAATCTGGCCTCTCTCTTTAATGTCATAGAGATTTCAGCAAATTACTGGAATGTTAACCTAGTCTTTTGTCTATATAGAAATTAGTCAATTGTATGTGTTGTATAAATCCTGGCAAACAAGTTCCTGTGGGAGCTCAGCGTAATACTTCCTGTAAGTCATTTCTGTTCACTTCTACACTGAGACATGATCCTTGGGGCCCATATTTGTTTCCAAGGGCTGCTACTACAAAGACCACAAGCCTGATGGCTTAAAGCAACAGACATTGATTCTCTTACAATTCTAGAGACCTTAAATCTGAAATCACAATGTCAGCAGGGTTAGTTCTTTCTGGAGGCTCTGAGTGAGTATCTGTTCCATGCTTCTAGGTTCTGGTGGCTGCAAGCAAGCCTTGGCATCCCTTGGCTTGTGACGGTGGGACTCTGGTATCTGCCTCTGTCTCCATGTGTTCTTCTTGGTGACCCTGTGTGAAGTCTGCCTTTCCTTTCTCTTACAAGAACATCAGTCATTGGTTTGGGGGCCACCCAAAATCCAGGATGATCTCATTTTAAGATCCTTAACTGAATTACATCTGTAAGACTCTGCTTCCAGGTAATGTCATATTCATAGGTATTGTTACCAAGTCCAAGTCTGATGAAGTCTCAAAGCTCTCAAGCAGTCTCCTCTCCATACCAGGTCAACTTGGAATATCACTCCCTAACAGTGCTCCATCTCTTGGAATATTTATGGTCTCACGGCATGCTAGAGCAGTGAAGATTTCCTCAGGAGCACTTATGGCTCTTACATGTCCTTAAATATTTGCTCAACTAGCCTATAGATTCACCAGCACATATTAGGGAGTCATATGGGTTTACAAGACATGTGGGTCAAGGGCCACTTTTTATCATGTGAATCACACACATTAATAATTTAATTTGAGTTTCAGTTCAGTTCAGTCACTCAGTCGTGTCCAACTCTTTGCAACCCCATGAATCGCAGCACACCAGGCCTCCCTGTCCATCACCAACTCCCAGAGTTCACTCAGACTCACGTCCATCGAGTCAGTGATGCCATCCAGCCATCTCATCTTCTGTTGTCCCCTTCTCCTCCTGCCCCCAACCCCTCCCAGCATCAGAGTCTTTTCCAGTGAGTCAACTCTTCGCATGAGGTAGCCAAAGTACTGGAGTTTCAGCTTTCGCATCATTCCTTCCAAACAAATCCCAGGGCTGATCTCCTTCAGAATGGACTGGTTGGATCTCCTTGCAGTCCAAGGGACTCTCAAGAGTCTTCTCCAACACCACAGTTCAAAAGCATCAGTTCTTTGCTGCTCAGCTTTCTTCACAGTCCAACTCTCACATCCATATATGACCACTGGAAAAACCAGAGCCTTGACTAGACGGACTTTTGTTGGCAAAGTAATGTCTCTGCTTTTGAATATTGCTGTCTAGGTTGGTCATAACTTTTCTTCCAAGGAGTAAGTGTCTTTTAATTTCATGGCTGCAGTCACCATTTGCAGTGATTTTGGAGCCCCCCAAAATAAAGTCTGACACTGTTTCCACTGTTTCTCCATATAGTTTCTTTTTAATCCTAAAGTCTCTCCAGCTGAAACTTTAGAATGAGACAATGTTGATTCTAAATGATATTCTTTATTATTTAAAATGCATCTATGGTTCTCCTGTCAACCAATATAGGATATATCAATAGATGTGGGAATTCTGCAATATGTTGCTAATTTCAAAGAGATTACATTGTGTAAATTGTAGATCTTTTAAAGCCTGGCTTTATCAATCCGCCCTACTCTGAGATTAATGGAAAATAATCTTTTACTTCTATCATTTGTAAATGGAGGCTAGAATACCTGGTTTCAAAATAGTTGTAAGGTTACAGATAATGCCTCTAAAAAGTGTAACAGAAAGCCTGGAACATCACATGCAATAAAGACTGTACTATTATTATGATTTTCTTTTCATACTTCCCACTAATTCTAAATACATCACATCTCAAGAGTGGGCCCTTTTATTGTTCAGAATGGCATCCATATGAAGCTTAAGTGTGCTGCAGTCCATGGGGTCACAGTCATATACGACTTAAGTGACTGAACAACAACAAAGCTTTCAAAAATGCAATATTTTTCTTCTGTGCTTGAGAATTTAACCCTTCCCTTTTTTGTTTGAATAAAGACTGCTTATAAGTAATCAATCAAACGAATTATTAATTTGGTGGTAGAGATTATCAAGGACTTGAATTTAGGACACAGAAGTGTCAGAATTCCCTGTTTCATGCTCTATAGATTTTATTTGTTGTAAACCTTAAGTGTCAAGCTGCTAGGCCCAGTGATGATTTTCATGATGCTTTAAACACAAAAGTTACATGTATATCTACAAACTGTGCTAAGTGCCATGAAATGAAAGACTAAATGCTGTGAGCGTGAGTGGCATGGCTAGATTGAAGACCCAGAAAAGAGCAGGTTTCAATCACCTAATGAAGGGGAGCAGGAGGAAAGATGGCTTTAGAGAAGGGACAGGATGGGTCCCTCCAGGGCTGTGTGGGCATGTTATAGATTCTTTATGTCATCCTGAGTACAGTGGAGACCACAGATGTGTTTTAAAAGGGGGGATAATTATTTGCTCCAGTTCAGGGTTTTTAGATGACATTCTAGCTGTTGTGTAAAGCATAGATTGAAACTGGGGTGGGAAGAGTGAGGTGGTCACAAAGGTTAACAAATAAAGCAGAGAGACCAGTTAGAAGGTAGTGGGAGATGAGCTGGCTTGCATTGGGGAGGAGGCAGAGCTGTGAGCTCTGTTACTGGACAGATCATAGGGAAGAGGTTGATGAGGGGAGAATGGAAGACGAGGTTTCCTGCTTGAACAGCTAGGAAGAATGCCCTGAACAGAACATCATAAGAGTGGTCTTAAGTTGTTCATGGATTTCAATCACTGCTATTTGGGGAATTAATTCATATATGTAGAGGATTTTGCTTTGGATTTTCATTCTTGATTGTTTTGTTTCTATCAATTTGTTGCATTGTCACCATCTTGATTTCTACTCAATCATCCCAGATTTTTTGGCATCTTCTAACACAGGGATATGGAATCGGTAGATTGTGAATATGCATAATCTTCTTCTCTGCCTCAGTCCCAATCCCAAAACTTTAATAACCACTGCTTTAGAAGAGTCTCAGATTCCCACAGGATTGTCCTCATTTTTCTCAGAACATCTGCCCCTCTCCTTTGCTGCACCTTTGCTCTAGTCTGTGCCCTCCTCCTTCCTGCCTGTTCATGAGAAGCCTGACCATCCTTTAAGATTCACTTCATACCTACTGCTTCAAAGAAGCCTATCCTGATCACTCAGCTTAGGGGTCTTCTGACACATCATACTTGGCCTTGAAGCTTTATTTTTCTTTGTGTGAGCATTGGCCTTCCCCACCCATAAAAAATTGCAAGTTCTTTGAAGGCAAGGATGGAGTATTTATATGTCTACACTACCTTTGGCATATAAAGGTCAAAGTTCAAATAATGTTTCTTGGCCAAGAGGTTGAGTTCATACCAAGTCAGGCAGTAGGGGAGCCTGGTGAAGGAGTTATTCTGGGTCCAGTGGAAACTTAAAACAACTCTCACACTACAGATTGAAGGCATTGAACCATCTGACTACACATAAATGCTATAAAGTTTCTAATACATTCTGCTGCTGCGGCTAAGTCGCTTCAGTCGTGTCTGACTCTGTGCGACCCCATAGACGGCAGCCCACCAGGCTCCCCCATCCCTGGGATTCTCCAGGCAAGAACACTGGAGTGGGTTGCCATTTCCTTCTCCAGTGCATGAAAGTGAAAAGTGAAAGTGAAGTCGCTCAGTCGTGTCCGACTCTTGGCGACCCCATGGACTATAGCCTACCAGGCTCCTCCATCCATGGGATTTTCCAGGCAAGAGTACTGGGGTGGGGTGCCATCGCCTTCTCCGAATATATTCTGCACATATCACAAAAGAATTGAGTGTATGGCTTCTGTTCTCTCCTATCTTCCAATGCACATTGGAGACTCATCCCAAAGAGGAACATATTCTTAGCATTTTGTGGTATTTCAGTACTTTCTATTGCTGTATTTTCTAGAGCTACACTGTTCATTTTTGTTTTTTCCCTTCTCTGAAATACATTCATCAAGACTGTTCCTGGGCATGAATCCAAAAACACAGTTTCAAGAAACCAGGGAATTAAACAGTGCCAACCAAATTCTCAGTTGCAACAATGATTATTAAGCAGATTTCATTTCATTCCAGGTTGATCTGGACCACAGAAAATTAACTCTTGCCATTTTTGAAATCTCCCCACTTAAGGAGCTGGGACAGTTCACTAGTGTCTGTCTGAATTTTTGAAAGCCTAATCCCCTACCCCAAGTATGCCATATCATGACACATGTAACTTTAAAACATGTCTAAAACAACCTTACTCTGAGAATCTAGGGAATTTTCAAAATAATCTGGAGGCCACTGAAAGTATCATAAACTCAGTCCATGTAATCTTTTGCTTTTGGAACTTGAAGGAAAAAAAGGAAAGACAAAATAAAAATGAACACAACTTATTTTTTACATTGCATTTTATGGTCCTCTTTCTGGAAACAATTCATCCAAAATCCCCTGAACTGGATTCCTCTCCTCCTTTTGTCTCAGAGTTTCAACATCTAGCTCAGTGGTTCTTAATCCCAGTTCAGGTTAGAATTCCCTGTGGAACTGATACCCAGTGAGAGAGCAATGTTGCCCAGTAAAAGGCACCAGGGAGATGCCAATGGACAGGTAGGGATTAGAACCAAATGGGTTAACATTAACACACTGAAGTGGAGATGCTTTTATCCAAGCACATGAACAGGCATGTGCATAGCACCCTTCCTTATAACAATTTCAGCCTGGATGAAACCATATATAAGCCCCTGTCCCTGGCCTTTGAAGTAAAAGGCTTTTGCTTTAGTCTCCCAGATCTCCCCTGAATCTCAGAAGGCTGGCTCAAGAGTTAATGATTAGGAAATGTGAAGATGAAGAAACAAAGAATAGTGCTTGACCCGGAAACTGGTAACACTTTAGTCTGTGAACCAGCCACAAGCAGAGTCTCCGAATTCCCAGTTCCCTGAAATACAGATAAAGGACTGACATGTGTTCCTAAGTAGTATTTATAGAAAGCATTCCCCCACCAGGTGAAAACTGCTGGCCACAAGCATGTAGACCCCAGAAGGGTTGAAACCAGAAGATGGGTGATGCTCAAAACTTTGCCTTGATGCCAACCAATAGGAGAATTGAGCACAAACTAATCACCTGCCCTGCAGCCCAGCCCTTCACACTGCCTTTAAAAGCCTAAGGTGTTCAGATGGTTTTTAAGGACAGTAGTCCATCATCTTCTCAGTTACCTAGCTTTCCTTACCTCAACACATTATCACTTGACTTACTGGCCTGTCATGCGGCCAGTAGTGGAACCCAAGTTCCATAACACAGAAATAGCTCAAATGTCTATATCGATGGTAAAATGGATCACTAAACGGTAGAATACTCATCCAAACGAAGACAATACAGCAGTGAACATAGCTGAGTTACAGCTACAAAAAGCAGCACAGAGGAACCTCATGATGTTGAATGAAAGAAGTCAGGCACACAAAAATGCATAGTTTCATTCTTGTTTATATAAACTTCAAACACAGACAAATCTCACCTATGATGTTGAAAACCAGGATATTGGTGAAGTTTAGTGTGGGAGATGGAGCATTGTCTGGGGGGTGATCACATGGAGAGACTCCATGGTGCTGGTAATATATATTTTTTAATGTATATATTTTTATTTATTTATTTACATGGCTGCGTCAAATCTTAGTTGCAGCACACGGGATCTTCAGCCTCATTGTGGCACACAGAATCTTTAGTTGCAGCATTCAAACTCTTAGTCGCAGCATGTGGGGTCTAGTTCCCTGACCATGGATTGAACCTGAGCCCCCTGCATTGAGTGTTCTGAGTCTTAGCTGCGGGACCACCAGGGAAGTCTCGTAATGTTTTATTTTCTGAGCATTGTGGAATTTAGAGGTCTAAGGTTATACTGCATAAAATATGCTTTTGCTTTATCATTTCAGTATGTTCTAACCTCTACACACTGAAATAATTAAAGAGGTTCACCTGTCATATCAAGCATTATAATCTTTTGGAAAACACGTTTGTTTAAGAAAATAATGAGATTTTACAGTGACCATTTATCATTGTGACTCCTACTTTTCTAGCAGTCCTTGGTCTTTTAAATATAACACAGTCTTTGAGATGGACCTACTTGACAATATTCTGGAAGTTAATGTATTAATCACAGTAAATGGGGGTCCAAGATGAAACTGTGTCACTGAATTCTTCTCTAGAGAAAATAGATAAAACCAATTATATGATCTTCAAATAAATGTATTATAGACTCATATTGTAACACAGACCTTAACATTATTAACACTGAATTATTTTAAACCCCTCCTTAACATCTTGAGGGCGTTTAATTAATTTATGAGATGAAATATTTTATTGATTCAAACAATACTGTACTGAATGATTAAATTCACTTCTAAGTGTTATTATTTTCTGATTATGACAGTAATATAGGTTTATTGTAGAAAAGTTAGAAATTAATAAAAGGAAATAAAAAATCTCATAATTCAGCCACCTGGAGGTAAACATTTTTAACACTGTGGTGTAATTCTCAGGGGAGGAGGAAGAATGTATACATACATGGATTTAATAAAAATGAATCACATAGCTTTGAGATCCACTTTTTTATCTACTCATAAGCATTTGCTTAAGTTGTAGATGTACTGCAGAACTATGAATTTTTTTAAGATTATTTTTTTGATGTTGACATTTTTTTTTTAAGTCTTGAAGTTGTTATAATATTGCTTCTGTTTTATGTTTTGGTTTTTGGGCACCAGGCATGTGGGATCTTAGCTCCCTGATCAGGGACTGAAACCATACACCCTGAGCTGAAAGGCGAAGTCTCAACCACTGGACCACCAGGGAAGTCCTTTGAACGATGAATTTTAAAAATCACATAGCATGCCATAATTTATTTAAACACAATTGTTGGACAAGAGAGTCCCTTGGACTGCAAAGAGATCAAACCAGTCCATCCTAAAGGAAATCAGTCCTGAATATTCATTGGAAGGACTGAGGCTGCAGCTGAAGCTCCAATATTTGGGCCACTTGTGAAGAACTGACTCATTGGAAAAGACCCTGATGCTGGCAAAGATTGAAGGCAGGAGGAAAAGGGGATGACAGAGGATGAGATGGTTGGATGGCATCATCCACCGACTCAATGGACGTGAGTTTGAGTAAGCTCTGGGAGTTGGTGATGGACAGGGAAGCCTGGTGCGCTGCAGTCCATGGAGTCGCAAAGAGTCGGACATGACTGAACAACTGAACTGAATTGAACTGTTAGACATTTAAATTATTTCCGTTTTCTTGCTTCCATTAAGTGCTAAAAATAGGATGAACCTTGAATGGTGGAGAAAATAGGTTAAAGGATGTCACTTGTAGCTCAATAAAAAATTTTAAAAAGAGAGAATTACAGCAGGTGACGTGAGGGAGAGGCGCTGGTATGGCCAGATTTTGCTGTGTCTTCCTTATCTATTGCTGGCAGCATTTGTATCTACTGTCCTTCTTCATATTTCCCCCCACATTTCCTCCTCTGCCTCCCCTTTCTCTCTTCCCCTCTCCCTCCCTCTCCTCCTCCCTTTCCTCCTTCTCTTCCTCCTCTTCCTGCTTCTCCTCTTCTTACTCTTTCTCCAGCCACACTGGCCTCCATGCTGTCCATCGGCACAGCAGTTACTCCTCTGCCTTTGGAGATTTGTGACTTCTGCCTGGATTCTTCTTTTTCTCCTGTCACTACATGGCTCACTCATTTCCCTGAGGTCTTCATTCAGATTTGGCCTTTTTAGTGCAACCTTCTCTGATCACCTTGTCTAGCATTCAGACTCATAATTCCAGTTCTTCCGTCATTTCCCAAGATTTAAAGGCTTCTTTTCCTCTAACATTACCATCATTTCTATTTCGATTTATTTTTCCTTCTCCGTCTTCCCCACTAGACTGGAAGCACCAAGTGAGAATGAATCTTTGCCTGTTTTATTCAGTGCTGAGTCCTCCGTGTCTGGCTTGTGCCTGTCTCATACAGACTGCTCCAAAAATATTTGTTGGGTGAATCAGCAGGTCAACATCACTGCAATCACATCAACAGTCTATATTCCTTTTTAGAATATCCAAGCTGTCTGGACACGTGCAATCGAGTCAGAGGAAGGAGTATAGAATTTTACAGGCTCCATTATTTGAAGTGACCTGGGAATGAGTTTATCCTCCGAGACAGAGAAAACTGTGAAGTTGAAGAGATAGACTGTTTATGTCACTAAACATAAGAGATCGATGTTAAGAAGCTGGAAAAACTATTTTAAGTACAGAATTAACTGGATTAAAATGATCCAACGGGGGTCTATGACGGAGAATGAAGTTCAGGATTAAGAAATCCCTTAAACTTCCCAATTCTTGCAGAATATAAGGGGTAATTTATTAAGGTGACAGTTTATCCTCTTTGTCCAGAAGAACAAGACAGCTTGACCATGTCCAGCTACTGCAACTCTGCCAAGTCGCATTATTGGATCAGCTCAACAATGCATTTTCTTTGTTCCTTCTCCTGCTCTAAAACCAACAGATGCTATTGAAGGAAACTGAGTAATCAGTTCCACTGCAAAATGCAGTACTCATTCTTAGGCAGGCCCACAACTCTGCTTAGCAATCCTGAAATGGAGTGGTTCTCAATTTTTTTTGTCTCAGGACTTGTTTTTGCTAAACTGTTGAGGACCCCAAAGATCTTTTGTGTGTATGTCATAACTATTGATGTATTTTATGTCAGAATTTAAAACCAAGGAATTTCAAAAATATTTAAATCATTTAAAATAGCAATAATAAAACTAGTACATATGACCACAAATGACATTTTATGAAAAATGACTGTTTTCCCAAAGAAATTGGTGAAAAGGGAAAACATGGCTTTACATTTTGTTAAGCTCATTAATGATTGGTTTAGTAAAAGCTGAATTTTCATATCTGCTTCTGCATTCAGTTGTTGAGACATAGCATACTATGTTGCTAGAAAACTCTACTATCTGCGCACACAAGAGTGAGAGTAAAAAAGTAAATGTCTTACTTTTGTTATATAGTTTACCCTTCATTCTGCTTCAATTTTGCATGTACATTGAATCTGTCTTCCCAAAGGTCCCTGATAGTTTTTGTTTGTATTACCCATAACCTCCTAATTGTTGCCAAATCCAGTGGTAAGTTTCATTGGCCAGAGAGCTTGAGGGTAGTTTTTCTAGATATTAATGTAGGTGTTGAAGACTGACTCTGAATTTTCCAAGTCAAGGTGAAAGAAATGACAGAGAGGGCTAGGCATGCAGAGTAAGGAGTGCCTGTGACAGGGGTGAGGAGAGTGAGACTGAAAATGTCCTGATAAGGTGTTTGCATTCTACCTGGGGCATTAGGAAACCACGAGAGGGTGACAGGGAGGGTGACAGCTTGGAAGGAGCAACACTTCTTTAGGACAAGAGGAAAGGGAGCAAAGGATGCAGATAATTGATATTGGTAGGAGTAAAGTCTAGGAGAATGGAGAATGCTCCTTTCTCATTTTTCAGTACATACTTATTGAGCACCTACTAAGTACTGGATTCTTGATAATTTCTACTTATTTCATATAATGAATTCCATTTGTTAAGAATGAAAGGGAAGGGGTGTGGTTTTAGCTTAGATGAGCAGGCAGGATTTGAAATGACTTCTGGAAACGGGCATTGTTGAGGGCCTCACAAAGATTTGCAGTCATGGAACCATGACTAATCCATGGTTGGCAATTGTCAGAGCCAGTGGAGCAGAAGCCCTAAAGGGTAGGTGAACCATGGAGTGCTTGTGAAAACATAGTTAAAATGACTGGTCCTGGATTCCTGGCTTTTAAACAAAATTAATTGAGATAAAATTCACATAAAATAAAATTAACCATTAGCCATTTTAAAGTGTCTGATTCAGCACATTTAGTACATTCACAGTATTGCCAACCATCACTTCTACCTTATTCTAACACATTTTACCTCCTAAAAAGGAATCCTGCTCCCATTAAACTGACATTCCCCAAGTACCCCTCCTTCCGGTCTCAGGCAACCATCAGTCTACTATCTGCTCTATCTGTTTTGGATAATTCATATAAATAGGACCATGCAATATGTGACTGGCTTCTTTCATTTAGCATAAGAATTTAAAGTTTCTTTTGTGTTGTAGCATATATCAGTACTTGATTCCTTTTTGCTTCCCAATAATACTCCATTTATGGATATACAACATTTTATTTATTCATCATCAGTGGATATTTGGGTTGTTTCACTTTGGGGCTATTATGAATCATTCATATACAAGTTTTTGTATGGACATATATTTCCATTTCTTTGGGATATACACATAGCTGTAGAATTTCTGGCTCATAGGGTAACTCTATGTTTAACTTTTTGAAGAACTGCCAACTGTTTTCCAGAATGTTTCTACCATTCTCCATTTCCACCAGCAGTATATGAGGCTTCTAAATTCTTCACATCTTTGCCAATTACTGGCAATTATCTGTCTTCTTTTAAAAAATTATATCCATCCCCAAGAGTGTAAAGTTGTGGTTTGATTTACAGTTCCTAATGACTAAGACTGTTAAGCAACTTTTCATGTGCTTATTCACCATGTATACAATTTCTCTGAAGGGTCTTTTCAAGTCCTATCCATTTTCTCTTTGGATTGTTTGTTATTTTACTGTTGAGAGAGTTCTTAATATATTCTGAATGCAAACCTTTTGTCAGATATGTGATCTGAAAATATTTCCCCCTAGTTTGTATGTTTTTTCATTCTCTCAATGGTGTCTTTTGAAAAGGAGAAGCTTTTTATTTTGTTGAAGCCCAATTTACTATTTTTTAAAAGTATATGTATCATGCTTTTTAAATTTTGCAGCTTAAAACTCTTTACCCTAACTCTAGTTTCTAAAGATTTTCTCCTATGATTTCTTCTAAGAATTTTATATTTTACATTTACATCTATGATCCATATCAGTTAATTTTTATGTTAAGTGTGAATTTAAGTCAAGGTTTATTACTTATAAATATTTAATTGCTCCAGTAACATTTGTTAAAAGACTATCTGTTTTCCTTTAAAATGACTCTGTACATTTATCAAAAATTGACTATACTTATGTGTAGGATCAGTTTCTGGACTCTCTATTATGTCTCCTTGATCTGTGTATCTGTCTTTTCCTCAATACCATACAATCTTGATTATGGTAGCTTTATAGCAAGTCTTAAAATTGGGTAGAGTGAGTTGCCCACCTTTGTTCTTTTTCAAAACTGTTTTGTCTACTCTTGTTTCTTTGTCTTTCCATACATATTTTAGAATCAGCTTGTTGATATCTGCAAAAAAAATCCCGGACTTTTGATTGGGATTATGTTGAATCTCTAGATCAGCTGGAGGAGAATTGATGTCTTAACAATATTGAGGTTTCCATCCATGAACATGACAGATATCTCCATTTATTTATATCTTCCATGATAACTCATCAGTCTTCTGTAGCTTTCAGTGGATAGACCCTGTACATGGTTTGTTAACACTTAGATTTAAATCTAAATGTTACGTTATTTTGGTGTGATTTTAAATGGTACTTAAAATTGTTTTTCATATTTTAATTATTCATTGCTGGTATGTAAAAATAAAACTGATTTTCATATATAGACCTTATAGTCTAGGGTGTTATGAAACTATGAGTTCTAGAAACCTTTTGTCTGTATTCCTTAGGATTTTTTCATGTAGACCATCGTGTCATTTGGTAGTTGAGATAACTTTATCTTTTGTTTCCAATTTGTAAGCTGTTTCTGTGTTGCTCTGGGTCCATCCCATGCATGTGCTCAGGGGAAGTGCTGGTATTGAAGTTAGGTCATGCATAGAGCTGGGGATTCCCTTCTTCAGTTCTCCTTGTTGGATTTCCCCACACTCTTCACATTCAAAGAGCTCTTCTTCTTGGACCTTTGCCCAGAAAGCTAGGATTTCTTTTGGAGTTTTAGCCAGCCTGTCTGTTGTACATTTCTGCTACATTCAACTGCCCTTGGGGCAATTGGCAAGAAAATAGAGAACAAAAGAATTAATGGAGATCCCCCCTCATACTCTTTAACCACTTTTCTTGGTTCTTCTGGCCAGAAAGGCAGCTTTTCTATTGGAGTTTTAAGTGTCATTTCACTACAGTGTATCTCTGCAACTGAGACTATTCTTGGGACAGGGCAAAGAGAGGAACAAGGAGAAAAAGAAAAACACCCAGGAGATTTCCTCCAAGTTCTTTTGATAATAGGAACCCCTTTTCCCAGTCCTCTGACCAGGAAAACAGGGTTTCTCTTTATATTGTAGCCCATACCCACTTCACACTAGGGCCACCCCCAGGTCAACCACAGGAGACAAGAGGAGAAAATACCGTATAAGAGTCTGTATTAGTCTTGGTTCTCCAGAAAAACAGAAACAAGAGGAGAGACTGGTTGATTGACTGATGATTGATTATGAGGAATTAGCTCATGAAGTTATGGAAGTTGTGAAGTCTCTTGTGCTGCTGTCTTTCAGCAAAAGACCCAGGAATGCAATGGTATAATTCAGTCTGAATCTGAAGGCATGAAAACCAGAGGAGCCAATGATGTAAATCCAAGAGGACCGGTGTCCTACCTCAACAGTGAGGCAAGAGAAAATGGTCAAATTCTTCTTCTGCTGTTTTTTTTTATTCAGATCCTCAACAGATTAGATCATGGCCACTCACTTTGTGTAGGGCAATCTGCTTTACTGTCCACTGAATCAGATGCTAATCTCATCCAAGAACACTCTCACAGACACACCCAGAAATAAGTTTTAATCTGGGCACAACATGGCCCATCCAAGTTGACACTTAATAAGAACTATCACAAGGTTATTCTTCAAATTTTTGTTGCCTTCCCCCACTTGCCTGTTGTTAACTTTTCAGTTTGTCAAGTTGTTGCTCTTCATATTTTGGCCAGTTTACAGTTGCCATTAGTGGGAGAGTAGGCAGCAGTGGGCTTCCTCCTTGGCCCACCAGGATTCTGAGGTAGGCAGAAGTGGCCGAAGTGGAAGGAAGTCTGGGAGACTAGAGTGTTCGGTGAGTTGTCAGTGAAGATGTTGACAGGAATCTGAATGGAGAGTGACTGGGAGTCAATGCCAAAGTTTTTAAGGAGTAGAGCTGAGTGGCTTGTGTAGAAGGAGATGACAGAGAGAAGGATGGGCAGAGGGATGCATGAAGACTGACAACTGATGAATGAGGTTCACAGGAGAAATTGTTCAAAGCCATTCAAAATAGTGGAACAGAATCCTATATGAAGGTCCACCTCACCTTTATGTGAGGGGAGATAGGCAGATTATCTGAGAATGATCAGTTTGCTTTAAGAAGCATTTCATGTTGCATAGTGAGTGAGGTTTCAGGTAACTTGAACATGTTCTGGGTGAGGAAAGGGAAGAACTCACTGAAGGAATAAATATGCTGCAAGTGACCTTAACACAGCCCTTATTCAGTGTATTCTTAGCATGCAGGTGACAAGGCAGGATAACACTGTGGTTGAGAGCATGCATGTTGGCATAGAAGCAGAGTTGAAACCCATCCCACAGAAGCATTAGAACCCATTCCAGCCATACCCCTTGTGCTGTGTGTGATCTTCTAACAAGTTACTTAACATCTCTAAGTCTCAGTTGCCTCTTCTAAGATGGGACTAACAACAAAATATTGTAAAGATTAAATGGGTGCTTGCATGCGCAGTCACTCAGTCATGTCTGACTCTCTGTGACCCCATGGACTGTAGCCCTCCAGACTTTTCTTTCTATGGGATTTCCCAGCCAAGAATACCAGAATGGGTTGCCATTTCTTTCTCCAGGGGATCTTCCTAATCCAGGGATCAAACTCGTGTCTCCTGTGGCTCTTGCATTGGCAGGCAGATTTCTTACCACTTAGCCACTTGGGAACCACAGAAGATTAAATGACAATATGTCAAATGTTAATGTATACCTGACAACACTGAACAAGTGCTCAATAAATGATAGCTATTATGATCCTCACTTTAACATCTAAAACAGGCTAAATAATCTGTCCAAGGTCAGATACCTAAAGGGTGAGCCTCACATCTTCTGACTTTAATTCTTTGATTTGAAGGGAGCCCAGGTCAGGGATGGCCTCTAGCCAGCTCTTATTTGACAACCCATAAAGCAGATTCACCTCTTTGTTTAGGAGGTGAATGTCCTTCCATTAAAAAAAAAAAAAATTTGCATGTCTCCCTACAAGAGATAATGCAGGGAAACTAACATGTAGTATTAAGTGTCAGGCACTATGTAAAACTTGACAGGCATCATCTCATTTAACCCTCGAAGGGACCCCTCACACTGGAGTTCTTATTCAGGTTTGTAGTTGAGGAAACTGAGACCTGGAGAACTGAGGTCAAGATCACATAGCTCATTAGTGACTGTGTTGAACTACAACCTTAGACTCCCACCCTAAGTCCAGCGTGTTTTCTTCTGTGCCACAGCTACTGTCTTCCAAGGTGAATGATGGTAGATAATCATTTGAACAAAGTTTTTTTTTTTAAAAAGATATACTTAAGATTTCTAGCTCTCACCCAGGCACACTGTTCTCTGAATGACTTTGAGTTTATCATTTACTTAATAGGCTTGGAGTTTTTCTCACTGGGAAACAGAGATGACAAACTCCTAAGCTTTACCTTTGTTGCTGTGCTTTGAAGACAAGTAAAATTAGTAAATCTCACTGACTGATTAAAGTTGAAGAGAGTAGTATGAATCACTCTGCAATCATATATTAGATCTGTTAAAGGTGAGAACTATGATTTCAAACAGCTTTGATAATCTCTGTCAATTTCTTTCTCTAGGTTTTGATTCCTTATTCCCATTCCATTTCTAATTCTTTCCCTTTTTCCTTTTTAAACTCTACTTCCATCTGTCAGCTCATTCCCTCTAATTTCTCCCCATGTCTAGCAATTGCATTCCCCATATGTCTATATGAAATCTACCATCTAAGAAGAAAAAAAAAAAAAGAAAACAAAATGAAGGAAATAAGGCTCAGTGTTAAAATGTAATTTGGAGTTAACACTTCCACTTCTGGTCAAAATATAGTAATAAGGACCAGATTTATACACCTGCTGGAACAACTAAGTGGACAGAGTGTATGAAACCACTGTTCTCAAGACATCAAGTATCAGTCAGTGCAGGACAGTGATCTCTGAAACTGGGAAATAGATCAAGTGATCCCCACTGTGCATTAGCTTCCTGAAAGGATGGGGTTGTGAGGCTGTGGTGTAGAGAGGAGAAAACCAGCAGAGCTCAACAGTTTTCCAGAATTGTGGAGACAGAGTCAGTAGTTTGGGGATGCTGCTGGATTTCACAGGGCAGAGTATCAGAGAATAAAAAGCTATGCAGAGAGAAGTCCTGAGATCAACAGAGTGTCTGTCTGCCTTGTGTTTTCAGCTGAATGTTGGTCAGCTCCTGTATATAAGGAAATTGTTAAAGGCCAGGGGAAGAAATAATTAAAAGAATTAGAGGGAACAATACCGAGGGTCACATAAGGCCAGGAATAATCCATGCTCCCTACAGTCAATGTGGAACACCTCATGATTTACATGTCATTTGATGGAATTCTAAAGCGACTTTTGCAGCAGCAGTGGCAAAAAAATTATTCCTCAACTAAATGCTGCTCTTGTCATGTCTAAAAAAGCTCAAAATCAAGATCTGAAGAGGTAAGACTGTTTCTTAGTAACTTAATGTTACCCCAGAACAAAGACCAAGCATATTTATAGGGATACAAAAATATCTAGAACCCAACATGGTAAAATTCACAACTTTGGCATCCAATCAAAAATTACTAGACACAGAAAGAAGCAGAAAAATACAACCCATAATGAGAAGGGAAGTCAATCAATCAAAACTAACTCAGAAATTATACAGATGATAGAATTAATAGATAAGAGCTTAAAGTAGTTATTATGACTATATTCCATATGTTCATGACATTAGAGGATGGATTGAGCATGTTAAATAGGGACAGGTTGGAAAATAGACACTGAAGAGACCAGCAAACAGAAGAAGGCAAAACAGAGGGAACCTCCTTGTAAGTGACAGGTGCACTAGATTAAAACCCTATAGTTAGTACTGACTACATAGGAAGGGGCCTATAGATCTTGAGAAATATAAGCCGGACCAAGGAACTATCCCATAATGAACTGACCCCACACTGTGCACACCACCACCAGAGAAAGTCCTAGATATTTCTTTAAGAAAGTGAAGAGGAGCTAAAAAGCCTCTTGATATAAGTGAAAGAGGAGAGCGAAAAAGTTGGCTTAAAGCTCAACATTCAGAAAATGAAGATCATGGCATCCAGTCCCATCACTTCATGGGAAATAGATGGGGAAACAGTAGAAACAGTGTCAGACTTTATTTTGGGGGGCTCCAAAATCACTACAGATGGTGACTGCAGCCATGAAATTAAAAGACGCTTACTCCTTGGAAGAAAAGTTATGACCAACCTAGATAGCATATTCAAAAGCAGAGACATTACTTTGCTGACTAAGGTCCATCTAGTTAAGGCTATGGTTTTTCCTGTGGTCATGTATGGATGTGAGAGTTGGACTGTGAAGAAGGCTGAGTGCCAAAGAATTGATGCTTTTGAACTGTGGTGTTGGAGAAGACTCTTGAGAGTCTCTTGGACTGCAAGGAGATCCAACCAGTCCATTCTGAAGGAGATCAACCCTGGGATTTCTTTGGAAGGAATGATGCTAAAGCTGAAACTCCAGTACTTTGGCCACCTCATGCAAAGAGTTGACTCATTGGAAAAGACTCTAATGCTGGGAGGGATTGGGGGCAGGAGGAAAAGGGGACGACTGAGGATGAGATGGCTGGATGGCATCACCGACTCAATGGATGTGAGTCTGAGTGAACTCCGGGAGATGGTGATGAACAGGGAGGTCTGGTGTGCTGCGATTCATGTGGTCGCAAAGAATCGGACATGACTGAGCGACTGAACTGAACTGATTTTTACTATCATTCTTTAATTTTATTTTTAATTTTAAAAAATGTTTAAGTCCTCTATTACTCCTTTAATTTTCATTTTTATAACCTACTATTACTTTGCAAAAAAAAGAGAGACTCTATTTTTTAAAACAAACTTCATATATATATATAGTTAATAATTTTTGTGACTTTTTTTTCTTTAATATTGAATTTTTGAAAATCCAACCTCTACTCTAGATTTTTAATCTTTGCTTCTTGGTATTTGTTATCAATTTTGTGCCTTTAAGAACCCAATCCTCAGTACCCACTTTTACTTGGGAGCGAGATTACTGGCTTGACCGCTCTTTCCCCCTTTGGACTCTCCTTTTTCTCCACTAGGTTGCCTCTCTCTCCTCCCTCCCCCTTCTCTACTCTACCCAACTCTGTGAATCTCGTTCTGAGTTCCAGATGGTGGAGAACACTTAGGGAACTGATTACTGGCTGGATCTGTCTCTCTCCTTTTGATTCCCCCCTTTATCCTCCTGGCCACCTCTGTCTCCTTACTCCATTTTCTCTTTTCTGTATAACCCTGTGAACATCTCTGAGCAGTCCAGACTGTGGAGCACATATAAGGAAGTGATTACTGCCTAGCTTTCACTCTCCTCTTTTGATTCCACCTCATCTCATCCTAGTCACCTCTATCTCCCTCCTCCCTCTTCTTGTCTCCAAGTAACTCTGTGAACCTCTCTGGGTGTCCATCACTGGGAAGAAACCTTTCATCTTTAACCTAGATGTTTTATCAATGGTGCTGTATAGATGGAGAAGTCTTGAGGCTACTGTAAAAATAAGACTGAAAACCATAAGCAGGAGGCTTAAGTCCAAATCCTGAGAAAACCAGAGAACTTCTGACTCCAGGGAACATTAATTGACAGGAGCTCATCAAACACCTCCATACCTACACTGAAACAAGGCACTACCCAAAGGCCAACAGTTTCAGAGCAAGACATACCATGCAAATTCTCCAGCAACACAGGAACACAGCCCTGAGCTTCAATATACAAGCTGCCCAAAGTCACTCCAAACCCACTGACATCTCATAACTCATTACTGGGTACTTCATTGCCCTCCAGATGTAAGAAATCCAGCTCCACCCACCAGAACACAGACACAAGCTTTCCTAACCAGGAAACCTTGACAAGCTACCTATACAACCCCCCTCTCAGTGAGGAAACTCCACAATAAAGAGGACTCCACAAACTGCCAGAATACAGAAAGGACACCCCAAACACAGCAATATAAACAAGATGAAGAGACAGAGGAATACCCAGCAGGTAAAGGAACAGGATAAATGCCCACCAAACCAAACAAA
The DNA here is from genome assembly GCF_023091745.1 of Budorcas taxicolor. NCBI lineage: Eukaryota > Metazoa > Chordata > Mammalia > Artiodactyla > Bovidae > Budorcas > Budorcas taxicolor. The sequence continues at coordinate 49,688,713 of NC_068913.1, read as the reverse complement.
AGAGGAAGAGATAGGGAATCTACCTGATAAAGAATTCTGAATAATGATAGTGAAAATGATCCAAAATCTTGAAAACAAAATGGAATCACAGATAAATAGCCTGGAGACAAGGACTGAGAAGATGCAAGAAAGATTTAACAAGGACCTAGAAGAGATTAAAAAAAGAGTCAATATATAATAAATAATGCAATAAATGAGATCAAAAACACTCTGGAGGGAACAAATAGTAGAATAAGGGAGGATAAGATAGTAGTAGAATAAGATAGGATTAGTGAGGTAGAAGATAGAATGGGAGAAATAAATGAATCAGAGAGGAAAAAAGAAAAACTAATTAAAAGAAATAAGGACAATCTCAGAGACCTCTGGGACAATGTTAAATGCCCCAACATTCGAATCATAGGAGTCCCAGAAGAAGAAGACAAAAAGAAAGATCATGAGAAAATACTTGAGGAGATAATAGTTGAAAACTTCCCTAAAATGGGGTAGGAAATAATCACCCAAGTCCAAGAAACCCCAGAGAGTCCCAAACAGGATAAACCCAAGGTGAAACACTCCAAGACACATATTAATAAACTTAACAAGGATCAAACACAAAGAACAAATATTAAAAGCAGCAAGGGAAAAACAACAAATAACACACAAGGGGATTCCCATAAGGATAACAGCTGATCTTTCAATAGAAACTCTTCAGGCCAGGAGGGAATGGCAGGACATACTTAAAGTGATGAAAGAAAATAAGCTACAGCCCAGATTACTGTACCCAACAAGGATCTCATTCAAATATGAAGGAGAAATCAAAAGCTTTACAGACAAGCAAAAGTTGGAGAGAATTCAGCACCACCAAAACAGCTCTCCAACAAATGCTAAAAGATATTCTCTAGACAGGAAACACAAAAAGGTTGTATAAACTCAAACCCAAAACAATAAAGTAAATGGCAACGGGATCATAGTTATCAATAATTACCTTAAATGTAAATGAGTTGAATGCCCAAAACAAAAGACAAAACTGGATGAATGGATATAAAAACACGGCCCCTATATATGTTATTTACAAGAAACCCACCTCAAAACAAGGGACACATTCAGACTGAAAGTGAAGGGCTGAAAAAAGATATTCCATGCAAATGGAGACCAAAAGAAAGCAGGAGTAGCAATACTCGTATCAGATAAAATAGACTTTAAAACAGAGGCTGTGGAAAGAGACAAAGAAGGACACTACATACTGATCAAAGGATCAATCCAAGAAGATATAACAATTATAAATATATATGCACCCAACATAGGAGCACCACAATATGTAAGACAAATGCTAACAAGTATGAAAGGGGAAATTGACAATAACACAGTAACAGTGGGAAACTTTAATACCTCACTCACACCTATGGATAGATCAACTATACCGAAAATTAAAAAGGAAACACAAACTTTAAATGATACAATAGACCAGTTAGATCTAATTGACATCTATAGGACATTTCACCCCAAAACAATGAATTTCACCTTTTTCTCAAGTGCACATGGAACCTTCTCCAGGATAGATCACATCCTGGGCCATAAATCTAGCCTTGGTAAATTCAAAAAAATTGAAATCATTCCAAGCATCTTTTCTGACCACAATGCAATGTGATTATATCTCAATTACAGCAGCAAAACTATTGAAAATTCCAACATATGGAGGCTGAAAAACATGCTGCTGAATAACCAACAAATCACAGAAGAAATCAAAAAAGAAATCAAAATATGCATAGAAATTAATGAAAATGAAAACACAACAACCCAAAACCTATGGGACACTGTAAAAGCAGTGCTAAGGGGAAGGTTCACAGCAATACAGGCATACCTCAAGAAACAAGAAACAAGTCGAATAAATAACCTAACTCTACACCTAAAGCAACTAGAAAGGGAAGAAATGAGGAACCCCAGGGTTAGTAGAAGGAAAGAAATCTTAAAAATTAGGGCAGAAATAAATGCAAAAGAAACAAAAGAGACCATAGCAAAAATCAACAAAGCCAAAAGCTGGTTCTTTAAGAGGATAAATAAAATTGACAAACCATCAGCCAGACTCATCAAGAAACAAGGGAGAAAAATCAAATCAATAAAATTAGAAATGAAAATGGAGAGATCGCAACAGACAAGACAGAAATACAAAGGATCATAGGAGACTACTATTAGCAATTATATGCCAATAAAATGGACAACTTGGAAGAAATGGACAAATTCTTAGAAAAGTACAACTTTCCAAAACTGAGCCAGGAAGAAATAGAAAATCTTAACAGACCCATCACAAGCACGGAAATTGAAACTGTCATCAGAAATCTTCCAGCAAACAAAAGCCCAGGTCCAGACAGCTTCACAGCTGAATTCTATCAAACATTTAGAGAAGAGCTAACACCTATCCTACTCAAACTCTTCCAGAAAATTACAGAGGAAGGTAAACTTCCAAATTCATTCTGTGAGGCCACCATCACCCCAATACCAAAACCTGACAAAGATGCCACAAAAAAAGAAAACTACAGGCCAATATCACTGATGAACATAGATGCAAAAATCCTTAACAAAATTCTAGCATTCAGAATCCAACAACACATTAAAAAGATCATATACCATAACCAAGTGGGCTTTATCCCAGGGATGCAACGATGCATCAATATCGGCAAATCAATCAATGTAATACACCACATTAACAAATTGAAAAATAAAAGCCATATGATTATCTCGATAGATGCAGAGAAAGCCTTTGACAAAATTCAACATCCATTTATGATAAAAACTCTCCAGAAAGCAGAAATAGAAGGAACATAATAAAAGCTATATATGACAAACCCACAGCAAGCATTATCCTCAATGGTGATAAATTGAAAGCATTTCCCCTAAAGTCAGGAACAAGACAAGGGTGCCGACTTTCACCACTACTATTCAACATAGTTCTGGAAGTTTTGGCCACAGCAATCAGAGCAGAAAAAGAAATAAAAGGAATCCAAATTGGAAAAGAAGAAGCAAAACTGTCACTGTTTGCAGATGACATGATCCTCTACATAGAAAACCCTAAAGACTCCACCAGAAAATTACTAGAGATAATCAATGAATATAGTAAAGTTGCAGGATATAAAATCAACACATAGAAACCCCTTGCATTCTTATACACTAATAATGAGAAAATAGAAAGAGAAATTAAGGAAACAATTCCATTCACCATTGCAACAAAAAGAATAAAATACTTTATATCTACCTAAAGAAACTAAAGACCTATATATAGAAAACTATAAAACACTGGTGAAAGAAATCAAAGAGGACACTAATAGATGAAGAAATATACCACGTTCATGGATCAGAAGAATCAATATATTGAAAATGAGTATACTACCCAAAGCAATCTATGGATTCAATGCAATCCCTATCAAGCTACCAACGGTATTTTTCACAGAGCTACAACAAATAATTTCACAATTTGTATGGAAATATGAAAAACCTCAAATAGCCAAAGCAATCTTGAGAAAGAATGGAACTGGAGGAATCAACCTGCCTGACTTCAGGCTCTACTGCAAAGCCACAGTCATCAAGACAGTATGGTACTGGCACAAAGACAGAAATATAGACCAGTGGAACAAAATAGAAAGCCCAGAGATAAATCCACACACCTGTGGACACCTTATCTTTGACAAAGGAGGCAAGAATATACAATGGAGAAAACACAATCTCTTTAACAAGTGGTGCTGGGAAAACTGGTCAACCACTTGTAAAAGAATGAAACTAGAACACTTTCTAACACCACACACAAAAATAAACTCAAAATGGATTAAAGATCTAAACATAAGGCCAGAAACTATCAAACTCCTAGAGGAGAACATAGGCAAACACACTCTCCGACATAAATCACAGCAGGATCCTCTATGACCGACCTCCCAAAATATTGGAAATAAAAGCAAAAATAAACAAATGGGACCTAATTAAAATTAAAAGCTTCTGCACAACAAAGGAAACTATAAGCAAGGTGAAAAGACAGCCTTCAGAATGGAAGAAAATAATAGCAAATGAAGCAACTGACAAACAACTAATCTCAAAAATATACAAGCAACTCCTGCAGCTCAATTCCAGAAAAATAAACAACCCAATCAAAAAATGGGCCAAAGAACTAAATAGATATTTTCCCAAAGAAGACATACAGATGGCTAACAAACACATGAAAAAAATGCTCAACATCACTCATTATCAGAGAAATGCAAATCAAAACCACAATGAGGTACCATTTCACACCAGTCAGAATGGCTACTATCCAAAAGTCTACAAGCAATAAATGCTGGAGAGGGTGTGGAGAAAAGGGAACCCTCTTACACTGTTGGTGGGACATCAAACTAGTACAGCCACTATGGAGAACAGTGTGGAGATTCCTTAAAAAACTGGAAATAGAACTACCTTATGACCCAGCAATCCCACTGCTGGGCGTATACACCAAGGAAACCAGAATTGAAAGAGACACATGTATCCCAATGTTCATCGCAGCATTGTTTATAATAGAAAGGACATGGAAGCAACCTAGATGTCCATCAGTAGACGAATGGATAAGAAAGCTGTGGTACATATACACAATGGAGTATTACTCAGCCATTAAAAAGAATACATTTGAATCAGTTCTAATGAGGTGGATGAAAATGAAGCCTATTATACAGAGTGAAGTAAACCAGAAAGAAAAACACCAATACAGTATACTAACGTATATATATATGGAATTTAGAAAGATGTTAACGATAACCCTGTATGCGAGACAGCAAAAGAGACACAGATGTATAGAACAGTCTTTTGACTCTGTGGGAGAGGGCAAGGGTGGGATGATTTGGGAGAATGGCATTGAAACATGTATAATATCATATGTGAAACAAATCGCTAGTCTAGATTCGATGCATGATACAGAATGCTCAGGGCTGGTGCACTGGGATGACACAGAGGGATGGTATGGGGAGGGAGGTGGGAGGGGGGTTCAAGATGGGGAACACGTCTATACCATGGTGAATTCATATTGATGTATGGCAAAACCAATACAATATTGTAAAGTAATTAGCCTCCAATTAAAACAAATAAATTTATGTTAAAAATAAATAAATAAAATGAAACACAAAAAGAAGATTTCAAAGGGCCGTGTATACATGTTTCTGGATCCTCAAAGGGGAGGGCAGGCAGCAAAACAAATTGAATAAACAATGGATAAGAATTTTCAAATTTGGTGAGAGCTATAAATACAATTGCCAACATCTGCTGGATCATGAAAAAAGCAAGGGAATTAGAAAACAAAACATCTACTTCTGCTTCACGAGCATGCTAAAGCCTTTGACTGTTTGGGTCACACAGACTGTGTAAAATTCTTAAAGAGATAGGAATACCAGACCACCTACCATCTTCTGAGAAACCTGTATGCAGGTCAAGAAGCAATAGTTAGAACCGGACACAGAACAGACTAGTTCAAAAATGGGGAAGGAGTACATCAAGGCTGTATATTGCCATGCTGCTTATTTAACTTATATGCAGAGTACATAATGAGAAATGCTGGGCTGGATGAATCCCAAGCTGAAATCAAGATTGCCGGGAGAAATATCAATAACCTCAGATATGCAGATGACACCACTCTAATGGTAGAAAGCAATGAGGAACTGAAGACCCTCTTGATAAGATGAAAGAGGAGAGTGAAAAAGCTGGCTTAAAATTCAGCATTCAAAAAATGAAGATCATGGCATCCAGCCCCATCACTTCATGGCAAATAAATGGGGAAAAGGTGGAAACACTGACAGATTGTATTTTCTTGGGCTCCAAAATCACTGCAGATGGTGACTGCAGCCACGAAATTAAAAGACACTAGTTCCTTGGAAGAAAAGCTATGATAAACATAGACAACATATTAAAAAGCAGAGACATCACTTTGCCAACAACGGTTCATATAGTCAAACCTATGGTTTTTCCAGTAGTCATGTTTGGATGTGAGAGTTGGACCACAAAGAAAGCTGAGCGCCAAAGAATTGATGTTTTTGAACTATGGTGCTGGAGAAGACTTTTGAGTGTCCCTCAGTCAAGAAGATCAAATCAGTCAACCCTAAAGGAAATCAGCCCTGAATATTCTTTGGAAGGACTGATGCTGAAGTTAAAGCTCCAATACATTGGCCACCTGATGCAAAGAGGTGACTCATTGGACAAGACCCTGATTCTGGGAAAGACTGAGGGAAAGAGGAGAATGGGGCAACTGAGGATGAGATGGTTGAATGGCATCACTGACTCAATGGACATGAATTTGAGCAAACGCCAGGAAATAGTAAAGGACAAGGAAGCCTGGTGTGCTGCAGGTTACGGGGGCGGAAAGAGTTGGACATGACTTAGTAACCGAACAACAACAACAAACATAAATACAATAAGCTCAATGAACCACAAACACTGGAAAGGTGCGGAAATCTACATCAAGGCATGCCATCATGAAATTGTTTCAATCCACAGATGAAGAGGAAATCTTAAAAGAAGCCAGAGGAAAAAGATAAAAATGAAAAAAAATTTCTCATCAAAACCAATGTAATCTAGAATACATTGGTGCAACATTTTAAAAGTACCCAAAGAAAAAAATCATTCTGATTTTGGATTGTGCAAAGATTTCTTAGCTATAAGGCCCAAAGCATGATTCATTAAAGGAAAAAAATAATTAGACCTCATCTAACTATGTACTTATGCTTTTTAAAACACTGTTAAGAGTATGGAATAAGACAGAGATTGGGAGAAAATATTTACAAATTATATATGTGATACAGAACTCATAACTGGAACATAGGAAGAACTCTCTAGACTCAATATCATGAAGATAATAAATAACACAATTAAAAGTGGACAAAAAGATTTTAAAAGACATATTACTGACAATAATATATGAATGTCACATAAAAAGCTGTTCAATATCATAAGGGGAAATGCAAATAAAAACTATAAGATAGCTCTACACAGCAATTAGAATGTCAAAAATTATGATTGCCCTACCAAGTGTTAACTAGAATATGAAACAATTGGAACTCGTACACTGCTGATGGAATTATTTAAAAAGGCATGATCTCTTTGGACAACAGTCAGCAATTTCTGAAAAAGTTAAACATGCACCTGGTATATGACCCAGCCAATCTACTTTCATGTATTTTCCCAAAAGAGATCAAAGTCTATCTCCATGCAAAGAATTTTACATAAACATTCATAAATGCTTTGTTTATAATAAGCCAAATGTTTAAACAGCCCAAATGTTCTTTGACATGTTAATGGATAAACAATAAAGTAAAGGACTACTGTTAACAGCAACAAGTATGAATTTAAAAATAATTATTCTGAGTGAAAGAAGGTGGATGTTCCTTTCTCAGAAAAAGGGTATGTCTTTATGATTTCATTTATATGATATTCTAGAAAATGCAAGATATCTATGATAACAGAAAGCAGACTAGTGATTCCCTAAGAATAGAGGATGGAAAGGTGTGGGATAGAGGGATAACTGAGAACCAGGAAATTTTTGGAGGTGGCAAATATGTTCCTTGCCTTGAAGTGGTAATGTGTACATGGGTGTATCCACGTCAAAACCTATCAACTTGTAAACTATAAGTATGTGCAGTTCTGTGTATGTCAGTTATACCCCTTAAAGCTGTTTGTAAGGAACTCATGTTTAGATATTCTGCTTCTTGACCTCCAGAGCTATTAATACTATTTCAAACCTAGTCCTCCAGAATCTGCTGATTCTCTGAATCCTTAGTATTGTTTCAATGAGTGAATCACACCATATCTTAAGGATAAACATAATTAGGAGAAAGAGAAAACACTCTGGAAGTTATAATGTGTTGCAATTAGAGATGTATCATAGATTTTGTAAGTGTGGTTCATAGATGGGATAAGCAACATATTATATGTTTGCTTTAAGCAACTCAGAACTGATGGCAGGTCTCGAATACTGAGTCCCAGTGAATCCTTTACTTTGCCATTCATTAGTTACTTGTTTACTGGTTAGTTATTCTCTACCTCTTCCTACTTGGTCTGTTTTGATCATTTCTGCAGTTATAGTAGAACTATAAACACCACAGAAGGTCCTCATTAAATCTTTTTATAAAAATTTATTGGAGTATAGTTGATATATGGTATTGTGTTAGTTTCAGGTATACAGCAAAGTGAACCTGTTATACATATACATATATCCACTCTTTTTTAGATTCTTTTCCTGTCTAGGCCATTACAGAGTATTGAGTGGAGTTCCCTGTGCTACACAATAGGTCCTTATTAGTCATCTGTTTTATAATGTTAGTGCGTATATGTCAATCCCAGTATTCCAAATTATCCTCCCTCTGCCTTACCCCTAGTATCCATAGTTTGTTTTCTATTAAATCTTTATTAAGAGAATGATTGCATTTTACTGCTTCTGTATAGAATGTATATCTAGATATTCAACAATCCTAATAGTAAAGATCCTCAAGTCATCACAGTTTCACTGGTTTCAAGGTTTTCTAGTCCTTAAGAAAATTTTAGGTTTTGTAACAATCACTACAAGGTAGCCCTAAAGCTTCACTTCCTAGATCACACAGTGCCCCTCTTTCTCTGCCATGTTCACATCTACTGTACCTGAATGAGGAAGACTGCAATGTGATCGGTGTCTAAAAAGCCCAAATTCTTAATTTTTTCCTAAGTCAGACAGAATTAAATCTGCATGAAGCTCCATCTGAAGGATCTTGCTGCCAGCTATGATGTTGTGAGAGGGCCTGTAAGAAAGCCCAGAAAGGAGCTGTGAATGGCCTCTAGGAGTTGAAGTGAAATAAAAGCAGGTATTTCCTGATGCTAACCAATAATCAGAAAACAAAGACCTCAGTCCTACAACTGTAAGGAACTGAATTCTGCCAAACCCAAATGAGCTCAGAAGAAGATCACTCCTTCCTCTGAGCCTCCAGATAAGGACCCAGCCTGCTGACACCCTGACTTCTGCCTGGTGAGACTCAGGGAAAGAACCCTGCCTGGGCTTTGGACCTGGATTGGGATAACAGAGTTTGTGATAGATTGTTTTACAGAAGTAGAAACATGTGGTCACAGAGATGTGTTTTCCTGTGGCAATATTAGCAGGGATTTAGGGGCAGTCACTGGAATCCAGAGGCAGGGTGTAGGCCATCTGTTTCGACTGGTGCAGACCTAGCAGATGTAGTGGCTCTGGAGCCAACAGTTCTGCTGATCACCCTTTTGCTTTCAGCTTTACCATCATGGGAGATGTTGGAATCATCTGGCAGAATAACTGCTCTGCCGTGTTGTCCTGGAGTCTAAACCCAACTTATCCAGCCCTTCTAATGTTCCTCCTATTAAATCACTGCTTAAACATAAGATAATTTCTGCTCTATGCTACTGAACCTTGACTGTTATATCTCCAAATCTCTCCTACTTCTTAAATACAATGACATCTGTCAGCTTATTTAAATCTCTCAAGTATTGACCACTGCTTACTTCTTAAACATCCTTCCTTTGGTTTTTAAGACATCTCACTGCCCTGGTTTCTCTTATATGTTCCCTCTACTAATTTTCATTCCACTTTGCTGGCTCCTTTTCATTTGACAAACATGCATTGAGCATGCTTGAAGACACTGTGTGTGCAAAGTACAGGAGTCCCACCAAGAACTGATCATGGTAGGGACTTCCTTGGTGGTCCACTGGTTAAGAATCCATCTCCAATGCAGGGGATGTGGGTTCAGTCCATGTTTGGGGAACTAAGACTGTGCATGTCTTGGGGCAACTAGGCCCATGTGCCACAACTAGAGAAAGTCCATACTCCACAATAAAGAGCCTGTGCACAGCAGTGAAGACCCAGTGGAGCCAAAATTAAAAAAAACACACGAAACTGATGATGGATCCTGTCCTCCAGGGACTTACCAATAAGTAAATTATAACTATACAAGGTGATAAAATCTATAACGGAGAAGGGCAAAATATACTCTGGACGCCCAAAGAAGAAACCATATCACTCCCGAGGTGGTCAGGGAGTACTTCATAAGGATGATGGCACTGAGTGGAGTCCAGAAGGATGAGTAGACCTGTTTCAGACAAAGGAAGGAAAGGCATTCCTGACAGAAGGAACAGAGAAGATGAAGGCATGGAACTTTGAAAATGTGACATATTATAGAAGCAGCAATGAGTTTGCTGAGGCTGGTTTTCCGGGTGCAAATGTGAGGTTAGTAGAGAAGTAAAGTCAGGATTTGTATAAAAGGTGACATGTGGACTGGATCCTAAAATAGACAATTTATGGGTGACAGTTATTACACTAAAGTTCTTCAACTTTGATGATTACCCATTATATTCAAATAAAGTCTGAACTCTTTGGCTTGTTTAAAAAGGTCATTGATTACCTGACTCACTCTTCAGTGTCAAACCAGTTTCCTCTCCCTTAACATCCAATCATTCATTTCTTTGCTCATTCATTTGTGCTATGCTTAGTTGCTCAGTCGTGTCTGACTCTTTTTGACCCCATGGATTGTAGCCTGCAAGGCTCATCTGTGCATGGGGATTCTCCAGGCAAGAATACTAGAGTGGATTTCTATGCCCTCCTCCAGGGAAATCTTCCCAACCTAGGGATCAAACCCAGGTCTCCCATATTGCAGGCAGATTCTTTATCATCTGAGCTACCAGGGAAGCCCAAGAATACTGGAGTGAGTAGACTATCCTTTCTTCAGGGGATCTTCTCACCTATGAATCAAATCAGGGTCTCCTGCATTGCAGGTGGATTCTTAACCAGCTCAGGTACCAGGGAAGCCTATCCATTTATTTTTTGGTCATGCCAAGCAACTTTCAGCATCTTAGTTCCCAGAAGAGGGATCAAACCTGGGACCTGGAATTGAAAACACCAGGTCTTAATCACTGGACCACCAGGGAACTCCCTACTCATTCATTTATTTAGTTGAGGGGACATTGGGCAGTTGAGGGGAGTGGATGGAGGAAGGAGGTGATGTGAGAGGCTCAGGTCATTGAAAGGACTTTGACTTTTATTCTAGATGAGACAGAAAGTTGGTTGAGGGGCCTGATCTATTTTACATTTAAAAGAATCACCCTGACTACTCCCTGGAGAGTTGAATAGGGTGGGAGGAAGAGGGTAAGCAAGAAATAAATAAGGAAGTTATTTCCATAATGCAAAAGTGACTATAGCTTAGACCAGAATGAAAGTGGTAGAGATCTTGAGAAGGGTTATGATTCTGTACATATTTTAAAGTGGAGATAATAGGATTTGCTGGTGGATTGAATGCAGGGTATGAGAAAAAAATAGGGACCAAGAATGTTACCAAGGTTTTTGGCCTGAGCCACAAGATGCAGATAGTTTCAATTTGCATTAGAGATCATGGGAAGAGTAAGTTTTAGAGGAAATAGCAGGAGTTGTTTTTTTAGCATGCTGATTTTGAGATGTCCATCAGAGATCTAAGCTATGTTTTGAGTATGCAGTGGGATATAGGTGTCTGGAGTTAGAGGAAATGTTCAGGTGGGACTCGTGGGTGGTTTACTTGGTATTTAAAGCTTTGAGAAAAAATAAAGCTATGAGATTGGATGAGATCACCTAGCAAGTAAGAGTACGTGGGGAAGAAAAGTACAAGGACTGAGCCCTGGGGGCTCTAGCTCCTACAGTTCTGGACGATGTGGAGAAACCAGCAAAGGAAACAGGAGGGTGTGGCCACTGAAGGAGGAGGGGTGATCTCAGGGGGTTGTCAAGCCCTGGAAACCAAGTGAAGAATGTGTTTCAAGGAGAGAGGGATCAAATGGGTCAAGTGCTGATGGCAGGTCAAGTAGGATGCAAGGTCAAAGAAATGATCTTTTAGAATTTGCAGAGTGGAGATCATTGGCACAGGGCAAGGACAGTTTCAGCAGCACTGGGGAGAAGCCTAATTGGAGTGGGTCAAACAGAGCTGGAGGAGAAGGCCTAGAGACAAGTGGATAAGGCTGTTCTTTCAAGGAGTTTTGCTACAAAATGAAGGAAAAATAGGCAGTGGTGGGGAAGGAAGGAAGTGGGGTCAAGAGAGGGCTTTTCTTCTTTCTAAGGTTGGAGAAATAACAGCCATTCTGTATTGTCCATTTTGCTGATGGCAGTGATGATGTGGGAGAGTGGGGGAGAATTGCTGGCAGCAGTGTCCTTGAGAAGGCAGAATTGCCTCAAGTTAAGAATCCAGAGAAGAACTGACTCAGAGAGGGATGACAGGCCATCCAAGAACCATGGGAAGAGGTGAGATGGTAGATGTGGTAGTGGGTGATTTTGCAAGTTCCCTATTCACTGGTTCCATTTTCCCAGTGCAATAGTAAGCAGAGATATAAGACGAGAGAGAATAGTTGGAGGTCTGCAGAGAAAGGAGTTGGGAAGTAGTCATCTAGAGGTACAATTGAGTAGCCCTGTGACCTTATCTGTGGTCAGTGTGCCTGAGGTAATCGTGTGTTTTTCTCCAGTCACATTGGGTGTTGACATGAATAAGAGGTGAGTTCAATTAAACCTCTTGCAGTTTCCTACCCCTTTATCATTTCACAGACTGTTCCATCTGGAATGGAATGTCCTGGAATGTCCTCTTTACCCTGTTTATTCATTTTCAACTTGTAACTCAACTGCCACTTATTTAAGCCTACTTGGCAGAGTTAATTAATGACTCCCTTCCTGGAGCTATTGTGGTACCCATGGATCTATTGTGATAGCTGCCATGTTATACTCATTTGTTTCTCTGTCTCCCTAGTTAGTTTGGCTTCTCCTTGAGGGTGTCAGCTCAGTAATCTGAATTCCCAGTATTATATCTGGCTCATGGTTGGCATTCATAAATTGCCTATTGAATTGAATTCCATGGGGGAAATTAGCAGAAAAGAGTCAATAGGTATGAGAGAGAGGCTCTGGAGATAGAAAGAAGGTGACATTTGGAACCAGGCTCAGCTGCTCTACAGGAGGGTAACTCCTGCTCCTGAGGATGAATAAGATAACTGCTGACGCAACTTTAGTGATGGTGTGAACTTGAAATGAAGCCTATGTAAATTGGGTCAATAATGTTCATTTCCGCGGAGTGTGCTTTGAGGATCAAATGACTTCATAGGTGTGGAAGAATTTTGTAAATGAACATGTACTACACAATGTACACAGTTTCTTACAACACTGTGTCATGGTAGTAGAAATGTATTAAATTTGTGTATCTTATTAGCATATAGGCTATATAACGAAGTGGAGAATGAGTTAAAGATAGAAAGTATGATGATAGAATCTTCTTTTAGTCTTTCTACTCGGAAAAGTCTGTACAAAAGATAATCATCATGGTCTCTTTCAGTTACAGCTTGTTCCCATGTCACTCACTGTCTCTGAGCCAGAAACTCTGGCATGACCTACTTTGTCAGGCCAAGAGGTGTGTAGACAGCCAGACGTGCCAGTACATCTCTCAAGGAGCAGGAGGTGAGCCTGCTGATCTGACTGGTTGATGCCACAATGCACAAGTTCAGGACATGTCTGTGCTCAGGAAAGGCCAACCTTCTACAACATTCCAGCACTCGAGGGAACTTCCTAACGCATTGGCAATATTAACAATTCTAAAACAGTACCGTGTTTAATCCTTGATGCTGACAGGAATTACTTTAACACAGGTTCTGATTTTATTGCTAATTATCTATTTGTTTTAGGCTTTCCTCAACTTTCATGTTTTTTAAAGCAGGGACCATATTTTATACTTTATATCCTTGGTCCACACATGCCCATTACTGTATTTTACAGGCACTCAATTTCCATCTGTTATAGATGGGGTTGTTTTAGTAAGTGGCCAGCAGCATTCATGTGACCAGATACAGACAGAACATGAAAAGGAAAATGAGGTTGGAGCTTTTCTACTATTAAAGCACATGTTGTTTACCCTGAAATTCTAGGAACACATGATGTCCTGAATAAATGACTGTGGGTACAGGACATTATAATTCAATCCCTTCCTCCCGTCAACTTAAAATGTCTTCCTGGCAGTTTATCTTTCTTTCACTCCCTTACTTTAAATAATTTACAGCTTTGCCTTTGGGCTACATATTCATGTGGGATTTAAACTCATAAAAGAAGAAGCTCTAGAATATGTAGAGCTTTGTGTTTTGAGGCACATCAGGAAGCCGCCTCTTTGCTGATTTTGTAGCATGGGTTGGGTTATGCTGTTATATTTCTGGGAGGACCTTCCAAGGTGCAAATATTACTGGAAAGAGTAGCATGTGTGTCCTTGATCAACTGTCAGTGTAGTTGCAGTAGAATTGATCCTATCAGTCACAGTAAGGAATGAAAAACAAGACATTAGTTTTGATGAGAAAAGGCATCATAACATTCTAGGAACATGGAGTTATGCTCATAGAAAAGCAAAATAAGAGCGTGAGACTGGGAACTCAAATGAAAAGTTATCTCTGAAAGCAGAATCGAGATGCCAGAACAAAGTGCAAAAGTAAAAGCTGTCTAATCTCTCGAGGTTGGAGAGTTTGCTCCAGGGGGAAGAAAACTCCTTCAGAATTAGGAGACAGATTGGTCAGGATTCTACAGGCTCCCCATGACCACACTTGGCTGTTACCTTTCAACTCTCTTGCAGGAATCCTTTCTACTTTCCCATGAACTTTTTGCCTCCCTCCTTCTTAGTCCATCTGTTTATTCCCCGAGTACCACCCATTTTTCACTGAACTTTCTAGAATCCTGTTCTTAGTCTTCTTTTTCACCCAGTTCCTGTCTCTAGGATGGACAGTTTCAGAGTTCTGGAACAGTTGGTCCAAAAACATAGCTTCAAAATTCCCTAATTTCCTAAGGCTGTGACTCACACAGCCTTACTTACAAGGTCCCTTTGGCAACTAACTTCTGTGACCACACCCTGGGCTCTGTCACCATTCAGACATTCAACTCTGGAATCACCTAAATTCTCAGGAGAGCCACCCCTGACCAGGTGTCCCAGGTTCTTTCCCACAACTTCTCTTCTTCAGCCTGAGAGGGCCTTGTGGTCCTCACTCTCATTTTTCTCGATCTCTGTCCCTCACAGCTCCACTTCCCTTCTTTATTCAGTCTACACCCCATGGTGTGTCACTTTGCATCAGAGCCTCTCTCGTCCTCTGCCAAATCTGCCTTGCTGGACTTGAATCTGGGATGAATTCCACTCTCAGTCTCCTCCTGTCATACTCAACCCACTGAGCTGCTGGAGAGAATCACATAGTCTTTGAGGTCATTGCTACTGTCACTTTATTGTTCCAAGGTCAACTGGACCCTTAAGGCTCCTTGCCAGTCTTAAATAAATAATCTGGTCACCTTCTTTTCCCACTCCTTACAGAAGTTATTCCAAATCTCTGTCATTTTCCTCAAAGTGTCTTTCTCAGTTTTCTTTTGGGAAATGACTCTTATTTTGTGGATAGCACTTAGATTATTGACACTTTCAAGTTTTTACTGAGCCCCCTACACCCACAACCTTCAACACCGTCCATTCTTCACTCCAGTCTACGAGGAAGAAATGTTTCTTCTCCCACTTAAGACTTTCATTCATTCATTCAACAGCCACTGAGAGTCCATCTTAACTAATACACTTCCACTGTGCTATATATTGGAGATATTAGAGATGAAGATGTAGACCCTACCAACAAGGAGGTTAAAATCATGTTTAAGGGAGCTGCTGCTGCTGCTAAGTCACTTCAGTTGTGTCTGACTCTGTGCGACCCCATAGATCAGCCTACCAGGCTCCCCTGTCCCTGGGATTCTCCAGGCAAGAACATTAGAGTGGGTTGCCATTTCCTTCTCCAATGCAGGAAAGTGAAAAGTGAAAGTGAAATCACTCAGTCATGTCTGACTCTTAGCGACCCCATGGACTGCAGCCTACCAGGCTCCTCCGTCCATGGGATTTTCCAGGCAAGAGTACTGGAATGGGTTGCCATTGCCTTCTCCAGTGTAAGGGAGACAGACCTGTAAATGAATTACAATTCAGTGTACATTTTGATGTAATGATAAAAACAAGCATAGGGACTTCCCTGGCAATCCAGTGATTAAGACTCTGCACTTGGACTATAAGTTCAATCCCTGGTCTGGGAGCTAAGATCTCATATGCCATGTGGTGTTGCCAAAAAGGAGAGAAAAAGAAAAGAAAAAAAAAAAGAAGCAATCATTGATCATTTGAAAAGCATGAGGGGAAAACCACTTTTGTGAGGAGGTGATGTGTCATGAGGGAGTTTTTGGATGGAGTGTTGCTTGAGCTAATCTGTAAAGAGTGAGTAAGTGTTAACTAAGCAAACAGGGGTGGGAAGGAGACAGCAGGGTCAAGGATTAGGGAGCAGTGACAAGAAAGACTGAGTAGACAAAGAGGATATGAGTAAAAGCTTGAAATTAAGTTATTCTCATTCTTCACTGTGTCCTAGACCTTGTTATGTGACTGTCCCACAAATTACCTCAAACTCAACATATTTTCCCCAGATTTCCTCCTCCTTTTTCTTTATCATGGCATGTGACACCTCTCCTTGTTCAGGCACTAGAAAACTAGGAGATTTCTTCGATCGTTCCCATTCCCTCACCCCTATCATTTAGCTAGTAACTAACTTCTGTTGATTCTACTACATCAGTGCTGCTTGGCTGCCCCTCCCTTCTCCAGCTGTGCTCAGTACCAGTACAACAGTATCACTGTTGACCCCACTACCATACTTCCCCTACACTGATCTTTCCAACATACATAATTGATTGCATCACCGTCTGACCAATCCATAGTCCCCCACTCTTCTAGCATGGTACGAAAAGCCTTTCCCACACAGCCCCTTCCCACTACTCTTTTTCAAATTGCATTCATGCACATTTTAAGTTAAACTCTCCCAATACCCCATTAGGTGAGTCAGATATTTCCGAGAGATGACATTAACATGAAGACATCTAGAAGCCAGGGGTAGAAGTGAGGTGGAACTCTCCTTACTGTGGTGCCCCCACCCTGCTTATTTAACTTATATGCAGAGTGCATGCATGTTCAGTCACTTTAGTTGTGTCCTACTTCCAACTCTTTGTAACTCTTATGGACTGTAGCCTGCCAGGCTCCTTGGTCCACGGGAATTCTCCAGGCAAGGATACTGGAGTGGGTTGCTATACCCTCCTCCAGGGGATCTTCTCTACCCAGGGATTGAAACCACATCTCTTATGTCTCCTGCATTGGCACACAAGTTCTTTACCACTAGCGCCACCTGGAAAGCCCTATATACAGAGAGTCATGCGAAACACCAAGCTGGATGAAGCTCATGCTGGAATCAAGATTGCTGGGAGAAATATTAATAACATCAGATGTGCAGATAACATCACCCTAATGGCAGAAAGTGAAGAGGAACTAAAGAGCCCCTTGATGAAGGTGAAATAGGAGAGCAAAAAAGCTGGCTTAAAACTCACCATTCTAAAAACTAAGATCATGGCACCCGGTCCCATCACTTCAATGCAAATAGATGGGGAAACAATGGATGAAGTGATTGACCTTATTGTCTTGAGCTCCAAAATCACTGCAGGTGGTGACTACAGCCATGAAATTAAAAGATGCTTTATCCTTGGAAGAAAAGCAATGACAAACCTAGGTAGCATATTAAAAAGCAGAGACATCAGTTTGCTGATAAAGGTCTGTGTAGTCAAAGCTGTGGTTTTTCCAGTAGTCCTGTACAGATGTGAATTGGACCGTAAAGAAAGCTGAACACTGAAAAATTAATGACTTTGAACTGTGGTGCTGGAGAAGACTCTTGAGAATCACTTGGACAGTGAGGAGATCAAACCAGTCAATCCTAAAGGAAATTAACCCTGGATATTCATTGGAAGGACTGATGCTGATGCTGAACCTCCAATACTTTGGCCACCTGATGGGAAGAGCTGACTCATTGGAAAAGACTGAGATATTGGGAAAGATTGAGGGCAGGAAGAGAAGGGGGTGACAGAGGATGAGATGGTTGGATGGCATCCCTGACTCAGTGGACATGAGTTTGAGCAAACTCTGGGATAGTGAAGGACAGTGAAACCTGGTGTGCTGCTATCCACGGGGGTCACAAAGAGTCAGACATGACTGAGCAACTGGACAACAATAACCCCGATTCAGTGACGCTTCCTTATCATTCCCTGGCCATTTATCCATGCCTCTAGGGTTTAGCACTATCCACAATCAGCAGTTTTTCAATATGCCTTATTATTTCATGCCTAGATGTCTTTCCCCTGCCACAGGTACAAGAACATTAAAGCAATATCTTAGTATGAATGCATTTTAAAGCAGTCTAAAACAGCAGCCAAATATTTAACTATTCTTTTTTTTCTTTCCTAAATCATGACTGTGATAGGTACTCTTAACTTATTCTTCCATCTTTCCCTTCTGATTCTCTGTAGGATAAGGATGAGTCTTAATGAACTTTCAACATATTCACTTCCTGTTTTAATCTTTAAATCAACAGTTTTAAGTTACAGTTAAGTGTCTTGCTTCAAGTTGCATTGCTTCTGCTGTTTTAATTGCTCTTCCCTTTCACTTGTCTTCCCAGGGCACCCTTACCATCTTTTGTTACCACCACCCCATCACCCCATCTCACACTCTTAGGAAGTCCTTCTAGTCACCCATCCTGGTCTCTGATTACAATCAGCCACTGTCTCTGAGCCCTGACTCTCATCTCTATTGTCTCTTCTCTTGGCACTTTTGTCCCCTCCATAAGACTTAATCTCTCTAGGACAGGATTCATTCATTTTCTTAACTGATGACACTTCCTAGAGTTTTGGAACAGAGAAGGTATAAGCAGATAGGGTAGGAAGGTCCCTGAAGGACCTGAAGTAAAAGAACCAGATATAGCTTTTTGACATTAGAGAAGCCATTTTGGCCTATACCATTTTGTGATCTAAGCTTGGCTACAATGCTTACCCTTTGAAAGGTCCCAGAAATAATGATCTTAAAGGAATAAAAGAACAAACCACTGTTATCAGGCAAAAGAAGGAACAATAGCAAAGATAACAAATCAATTGTAAAGACTCCTAGTTCTGTTTCAATGGTAAAGATTAGCCTGAAGCACTTTCTTGAGCTGTTTTGCAGAATTTAAATCCCCCTTGAAAGGTCAACTTCCAGATCAACTGGAACCTAAGGGACGATGATGTTGACCTTTTCTGACCCTCATGGCTTCAGTCATCTAAAGCTTGGACTCTGTTGACCTTTGCCCCAACTCTATGCAGAATTTTCCTCTGCTCAAGTCCCTTCATGAATATGCATACACTGCTCTAACCCCCCTTCATGAATAGCACATGACCTTGTAACTTTCCCCAATTTTGCTATTCAGATAGACATTGCTTTGGGAAAGCTCTCTGGTGTCCTCCTTACTTGCTCAAGTAATAAGTCCTTCCTTTTTCTGGTCTTTGGCTTGGTTATGTCTTCTGTCTTGACACTCACCAAGAGGTGAACCCAGTTTTTTGGGTAACACAGGTGCTTGATATATTGATGCTAAGTCAATAAATGAGGGAAGGAATGGGATCCAAAGACAAAAGTCACACCAAAACCCCAGTGCTTTTTAATTCAGCCCTGAGTAAAATCAGATTTTCAAGATCCTTTTGATCAATCCTAGCAGAATTCACCACATTCCAAGAGCTGTAAATCTAGAATAAGATTTTTTTTTTCTTTCAGAAAACCTGAAAGGCAGTTTCATTCTTAAGAGACCAGTCCTTGAAAGGTTAAAGAACAGTAAGCAAGTAAGGAGATTCTGGGTCACAGAAAATCTTGACTGAGGTCAGAGCAATGGCCACCTGGGAGAGTCACAGTAAGAACCCTCCAGCCCTAAGAGGATGAGGTGCTGCCTTTTCTTAGAAGGAGGGTCTGAAGAGGAAAGGTTAAAATTTAACATAACCTCCTGCTTCTTCTACCTCTGTAACTCAGCTTGCTCCTTGCAAAGTCTGGATCATGTATGTCTCAGAAAGTGGGGACTCACAATACTAGGAACTGGAGCTTATCTCACTCACCCTTGTCCTGCTCTTTGCAATCGCCCAGCCCCTGCAAACCCTCAAACCTGCTTAATCATGCCTGTCTGTGTATAAAAACTCTGTAACCCATTTGTTCGGGGCTCAGAGCTTGGAGTGTTAACTCCTCTGGGCCCAGCATAATAAACCTGAGTTCTCCAATTCTCCCAATGTGGTGCTTGGTTTCTCAAGTACTGGTTTCTGCAACAGGTCCTCAGTGTGGCCCTATATGGGGAGACGGGATAAAAGGGAGGACAGAGAGTGGAGAGGAGAGGAAGTTGGAGTTCTAGTTAAATAATGGAATATCAAAGGAGTATTACCATCCTAGTCCTACACTTCCCTATATGTGCCCTAAAGAAAGCAATGATTTTTTCCCTAACTAG
Organism: Budorcas taxicolor; assembly: GCF_023091745.1. Classification (NCBI taxonomy): domain Eukaryota; kingdom Metazoa; phylum Chordata; class Mammalia; order Artiodactyla; family Bovidae; genus Budorcas; species Budorcas taxicolor. The sequence continues at coordinate 49,668,391 of NC_068913.1, read as the reverse complement.
TTTCTTTCAAGGGTAATATATACATGGTAAAAATTCATAGAGTATCAAAAATATATTTAGTAAATCTCTCTAGCCCTCCAGAAGTCACCACTATTATCCACATGTCTACCTAAATATATATTTATATCTGTATTTTAAAAGTACTTGGTAGCATCTTATCATCAAGAGCTCTCCATATTAGCTCCTGGAAACCTACTTTTTATTTGTAATAAAAATATATAACATGATACTGACCCTCTTAGAATTTTCAGTATATACAGTGAGACATTATTTTTTAAACTGCTATATAATATTTCTACTCTGGTTGTACTATATGTGTTTACTCATACCCCTATTGATGAATATTTAATTCATTTCTAGTCTATTGCGATCTGAAGCAATGTGGCAATGAAAATCCTTGTACATATTGTATCAGGGTCCAGGAGGAAGCAGATGGTACGTCCAAAGCTTACCTGAAGAGAATTTGATGGAGGGACTGTTGACACAGGTGCTGGCAGGATTAATGGACCAAACAATACATGGTTAAGTTGTCAGGAACAGGCAACAGTGAGAAGTCTTTACCTCCCCCTAGGCATGAAAGGACAAGGGGAGGGAGAAGTGTTGGTAGAAGCCAGTGGGCCCTTAGCCCTACAAGAGAGGCCACCAAACTGGAGCTGTGGCCATAGATTGAGAAGTGTAGCCACTGCCAGAACTGCAGCCATCAGAGTAAATATCCTGACTGTGCTCTCCTCTTGCTGTCTGGTTTCCTACTGATATACCTGCTGAATATAAGTAGAATCTAGTAGACAAGGAAGCCCAAATGATGCTGATTCATGGGGGTGACACAGGCAGGCAGAGCAGAGTCAAAAATGTATCTGGAAGGATACGTAGAGAATAATCAGTCTAGTAAGTCTTTGAACAAATATGCCTTTCATCTGTTGGAAATTTTCCTAGAACTAGAATTGTGGTGTCAATAGGAAGGAAAGAGACCCCTCGATATCCATTCCTCTGATCTTCTGGGCTTATTACTGATACTTAGCTGTGCCTGTGGCTGCTCAGAATTAAGACCTTTCTCAGCCTCCCTTGCAGCCAAAGCAATGTAAGAGGAAGTGATGGTGCCTTTGTCCTTTATTATTTATTCCTTCCTGTAATTCACCTCCTGCCTTGGACTATGAGCTCTAGGGCCACACCCTTTGGGGAGTGAGAGGTGAGCTGGGAAAAAAACCAGATTCCTAAGCACTTCATATAATTGAGCTGCCCTACCAATTTTGGACTGGACTTTATTTACGTGGGAGAGAAATACACTTTTACCTTGATAGTTATATTCTTTTATGTGCTATATTACTAATTTTCACAAATAGGTATAGATAATAGGCTTAAACATTTAAAATTTTTATGGACATTGTCAAACTTGGCATTATAAACTGGATTTTTCAGACTTTTTCAGTTTGAACCCAGCTTCTCCATTTACTAGACATGTGATCTTGAACATGTCTTAATATGATTCATTTATCTTTCAATATGATTCATTTATCTTCTTTGCTTTTTAAAAAAATTTTTTGAAGCATAGTTAATTTACAGTGTTGTGCTAATTTCTTCTGTACAGCAAAGTGACTCATTTACACATATATGTATTCTTTATCATATTCTTTTCCATTATGATTTGTCACAGGATAGTCAATATAGTTCCCTGTGCTATACAGTAGGAACCTGTTGCTTTTCAAGTTTCTCAGTCTTTAAGTGCCTCAATGTTCTCAGAGGGATAACAATGAAGCCACTTCATTTGGTTGTTATGAGGAGTGTATGAATGAAAATATCTAAGCACACAGGCCACAGTCTATCCATTACAGCAAATTCTCAGTAAGTGTAAGCTGTGGACTCATTTGAAAAGACCCTGATGCTGGGAAAGATTGAAGGCAGGAGGAGAAGGGGATGACAGAGGATGAGATGGTTGGATGGCATCACTGACTCAATGGACATGGGTTTGGGTGGACTCTGGGAGTTGGTCATGGACAGGGAGGCCTGGCGTGTGCGGTTCACAGGTTCTCAAAGAGTCAGACACGACTGAGCAACTGAACTGACTGTAAACTGTGGGAAAAAAAAAAAGGTGTCACTCATCACCCAGTTCTGCTAGGGCTGAGTCACAGCATGCTGCATTCACCCAGGACATTTCAGCCCCCTGAGAGCAATTCAGGATGGAAGACAGGACAGGGCACTTCATGCTTTAGATAAAGGCCCTAGAGAGTTAAGATGCATATCTTAGGGAGGACTTCCATAACCCCAGGTCCTTGCATCTTCCTGTATAGAGAAAAACACTAATTGTTCACTTGAGATATGTTCTTTGTGATTAGCAGTAAGCATTTACCAAGATGTATGGAATGGCAACCCACTCCAATATTCTTGCTAGGGAAATCCCATGGACGGAGGAGCTGGCAGGCTACAGAAGAGTCAGGCACAACTTAGTGACTAAACAGCCACAGCGTGCTTGTATTTTAATATGACTGCATGTATTTTCTAGCCAAAAACATACACATCTACTGGCTCCTCTCCTATTTCTCCTCCCCTACTCCTCTCCTACTTGGAGCAGTTTACTCTGAGCTACTGAGTAGCTATCTCCATGAGTTTGAGTAAGCTCTGGGAGTTGGTAATGGACAGGAAAGCCTGGCGTGCTGCAGTTCGTGGGGTCGCAAAGAGTCAGACATGACTGAGCAACTGAACTGAACTGAACTGATAGTCTTCAGAAAGAACCTGAATAACACTTAAGCTGACAACTCTCCTGTTGTGTGTTTTCCTTCAAGTCAATAAAGCTAGTGCTATTATGATTATTACTGTGACCATGTTTAATTGCCCTCCAAAGAAGAAGTACCAGTTAATCTACTCAATGTTTTAAAGTGTCTCCTTCCTCTTCCCTCGACAATATTGTGCATTAGCAAAGATTTTTGTCCAATAGATGAATAGTGGTGTTTCATTTTTATTTTAAATTGCTTTCTAAATTATGATGTTGACCATCTTCTCATATTTGTTAAGCCATTTATATTTCTCTTCTGGTGCACTTCTTGTCTGTCCTCTGTTCATTCCACTGGTGTTTGTTTTGTTTTGTAATGCATTTGTTTGTTTTTTTTTAAGCTTTTAATGTATTATGGAAATTAGTCTTTTGTCTGTTGCCAGTGGCACAGATATTTTCCCTAATTTTCATTTACATTTTGACTTTATTTTTTTCTATACAAAAATTTTAAATTTTACTATAGTAAAAATGATCCTTTTTCATCATAACATCTGAGCATAATGTTTGAGTTTTGGAAAGATCTATCTCACTCTGGATATTAAGAATAATTTTACCATGTTTTCTCCCAGGCCTTTATAGATTGATTTATATCAGAAACCTTTCTCCATCTGGAATTTAATTTGGGGTAAGCAGTGAGATAAGAATTGAAATGATTCTGTGGAGAACTGGGCTGGGGGGTTGATAAAAATAAGCCCCCTGATACATAAACCCTACAGAACTTGTAGTTTATTATTTGTAGTGAAATTGTGTTTTAAATTGTGTTTTAATAAAGAACACAATTCAGCCAAGTAAACTGGAAGCTCTAATTGGCTTATTAGGGGACTCATGAATCAGTTAGCATCCTACCTACTGAACAATAGGTCTCCTAGGAAGGATACAAAATGGATGACTTTTATAGAAAGGAGAGTAGGGCAAGGAAGTCATTAGCAAAAGAAAAAGAAGGGTAATTTGGGGCCAAGACTTCTTCTTTTGGGTGGGGGGGACAGGCCAGGATTATATCCTGCAGATTATCTCTTCTTTTTCTGGAAGGGAGTGGAGAGGGCCAGCCTATATGACAAATTACCTCATTGGTGCTGACTGGAAAATTCCAAACTGGTTGATTAAGAACACATTTCCAGGGAAGGCTGAAGCTACAGTTAGTTTAAGTATTAAATCTAAGTTTTGGTCTCATGGACTTGAACACCAATCCCTGTGATTTTCCTCTTTAACACTGTGACCTACACAATAGACAGATTTTGAACAAAGCATGCCATGCACCAATAGGCATGCAGATGTTAGGTGTGCTTGCTCCTCTTCTTTGTGGAAGATACGTGTGTGGTTTGTGGTGGTGTCTGTATTTGCAGGGTGAAGTCCTGCCACGTCCAGCATGCTTACTTCACCAGGTTGTTAAACTGCCTTTCTTAACACTTCTTATCACCTGATTCTTACTTCTTGGGCACAATTTCTCTGCTACCAGAGTTATCCTGCTACCCTATATCACAGGTTAGACATTTTATACCTGCTAGCAGTGAACTGTGATCTGTGACATTGTAACAGTAGCAGTGATCTGTGAGCATATGCAGTCAGATATTGCCCATCTTTCAAGAGTAAGGATGAATTAAGCCCAGCAAGCTGGACCATCACTGGGTTCCACCTTTATTGCTTTTCCAAGTGGCTTGTCAGTTGCTTAGACGACTAGCTTATGGTGGTTGAGCACACAAGCTCTAGAGTGAAACTATCTGGCTGTGTACTTCCACTCTGCCACTCTTGAGCCATAGGGTCAAGAGCCGACTTTCCTTCAGCTTCTTGTGCTTTGCTTTCTCCTTTGTCGATGGGGATGATAACATAGTGTGAGGATCAAATAAATAAATATATGTAAAGAGTTTAAACAGAGAAGGCAATGGCACCCTACTCCAGTACTCTTGCCTGGAAAATCCCATGGACGGAGGAGCCTGGTGGGCTGCAGTCCATGGGGTCACTAAGAGTTGGACACGACTGAGTGACTTCAGTTTCACTCTTCACTTTCATGCATTGGAGAAGGAAATGGAAACTCACTCCAGTGTTCTTGTCTGTAGAATCCCAGGGACGGTGGAGCCTGATGGGCTGCCGTCTATGGGGGTGCACAGAGTTGGACACGACTGAAGCGACTTCGCAGCAGCAAAATGTTTAAAAAGACTTTGGCGGTAAGGCCTCAGTAAACACGATAAATGTACAGCAGCAGAGGCATGTGTGTGCTCAATTAGTCATGTAGGATGCTTTGCAACCCTGCCAGGTACTTCCGTCCATGGAATTTTTCAGGCAAGGATACTGGAGTGGGTGGCAACTTCTTCCTCCAGGGGATCTTCCCGACCCAGGGATCAAACCTGAGTCTCCTGCATCTCCTGCATTGGCAGGTAGATTCTTCACCACTGAGCTACCTGGGAAGCCCAAATATTAATAAGACCTTTCCTAATTCACAATATAAAAATAATTTTCCTTTCTCCTAGGAATTTACAGTTTCTTTTATGTAAAAATGTGTAACATAACAAATGTTATGACATATAAGTATAAAACATTATAATAAGAATTATAACGTTTATATGAAGAAAGTGTTATAATTCTATGATCAGTTTCATTATTACTGTTCTTTGAATAATGCATTTGCTTTGAAATGTCACCTTTGTCATACACTAAATTTGCATCTGCATTTGATTCTAGTTCTGGATTCTCTCTCCTGACTCATTCATGTAGCTTAATCACATTTGCTTTGTAATACTTCATTATCTGGTAGAACTTGGCCTCTAATTCCTTATGCTTCCTTTTCAGAAACTTTTTTCTGGCTGAGCTTGAATTTGATATTTACAAAAAGCTTAGAACCAGCTGGTCTAATTTTAAAAATCAATTAATATTTTCTCGGGGTTGCAACAAATTTACATATTAATTTAGAGAAAATTGATGTTCTTACAATATTAGCTTTTCCTATTCCAATACAAGGAATAGCTCTCCATTTCTGTTCAAGCTGTTTTTCTTGTTAACGTCACTTAGATTTTTAGTTTTGTGGAAGTCTTTTTTATATAGTTTCTGCATGTTTCTTAAGTTTATTTCTTCCTGCCTGCTTACCTGCCTGCCTGCCTTCCCACCTTCCTCCTCTTTTTCTTTTTCCTTCTCCTTCTCCTTTTTCTTCTGTTAGATTTAATGGCACCAGATCTTTTATTATGTTTTCTAATTACTTCTTGTTTGTATGGGAAAACTATCAATGGTCCCTTTGTGAGCCTGGATTATGTAACTGGTTCAGAAAAATGAATGAAAAATCTAATCTCCCCTCCATCATTGCAATTATATATAATCACCATATGTTGGAAGGAGATAAATTGAGTCAAGAGAATACATGTTTTAGAAGAGAGTCCCTAGAGGAGACAGTAGCCTGAGGGGGCAGATAGAGAGGGAATAAATCTGACTGAAAAGGGGGCTGACAAAGGGCGAACAAAATGATTGAGGTAACACCTCAAAAGAGGTTGATTAGAAATAGCACAACTAAAAAAATTATTGATGTGATCAAAGCCACACAGAGAAAGAGTAATGTTGTTGGATTAAAATGAGATAAATGAAACCTTTTACTCAAGAATATAGATATGAAAAAAACAGAAATCATTATTTATAAAACAGAAAACTGATAGCACTATAGATCAATTCAAAGACTATTTTTTACAACCACCAAAATAAAATCACTGTAATCAAAACTAGTCTTTTTATAAACAGAAAATTCAAATAAACAAAATGAGTAAAAACTGATTACAGTATAGAATCTTTTATTATTAAAAAAAATCTATGTGCCTAATGCTAATAAAATAGAAAATGAATGATGTGGGAGAAAACTGATTTAAGAAAAACTAGCAAGAGAGTGAAAGGTACTCCAGGCATTTTTAAGCTGGCATAACCCTGAGTCCAAAGATGTAATGGGTAAGACCCGCAACCAGTTACCCTGGCTAGGATCTATTTAACAGACACTTATGTGGTCCTTGCTCAGTGTCAGGCATAGTTCTGGGCACCTCATGAACATTAATTCTTCTGACAACCCTGTGAAAGAGGGGTAAGTATTGACCTCATTTTACCCATAAGCAAACTGAAGAAATTAGAGTTTAAGGAACTTGTCTGCTCCTCGAGCTCACACAGGAGATACACGAAAGGCCTGAGAGTGCTCCCAACATTCTCCTGGAATTCTTTTTTTTTTTTTTGGAGCCCTTTCCTGTCCCTGAACCTTTGCTCTTCCCATCTCTGCTGTCTAGAATGCTGTTCCTTCAGATTCTTTTTTTAAAATTTATTTATTTTAATTGGAGGCTAATTACTTTACAATATTATATTGGTTTTGCCATACATTGACATGAATTCACCACGGGTGTACATGTGTTCCCCATCCTGAACCCCACTCCCACCTCCCTCCCCATCCCATCCCTCTGGGTCATCCCAGTGCACCAGCCCTGAGCACCCTGTCTCATGCATCAAACCTGGACTGGCGATCTGTTTCACATATAATAATATACAGGTTTCAATGCTATTCTCTCAGATCATCCCACCCTCACCTTCTCCCACAGAGTCCAAAAGTCTGTTCTATACATCTGTGTCTCTTTTGCTGTCTCGCATATAGGGTTATCGTTACCATCTTTCTAAATTCCATATATATGCGTTAGTATACAGTATTAGTGTTTTTCTTTCTGGCTTACTTCACTCTGTATAATAGGCTCCAGTTTCATCCACCTCATTAGAACTGATTCAAATATATTCTTTTTAATGGCTGAGTAATATTCCATTGTGTATATGTACCACAGCTTTCTTATCCATTCAATCCTGGCTCTCCCATGCTCTGAGCTCTGTGAGTGGGACAGAAAGTCCAAGCCTTTTGTGCTTCAGTTTTCTTATATGTAAGACTGAAAAATAAATGAAATAACCATAGAAGGGATTTCAAACAGTTTCTGGAAGATAAATACTTCTTAAACAGGCTATTTTTGTTGTTATCATTACTAAAGTAGGGCAGAGAATACATAGAAATACATCATTGTAAATATAAATGCAAACTGAATTCAATAAAATGATAAGGGGATTACCCACCTTGGTCAAGTTTAATGTAGAAATAAATGCAAGGATGTTTTATTCATCACTTTGATATAAATATACAAATATACATATATACAATAAGAATATACATGTATATATATATGTATATATAATGCAGTCATCCCAGCAAATAATTGCAACACTGTTTCTAAACAAATGAAAAAGCCCCAAATAAACAAACAACAAAAAAATCTCAGATGTGTAGGCTAGCAAATCATTCCTAAACATGATAAAGAATATCTACATTAAATAAGCAGCCAACATACTTCTTGGTAAAATACCTGGAGCTCAGGGGTCTCAATTCTCAGAACGTAAAAGTAACTGGAGCTTTTATAACCTACTGAAGCTTGTAATCTATCCCAGACAAATTAAATCAGAATCTCAGAGGGTTGGGACTCCAGCAACAACATAGAGAATAACTGGTCTAGAAGAAAGCTAATTAAAATCAAGACCTAAACAAGGATATATACTAGGACCATTTTAAAATAACAGTATTTTCAGGTCTAGTGCTTACACTGAAACCTGAAACAAATAAGACATTAAAATATTGGCTAGGACAAGCTAAAAATCATCTTTTGTAACCAATGTGATTATGTACTAAGAAAATTCCAAGAGAGTGTACTGATACATTTGAAGAATTGTTTAAGAGAATTTATTTATCTACAAAGGCAGCTTTCCTAGGTTATCAACAACAAAACAAGTCAGAAGATATAATGACGGAGATTTCATTTATGTTATTAACAAACAGAAAATAGAACTAACAAAAATACGTGGAACCTAGATAAAGGATATAACAAAATTAGGTTTTGAGAATATAGTCTAGCTTTGTGGTTTCTAACTGCACTTTTTGGAGTCTCAGGGCAAAGGTGATCTGGGATTTGATGAAGGAGACAAATGCATCTGAGTAGAGGGATGCACACCCTCAGCCCTACTCTAACTGAAGAAGCTCCATTTTTCTTATTTTCAGTGTTGACTTTCAGATGCATTTGTCCCCTTCATAAAATTATATGCAAAAGAGTTAACACTAGACTATAGATCTAGACTATATTCTCAAAACTAAATTTTGTTGTATCCTTTATCTAGGTTCCACATAATTTTGTTAGTTCTTTTGCATATGATTTTACTTGAAAAAGGGCTACCCTGGTGCCTCAGATGGTAAAGAGTCTGCTTGTAATGCAGAAGACCCAGGATTCAATCCCTGGGTCGAGAAGATCCTCTGGAGGAGGACATGTGTACCCACTCCAGTATTCTTGCCTGGAGAATCCCATGGACAGAGGGCTACAGTCCATGGGATCACATAGAGTGAGACACGACTGAGCAACTAATGCTTTCACTTTCACTTTACTTGAAGAAAGGGTTTTGCCACTAACACAAAAAACAATAACTATTATATGTTTGAAAGCCTTCTGTCTAAATAAAATATTCCTTGAAAACATCTGGTTCCTTTTACTCTCCCAGGAAATTTTGTTCATTCAGTTACTCATTATGACATGTTCTGTGTTTATTGAGTACCACAGTATACCAAAAATACCAACATGTGATGGACACCTACTAGGAGCCACTACTATCCTAGATGCTGTACATACTTGACCTTGTTTAACCTTTGTAAATACCATATGAAGAAGGTATGATCCCCATTATTTACAGATGAGGAAAAACATTCAAAATGAGGAACTTGCCCAAGCTCCCATAAATGGTGAGAGCTAGAGCTGTGATTTGAAAGTATTTCACCCTGATCTCAGAGCTCTTTTTCTTTTTCCAACATAGCCATGCAACTTCCTAAAATAATGATGGCATTTGAGGTAACCGTTGTATTGATGTCCATGACCCATTGAAATATTGATGCAAAGGTTAGTGTTGGTGGGTATGGAAAAAGCAATGAAGGTAATATTGATATTGGGGAGGGTGATGTGTATGGCATGAGTATGCCTCTGGCAGTAGAGCTGGAGCCGTTTTCTAAGATGACTTGTCCTTCTGTCAGTTGAGATGGAATGATGGGGCTGGCTCAGACACCTTCTGTCAAGAACACAAGTTCTAACTTTTGGGTCTGGAGAGTCAAATATATATCTGAGGCAACTGAGGGAGAAAAGGATGAGAGACGTGGGGTGAGGGGACTTAGGTCGAAATTTAGTCGTTAGCAGAGAGTGCTTGGGCAGTGCAGACAGCATGCTTAGAAGCACTTTCTCCACCCTGGGCAATTTGCTCTTACGTCTATCATATATGTGCCAATAAACTCTGCCACTGTGCTTAAGTATTGATGCAAGGAATGGTCATTGTGCCTTTCTCCAAAGAAGACATATAGATGATCAATAGGCAGATGAAAATATGCTCAGTATCACTAATCATTAGAGAAATCCAAATCAAAACTACAATGAGGTATCACTTCATACCAATCAGAGTGGCCATCGTCAGAAAGTCTATAAACAAAAATGCTAGAGAGCATGTAGAGAAAGGAGAATCCTACACTGTTGGAGGAATGTAAATTGGTACAGCCACTATAGAGAACATTATGGAGGATCCTTAAATAAAGCAACAAATAGAATTACCATATGATCCAGCAATGCCACTCCTGGGCACATATCCAGAAGACTCTAATTTGAAAAGATATGGGCACCCAGCTATTCATAGTAATATTTACAGTAGCCAAGACATATGTGTGCGTGCGTGCACACACACACACACACACACACACACACACACACACACAATATGGAATAAAACTCTGCCAGAAAAAAGAATGAAATAATGGCATTTGCAGCAACATAGACGGACCTTGAGATGATCATACTAAGTGTAGTAAGTCATAGAAAGACAAATATTATATGATATCACTTATATGTGGAATCTTAAAAAAGATACAAATGAACTTACCAAAAGAAAATCATAGATACAGAAAACAGACTTATTGTTACCAAAGAGGAAAGGGGTGGGGGATAAATTAGGAGTTTGAAATTAGTAGATACACACTACTATATATAAAAGAAATAAGGACCCACTGCACAGCACAAGAAATTATATTCAATGTCTCATAATAACCTATAATGGAAAAGATCTGAAAAAAGAATATATATATATGTATCTGAATTACTTTGCCATATTCCGGAAACTAGCATATTATGTCAACTATATTTTAACTTATAGAAAGGTTATTCTGATCACTGATTACGTTGGTCTAAAATCTTGAAATTAGACATGCTTAGCATGATAGACGTAAAAGCTCTTATTACTTGAATGGGATGTTTTGCTGTAAATAGTTATGGGTGTACAGCTTGTACCGGGAACTGATCATTTTTAAATAAAGTATCCACTTAAATTCTAGAGTCACAGAACGGAGCAAATAAATTCCAGTTTGTAGTAGTTCTGCCAACGCAGAGCTTGCCAGGACCCCTCGACCCCCAGGATCCCAACATTCTGGCTAAAGCAATAAAACAATAAGTCTTTATTACAGTATGACCCGGAGAAGTTTATGGAACATATTTTCTGATGAAACAACAATATGAAATAGAAAGCATGATGTCATAGAGTTCATGAAATAAAAGTTCTTATTTTAATGATGTCTATCATCACTTCAAACCTGCATAAAGTTGAAATAAACACTCTGAACACTGGTATATAAGAATTAATAACTCAAAATATGAGGAAGTAGAGATGACCAGATGATTTAGTTGTGTCCCAAACAAGATGTCCTAATTTCAAACCTATTTGTGTATTCGAACAATGGAATACTCATTCTATTTAAGAAGAGTGGTTCTTTTCTAAAACAGAAAAATAAAAATACAGCACATACACCCAAATTGTAGACTGAAAATAGAAGATTATTAGCATTATAATTTATGTAAATGGTACTCTATTCATGTGAAAGTAATTAGTATCTCTCAGTCATATGTTAATTATTACATAAATAGGTTATAAATAATCATGTGAGATTTCATTTTTAAAGCTGAAACCCTACTTGTTTAAAGGGTCTACTGTTTTATTATATAAAATGTGAAAAGAATGACTCAAATATGTTCTACTGCTTTAAACATAAAATTTTTTCCCAGGTTTCAGGACCAAAAAAATAAATAAAATCTCTGTTTGGTAATCTGAAAATTATGTTTAAGGTTTGGTAGACATAA